>NC_087493.1:5557968-5864375 GCF_036417665.1 Passer domesticus
CTGCTGCCATGGACTATCAGTAGAGCTACAGCAGTGTTTGGTTCCATACATTTTGTCTTTTCACTGTTCCTTACCTGTCTAGTTTGATTCCATCTGCCTCCATGACATTTCGTAAGATCTGCTCTACAGGGACTTCTCCAGCATAACCTGCACCCCAGCCCAGTGTATTAGACAGGTCATTCCCTGTTCCCAGAGGTAAAATTGCAACTTGTGGAATATATCGTTCTTGCCCCTAGGATACAAAACCACTGCATATTAGCTCCTGCTTCAGCACTCATTGTCTCCCTTCCATCCCCAGTGCTCAGATTAGATCAATTCACCTTCCCAGCAGCCTGTCACAGAGCAGAGCTCTGGGGCTGGCACAGCAGCTGGCACATTGAGCTACTTACCCAGACATAAGGTGAAGGAAAGAAATGTTAAAGCATTGTGAGAAGGAAAGAGAATGCAAACACAATATGGGAACAACACATTATATACTGAGCAGAGTATTCCTTCCCAGG
Source organism: Passer domesticus (assembly GCF_036417665.1). Taxonomy (NCBI): domain Eukaryota; kingdom Metazoa; phylum Chordata; class Aves; order Passeriformes; family Passeridae; genus Passer; species Passer domesticus. Next base: position 5,558,469 of record NC_087493.1, read on the forward strand.
AATGATGCTTGGATCTGGGAAGTGACATGAACACTGAGAGATGTAACACACAGGGCTGTGAACTGCAACAAGACACCAAAAGGCTCCCAAGACTGAGGTGAGGTTAGGTCTAAACAACAGATGCACAGAGTACCAGTGCTCAAACACACGCAGAAATACAGATGCTCAAAGGAGCAGAGTCAGTGTCTCAGTTTCACACTGTCACCCACAGATGGAGCACAGTGACAGGAGCTGCTCAGAACAGCCACCTCAGCAAAGGACTTGTTCACAGGAGGGTGAACAACTATTTCAGCTGTACTATGGCCTCTGCAATTCAGCTGTGGAAAGCACTTGTAGTGAACTGGCACCTTGGTTACTGTTTTATCCAGAAAGGTTATCAGCCAGGCATCAACCTGTATTTGAGAGTCAAGATAAATGAAGGGAGCAAATAACCTACTGCTGATAAGGAAAAGGTTTTTCTGATTAATCTCTACAGCTTACCTAACACCAATGACTCAATTTGAACAGAACAAAGAAAAACACAGATTTCATCAACTATATCAGCACTGAGGGACAATATATCAAGTGCACAGGACCACACAACCATATACTCATATTCATTAACCTTAATAGGTACTTTATTTCTACTTTATCAGCACACAATAATTCTCAAAGAGGTTGTTGGACTATGTGTGAAGTTGTAACAATGGCCTTCAGCTACAACATTTTATGTATTAACAAGAAAGCTGCAATAAAAAACTTTAATATAAATCCTTTCTTTCAGCACTAGAGAAAAAGTTTATCAGGTAAAGCACTAAAGCTTATTAAAATTGTTTTCCATTCTTAATTCTCTCAGGAGTTCTTAGGAGCATCCCATAAATGAGAATATCTTCCATTTCAAATCCACAATAAGCAGAGTTATTTTTTTTCTCCTCTATTTGCAGCTAATGGGCAAGGCTGCAGACAGACAGACTCTTCAGAACATATGGCAAGGAGCAGAAGCAAATGACTGCACTCACTCATGCACTGGCAACATAAGCAGAACAGCTGGCAAAATTATGAGGTTATTATAAAAGATTGAGTGTGCTGGGAGAAGGGAGCACTCAGAGCACACTAGCCAATATCAGCAATACCATTTATGACAATATAAATCTGTTCAGACAAAGAGGAAATAACAATGCAGAAAATAGCCAGCAGCTTGTTCTCTCCTTGTTTTGCAGTAAAGAACTACTACCAATATAATTTAAAATCTAAAGTGTTCATATTCTCCCTGAACTACAAGGAATAATAAGATGCATTTCCCATACCCTTTCCCAATATAAATAAGCAATTATGCAAATATTCCTCTGTAAGCCTATTCAGGAAGATGAAGGCAATAAATGCAGGTAAGAGATGAGAGGCAGAACTTTGGCAACATCAAAACTCATTTCACCTTTTAATTTAAAACACAATACCTTTATCTTCATTTCATCAATTGCATCCAGGACCCAGCCCACTGTGCCATCCCCACCACAGACCAGAACCCTGACAGCATTGCAAGGCAGCCACGTGCAGAGCTGGAGAGCTTTAGCAGGTGCAATTTTGCTGAGATCAAAAACCTAGAAAAAAGGAAAATAAGGAATTCTGTAAGTTCACAGAACAGGACTCAGGATTTGCCTCACAGATAAACAATTTCAAGAAGTTAACTCTAATGTAAAACAAAGATTCCCCATTTGCAATATTACATTAGCAAATGAGTTGTCTTGACTTTCATGAGCAGGATTTGTTTCCCAAATTCACGACAGAGCACCAGGTGCCTCCCTAGGATTAAATGGCATTGATAAACTGAGCTGACAGAACCCTTGGAAAAGTCTGTATCTAGAAGCATGATGATGAATTCTGTAAAGATGAAAGACTTCAGATAAAAGTAACTTTAAAATACTCAGGACACAAAGAGGTTTATTCTTTAAAGCCTTATTGGGATGCATTTGAAACAAAACCACAGTGATTTCTCTTGGGCTGTATTTTACAGCTGGGTTTTGAACTTCAAAGGAAGAGTATTAAGGTGCAGCCAGGAAATCCAAGAACAACTGCCTGCCTTACGCAACATCCTGAGCCATCCCAGAGGAGTTTAAGGGGAAAGCAACTACACAAAGCAAAACTGTCAAGGCAGACATTTCCACAAATAAAGTGAGGATTCAAATACAGCTTTCCTATAAAGAAGATTTAAATGTTTCATGTTCTAAAAAGTGTACACTGTTTCAAAAGTCAGATACTTCTGACTGAATTATTATGAATGCATGTCTTACTGTAAGCAAAAAAATGGACTGGTATTAGAATCCTAACAAACTTGGGGCTGGGAGAAGCCTCTGCACATTTTGTTGCTCTCTGTGAAGCTGTACCTTGCTAAAAGAACAAACTGCATGGATTTGTTTTCTTTACTGATCTTCCACAAGACCCTATTGCCATTGTGTAAGCAAGATGCCATCTATTCTGCTCTAAATTTATTTATTTATTATGGTGGCTTTGCACTGTAAATACCTGAACGGGGTTCAGCAGCATTTTAAATTCTCCTAGTAAAGTTTCACCCATGTTGTTTCCACTACGAGTGTTAGCCAGCACCATTACTGGCATCCAGTGTTTCCTGCAGTAAGGGCCCACCTGCAAAAGGTAAAAACCAGCCTGTCACACAAATACTGCACGTTTGAAAATGCTTACAGCTTTCAGTGAGGGCTAAATGAGAAAGTCACCAGTCAGTCTGAAGCAGACAACACACAAATACTCCTGACACATAAAGGCTGAAGATTCTGCAGTGCTCAGGACAATGAATCCTACAATGCACTAAAAAACTCACAAAAATTCAAGGAAGTAAGGTAGACAAATTTCAGTATTTTGGAATAAAAAATCCACATCTGCTTGTATTTCAACAACGACATTAGTAAAATGACAAACACCTCTGAATTAACACAGCAAGTACTTACCAGATCTTGAAACATTTACATGACAGTTGCTACTGTCACAATGTATTGAGTTTCAAGGTCTGTCTGTGGGTTTGGGGTTTTTTTGTATATTCTAAAGCCAAGAAGCAGCAGGCCATTACCTTTTCATAGTCGGTTCTTTTCTCTTTACGCATCTGGTTGATTGCAGACAAATAGTAGGGTGGAATAATTAAATCTCTGAATTCTCCAAATGTACAATCCTCAGTCCTCAAACAATCCACCATGCATTCATCATGAACAGTGTACTGACACCACACACACCTGGAAAAAAGACCAAAACACACGAAAACAATCTTCAAACATGCACATCGATTTTGCTCATCTATTTTAGACTTTTGGCAAAGTATTTATGCTTACATGCACCATTATAGGTAATATTTTCATTCCCTGGAAGCTTATGTATTTGCTATAGAAAATTACATGAACTGGTCATGTGCTTGCAGGTCTAGGAAAGCATTTGAATTCTGCTGAGAAAAAAATCCAAATTTTAAATTAATTCAGTTCTTTTTAATTTAAAAAATAGGTGCTATAAATATGCTCCTGTTTGTAATATTAACAGTTACACTGAAAGCCTGAAAAGGAACCTGAACCCCTGTCCATCCTTCAAGATAAAATACTGGAGCTCAATTCAATACAGCGAGACAAGAAATGAATTAATGCATTCCTTAAGATTGATAATACCCCTTTAACCTGAAATCTAAAAGGTTATACAGAACTGTACAAGGCTGATGGGATTTAGTTATGCAAAACTGCTTTGCTTTATGACCTATTCTAAAAGCTGTCCTGGAAAACAAGACTAGAACAAGAGGAAATACTGCAATATCCACTTCCAGCCTCTGCAGAATGTTAATCCTCATTTACTACATCCAAAGCCTTGATTTAAGCAGCTGGGAAAGCTATTTTTGGAGTCCTCCTGACTAATCCAGCACACAACTAGAGTATCAATGACGCTTGCCCTATACTCTCTCTTCCTTCCTCTCCCGTTTGCCTCCAAATTCCTGCCCTTCCCTCTCCTACACACACTCTCAAGGTTTTGTTTCTGACCATGTGCTCTTTTTCTCTGTAATTCTGCTTACTTACCAAGCAGTTTGACAGTATCACATAGAAGCAAAGCAAAAGCTGGCAGAATCTAGGTTGAAAACATCCTCCAAGTAGGCTGAAGTAACACACTGGGGCACCTGCCATTGCATTTTGGCACTAACAACTTTGCAAGCAGCCTTACTAATGGCAGTGCAAATCCATTTATCGTATTTTTAAAACACTCTGAACCACAATCTTTACCAATATATTGCAGTAGCTTACAATACTTCTCTTTAGCTGTTTTGAGCATCCTTAAAAATGAACCTGAAACCTCTACAGAACATTGCTTGCTCTATTTACACTGAGCAGAAGCCAATTTTGAGATGCACGCTTTGGTTCTCTGAACTGTAAGCTGTGCCAATCAAACTGCTCAGGCTATCCAGTGTACAACCAATAAATTTATTAGAAACTTCCTAATATCATCCCCTAAAATACAAACTCCCTTGGACAATGAGAGTCTCTTATATGTAATTACACAGGAGCCTGCACATCATGCTGGAGTAATGCAATTAAGAGAACGAGTGGACGTGAGATGCAACGCCACACTCTTAATCCCTGACTCACCAGCACCCATTTTAATTTCAGGTTCCTTGACGTTGGTTTAACAGCACTTAAAGTTGGTTTATCTTATCTGACTACTGCAGGATGTCTTTTGGGGTGTGGTCTCCCAACAACCCTGCGGAAAACACAACACCGCAGCGCTCCTACCCGGCCAGACCGCCCCGCAGTACCTGTAGTCGCAGAGCTTGGGCTGCGTGCCGCACTGCTGCCTGCAGACCGCGCAGCAGCTGCACAGCGGGACATTGCCCCGGACCCAGTGGTGCGGCATGGAGCCGGGCGCTCCCGGGGCGCCCCTCACCAGGATCTCCTTGCAGAGGAAGCGCCGCTCCGCCTTCTTGAGGCAGGCCTCGCAGACGCGCAGCCCGCAGCAGCCGCAGAAGGCGCCGCGCAGGATGTGCTGGGCGCACACGCAGCAGTACGAGGGCTGCCCGAACAGGTCCGTGTAGCGCCAGTCGTGCTGGCTCTTGCGGAAGATGTCCCGGATCAGCAGCTGCCGCCGCGAGCGCTGGAAGCTGCACCAGGCCGTGATGAGCACGGGCAGCAGCACGGAGCACAGCGTCCACACGGCCAGGCGCCAGTCGGCGCCGGCCCGGGAGGCATCGCCCGAGCCCTCCATGCCCGGCCTAAGCCCGCGCACCTCTCGGGCAGCCGGCGGGGCGAGCCCCGGAGCGGCCCCTTCGCTCAGGGAGCCCAGCCGCAGCTTCACGCACCATCTTCTAACCCCTCCTCAGGGCTCGGCACCGACCTGCGCCGCATCGCGCCGACGGCAGCGTTCCGCCGGGGCTCCTCCGCTGCCCTCCTGCCGCTGTTCCCGGCGCAGGGAGGACGCGGCCGCACGGCCCCGGCCGCCCCTCCGCGGGGCACGCGGGGCGGAGCGCACAGCGAGCTCCGGCCCTCGGCCCGCCCGGGAGCTGCCGGCGGAGCCGGGGCCGGCGCACGGCGGGCTCGGAGCGGCGCCGCGGGATGCGCGGGGCGGCGGAAGCGGAAGCGGCGCGGGGCCGTTGCCGGGACACGGGCGCCGCCCGCCCCGCCTGTCGCGACAGCCGCGATGTCGCCAGCTGTCCACAGTGCCTGGCGGAGCGGCTCCGCTCCGGCTCCGGCTGCAGCTCCGGCTCCGGCTCCGGCGCCGGTTCCGGTTCCAGCTGCAGCTCCGCCGGGCCCAGACCCGAGGCGAAGGCCGCGCCGGCTTGGGGCCGAGTGACGGCGGTGTTTGTGTCTTTATTGCCCAACCATAAATGTTTCCCCCCATAATTTCGTTCTGCCCTAGAATCATGGAGTCACCAGAGTTGGAAGAGGCCTTCATGGTCACTCGGTCGGAGCGGCACTGCCGCTGTACCCACAAACCACAGCACCCACATCCTGCGGAGCAGCTCCGGCCGTGGGGACTGCGCACCCCTGGGCAGCCCTTCCCAAAGCCTGCCCACACCAAACCATGATGAGCTTCAATCTGACTCTCCCTCGTCTCAGCTTGGCCATTTCCCCTGGTCCTCTGTAGAAAAGCCCAATCCCCACCTCAGCACAACATTTTGGGTGGCTGTGGAGAGCAGTGAGGTTCCCTCAAGTCACACCTTCGTCCTCCCCATGGTTGTGCTACATTGCCCAACCATAAATGCCTTCCCCTCATAATTTCATTCTGGCATTACGTGTTCAGTTGTTTCCCTGGAGTAGTTCTAAAAATAGTGGCTGTCATTAGAACTTACAGGTTTTTGCAGTTTCAAAACAGCATAGTGAGCAATGATGTAAATCCATACAGCATATACAAAATTGATTGGGTTCTAGAGTCTTGGTATCTTAAAAAAAACACTCGAAAATGCACATACTGCACAGCTGGGCAACACTCAGATTTCCAAGGAAATTCCTCACTTCCCTCATGTGAGAGCCAATGGTGAACTACGGCTACCTATTTCATATGTTACAGTTGAAGGGATGCATTTCATGCCCTACAAATTGGTGATGCTGGTACCATGTGTTCAGAGGAGCTCTAGGCATTTCTCAAGGCCAAAACCACCTGTTTGCAGTGACATTTGCTAACCTATGTCCTTACCTAACACTATGCTTAATATGCTTTATAATCCTGTTTTCTACTAACTTGTCCTGAAAGGAGGAGAATTATGTGGGTTTTCATTTGTATGGTTCTGTTAATTTGATAGAAAACTCTGCTGTGTTTCTCAGTAGTCATAGTTTGGCTTTGCTAGAGTTAAACCCCATTAGTAAGTACTCAAAGTTAGAGACAATCTTTGAAAAATGGGTGCTTGCCTCTGAGATTAACAGTACTGGGCAGTTGTTTCTTTTAAAAAACAATAGTTTACCTTGGGCACCAAAAACATTTGCTTGCCATGCTAAATATAAGGGGATAGGCTTTATTTTCACAAGTTTAAAATACCCAGTGTAGCTCTGAAGCCTGAGGTGGAAAAAAAGGCCTTCTATTTTGTTTCCCTCAGGAAAAGAGTTATGCAGAGAATGTGTGAGCAGATAATAGACTGATTCAAACCTTCAGACCAGATGTCTTCAGAATCATACTATCACTCAAATTGAAGCATAAACAAACATTTGGGACTGACGTAGCTCCTTCAAATAGGCGACTGCCTCGGTCAGGGTTGCTCATTTTGGAACAGACTGAGAGAAAGCAGAGTGAAAATGAAGAAGTTTCTTGTGTTTGTCTCCTTTTTGGTCCTGCTGGCCACTGTTACAGGTAGGAATATCAACAAACCTGCATATGTGTGCAGATCTGCAGAGCATAGGAGTAGTATTAGTTTGTCAATCTTCTATTTTAGTATAATTTTTCATATATTTTAATATATTTAGTTTTTAAGACTCAACTATTTTTATATTGCAGGCTTTCCATGATTTGATTTTTAACTATTATGATGTTGTATTTGATATTTAACTCTCTGCATTACCACACTGCAGTCATTTGTTGTAAACCCCAAAATTTTAGTTTTACTTGCTTGCTATTTTAATATTATTTTACCAAGGTCCTGCAAGTGGAATGTTCAATGCAATCTCTTCTTTGCAATGTATCTAACTCGTTACTTTGAAAAAAATCCTGTAAAGCAACACAGAAAAGAACAAAAAGTTGGAAGAGCAACTAATGCCAGTGGTTTGATGGTGCTGTTGTATTTGCTCATTTTATAGTACCATGAATATGTGGGATTTTCTTCATACTAGTAGGACAAGAGAAAACACAAGTATAAAAATGGTTTAAAATTCCATTCCTATCTCTTGGATTGCAATAACCCCTGGGAAGGGGCTGTAATGAATGTTTCTAGGAATAAAAAAACAGGTATGGAGACATTTCATTTCACAACTGATAGATAAAATACTAACTTTTTGATAACTTCAGAATTAATTTCTGCTGTTCTGTCTTTAGACACTTCACCAATTTTGTCTGAAAAAGATGCCAAAGAGATGCTGAGGACTCGTCGTGAAGACAGACCAAGAAAAGCTGGTTTCCCTGATGAACCCATGAGGGTGATTTATAACATTTACTGTTAAATTACACTAACTGAAAAAACCCAACACCAAAATGTTTGTGCTGAATATTAAGTTTCTATTGCTTCCAGGCAATATGTTATGAATATCACTGTTTAAAGCAGCTGAGTTCTTCCATGAAATAAAAAGTTAAAAAACCCCTTTAAATTCTTTTAATTACAGTTAAAAACATTCTGTAACTGCTGAGTATTGCTCAGGAAATGTTCACGTGCAGAATGAAGAGATTATTTATCATGGTTCAAAAATACCAGTCAAATTATTGAGAAGAAAGTGGCTTTTAATTTATAGAGATGTGGATTTCATCAGCTTGTTCCTGAAAAACTAAAAAACAGGAAAGGTCTTCTGCTTACAGGACATTCTGCAGGCAGAGAGGAGATGGAGGTGGCCAGTGTGGAGGCTCAGGTAGTTCTCAACCAGCTTTAAAAATCACTTTCTTTCATTCACTTATTTATGGGTGCTACAGATAGGATGTTTTTTATGATATTGTGAGAGTTTTTACTTGCTGGCTTAATGCAACAGTTTTGGGTTTTCATGCAATATCTACATTTATTTCTTTCTAAACCCTATTATAACAAAAGAAAAAGTGAAAAATTAAAGAGCCTTCTGTTTTCCTTGCTTTGAGAAGACCTAACACATAATCTGCACTCATCAAGGGTACTTAAGGTATTTTAAAACTACTGCCTCTTTCTTTCCAAAGTAAATAAACGGAGCTAAAATCACATGGTTGTGAAGAGGCAAAGCCCACAGAAGCCAGGAGCACACAGGGGGTTGTGCATGATGGGCACAGGGGCTCAGTTCAGCAAGGTGCTGAACACTTCTGGACTCCACAGGACATGAAGAGCACTGCGTGCCTTGCAGGACTGCAGAAACAGCTTCTGGTTTTCCCTTTCCAGTGGGTAATGTACACCAGCCAAAAAGAATCCACCTGCCCAACCCTGGGTGAACTCACTGCTTGTCAAGGGGGACACCACAACAAACAAAGCTGGCACAGATATTGCCCCGTGCTTGTTGACAGCCTTACACTGAAAATTGCACAACACAGCCAAACCCCAGAAGGCTGCACTGCTGCCCACAGCACTCAGGACTGGGTTATTTCTGAGTTGTTAAATAAGCCCTGTAGTTTTTGCAAATGAGCAGGAGTACAGCTCCCAACTGCTGTATAACCACAATTAAGGTTATGTGGTAAATGTAACAAATACTGAATACAGAATAAGTGAAGCAGCAGAACAGCTGGATTGAGGTAATTCCTGTATGGCAAGAAGCTACATGCATGCATGCAACATTTAATCTATGGTTTAGTTTTAGCTGGTCCTGTGAGGAGCAGGGAGTTGGACTTGGTGATCCTCATGAATTCTGTGACTCTGTGTGGGGAGGGATTCAGGGCTAAAGAAATATTGGATTTCTGACTCTGCTGCTCTGTCCTTGCCACTTTCTGTCCTGATTAGGAGCAAATACTTTTTGAGAAATTCCTACCTTTTTTTTTTTTTTTTTAAATCTAGAAAGCAAAGCTGACCCTCTGCAAGAAAATCCAAACATAAAAGTATTTGTTTTGCTCCCTAAATGCTAAGATTTTTCTCTTCTGATAAAAAAAAACAAAAACCAAACAAACAACCCTCATTGCCCTGTGGGACGTGGAGATTTTCCATGTGAATGAAGGTGCATGGCTGCTGCATCCCTGTGCACAGCTTGTGCACATGGACTCAAGGAGAAAAACTGATTTTGTATGGATGCTTTGTAGCAGAATGAAATGAATGCTGGGATGAACCCACCTCTGTTCATCTGTTTTAAGCAAAAGCTGTTTGTACTGGGCCAGATCATGCTGAGCTGGGGAATGTAATTTGCAATTCTTTGTGATACTCTTTGACTTCCACAGTGCTGCTTGAGTCAAAAACCTTGTTCAGATACAGACAGAAAGATCAGCAACATTTGATTATTAAAAGAAAATGTAATTTATGTTATCAGCACGTTTTAAACTTAATGTGGCTGAGATCCTGCTTTTGATAATGTGGCATCTTCTCAGTCACATAGTTCTGTTCCCTGCCAGTTCTGTCCCCAGGGATCTCAGCCAGGTCTCCTGGTAAGCAGAGAAAGCCCAGTGCAGGGCAGGATCCTGGTGCTGGGACACGGCCAGTGCAGAGGGTTTAGGCTGCAGCTTCCACTCCAGCAGCTCCCACCCTGCAAAGCACCGGGGGATTATTCTGAATGAATGTATCTGGTGTTCACAAAGCTTATGAGCCCACTAGGACTGGCACTTTTTAAAAGTAAATTTTGTCCCTGATGGAGGTCAAGTTTTTGGTACACAGCCTGCTTTATTTCAATACATTTTTTGCCGAGACCAAAGCCTCTCTCTATCAATTGGTGTAGGAAATTCACATTATTTTATTTATCACCAGTCAGCACTGGTGAGAAATAAAATAAATATAAACGTTTTAACTTATTTTGATATTATGAGCACAAAAGGTATTGAAAATTCAAACTACCTATGCTTGAAATAAAACCAGAATGATTTTGTTGAAGGAATTACAAATGGGGTTTGATAAAACTGTTGGAATTTTATAAGATGTAGATTTGGTGTAGATAAGAGCTTAAATTTGATTGCTGCAAGTATTTTTAGATTTATAAGTTTTTAGAGTAATGGAAATAAACCATCTGCAGCACTAGAATAGCTTGTGGCTTGGGAAATGTGTGCTACCTACTAGAACCCTTCAGTCCTGCCACATGATCCTGCAAGGGGTTAATGTTCTTTAAGCAGCAGGAACCAGTTTTCAAAAGGGGCTACAACAAATCTATTTGTGAGAATCCTTTGTACCCTCAGGCACAAGAAAGGCTTCTGTGTTGATATGCAAATAAGAAATGTGTATACAGAGTTCCAAATTTATGAATATTGTTGTATAATTCTTGCTCAAGACCTCTGCTGGTCTGCAGATGATGTCATTCACTAAATATTGCATGGCTGGGGCAAGCTGACCAGCAACACCATTCCACTGTAGCTGATTATTTTAAGGGATAAATTAATGGCTCTTACATCAGCTGTGAAATTATCCTGTGTCCCTGGCCTGACGTTAGAATTGAGTGATTACACAATTAAATTACTTTTGCTTTTCTTTAAATAGGAGTATATGCTTTACCTCCAGCGCTTGGAGCAGAGATCAGAAGAGCAATTCCTTGAGCACTGGCTGAATCCTCACTGCCTGCCACACTGCAACAGGGATCTGGTGCACCCAGTCTAATGGGTTTGCCTGCCCTGCAACTGGTACATATACATACATATGTATTTCTTCTACCATGCATATTTTTTTCTCCATAATGGAAGGCAGAGCCACACACTGGGAGAGAAGGGAATTACCAAAGGCTGGGGGAAGCACCTTGTGCTGAAAGGTGTTGGGCAGCTGAGCAGGGACAGGGAACAGAAGTGTCCCTGGCTTCAATTCTGTCACTCTGTTCTGTTCACAGTAATAAAACTCTGGTTATGCATTTCTCTGCTCTGTGGGTGTAAGCTGGTGACTGCAGACCATTCTTATTAATGTGGCTTCAAATTGCTCCTGTTTCCCTCCTGTCTGCTCCTGTTCTTTTTCCAACTGTTCTGTTTAAGTCTTGTACTTGTTCACTTAGCTCTCAGTGGGACTGGGGCTGGATTAAACTCAGTTGTCATCCTGGAGATACTCAGTATGCAGTCTGACCTGCAAGGAGGTTTTTTTAAACAGACATGAAATTTGCCAACTGAGATAAGTTTGAATAATCACTATAAAAGTGGAGCTATATCACTGCCACTTCACTTTTTAGTATAAGAGTTGCAGATTTAGCTTCATATTTTCCAAAGTTTTAAGCAGTAGAATACAGAGATGGTATCTGTCACAGCTGATCTGTTTCAAAAGACAGAAACTTCATCTGCTTAACAATCTTTTATCTATTTGTACATCTCTGAATACCTTTAAAAATTGGGACATTGTGGTAGACTTCAGTGGGGCTCTATTAATCCACAATAAAACAAAGGTCTGAAACTCATTTAAAAACAAAAACATAACATTCCCAAACTTCAGCCTTAGGAGGTAAGTTGGCAATTTTCAAAAAAATCTTCCAGCTGAGACACAGTTGAAAGCTGGCTCACTTAGCTACAGGAATTCTTTCCAACAGCTGCTCCCAGGCCACTGTGAAGAATTAATGTCAGAAAAGTTTAAATTATTTAAGCCCTTAAGATGTTATTTGTGTGGTCAATGTCAGCATGGATTTTGATATTTTGGGTTCTTTTTTCTGCAGATCTCCACATGGATTTATACATGATTGTGTTAAGGAAGACAAGATTATTCCTGCATTGGCTACATGCTCCCTGTAGAGCAGAACCTCTCTGCAGTACAGAGCAATCCTCATGGTACAGCAGAACTTCCAGCTCTAAGTGGCTTGATGAGTTCTAGACCACTATGTATTTTCTACCAGCAATGATTGTATGCATGAGTAACTCAATTGAGGGTTTCCACAGCTTATTAGTCCTAGAGTATCCTTTCAAAGGCACAGGTTCAGTCTGTCTGAAGCAAAAGGAACTTGGAGGGAGAGGTCAATAGAAAATTGCAGAATACCAGCATGAACAGAAGGCCAGCTTTCTGGGCTTTGGAGGAATCCTTAATTACAGTTTTCTAGGTTAAATACCAATATTTCATGAGGACACAACATTTATGTAACACTATTTCCTACTGCCTGATGAGTGTTTCATGTATTGTTTCATAATAAAAGCTTGACTTAATTCCATTTGCAGATGATTTTGTTCCCTTAGTCTCCCATACTCCATTCTGACAAAACTCACTGGAAGTGATGCTCAGTGTTGTGAAGTACTAAGGCAACATCAGAAGACTTTCTAGGATCAGCAGCTGGGAAGCCCCATGGTGCAGACTAATAATTGTGTAGTTTCTCTGCACAATTATCCTTTTCCCTTGTAATTCTGCCAGGAGAGGCAGATGAATCCAGCCAGCCTTTTCCTGCCTGTGTGCCTTTATAACTTATACCTTGGAAAATAATATCTTGTACAGTCAGATGGGAAACATATGATACCTGCAAAACAACATAAAAAATTGTTTTATGGCTCTCAAATGACTGCTGTGATCTGTAATGGCAACAGAATTAGTTATGAATGGTAACTTTCAGAGCTCCTCACTGCAGTCACACTTGAAGCCTGAGGACTGGGAGCAAAATGAAACACAATTTTATGAATATCTATAAGGTAATTAGTGCTACAGAGCTCTTGACAGGCTGGACTAGATCAACAGTTTTTCTGGTATACTTTTCTTCCAGTAAAACAGCTCTCCTAGATGACTCCAAGGAAATAATTTAAATCTCAAAGCATCAAAGGCTTGCTTTCCCCTACTGCCAAGATAAATCACAGATTAAATCTGGGAGTGTGAAAAAGTATAATCAGGCTGCTATTGTGTGCTTCATTCATAACTCTCTCAATACAGACATCTAAATTTGCATATCTCTTTGAGCTAAAGTCACTAGGTGAAATCCTGGCTCTGTTTTTATTTGCACAGTGAAAAATTCATTTAATGACAATTATGTCAACTGTCACCCTGTGAAAGTCGTTTTTCAAATACTTTTTTGAAATGAAAGAACTCCCACCTGGTTATACTCTGTCATTTTGAAGGTTAAGGAGAAGATTAAGCAGAAGGTTCTGCTCAGTTCTCAGTAACACTGAGCTAATCCTGAGGCAAACATGGAATATTGTTCATTGCTTTGCAGTTTGCTTTTCCACATGAGGGCTGAAGGATCTCATGTAGGTATCTCCAACCAAAAGTGAAGTATTATTAAGTCTAATCAACAAGGAGAAAACTAGAAACATAGAAAGGTGAAGTACTTCCTGATCACTGATCCACATTCCCTCCCACTTCACAAGGGAAGGAATTATGGTGTAGTGCTAAAGATCTTTAGCCCATGTTGGTGTCAGGCTGATGAGCAAAGGAGCCAACTCATATTTGCACTCCTGTTCATACCAAACTCATCTCTCTTGTAAGTATCTACATCTCTGTTCTGGGCTAGAACTGACCACTGAAGAACATCTTGGTCCCTCAAGGCAAGAAAAGCAGCAGACACCATATAGGAAAGTTTGAAACATAGGGAATAATGGGAAGGAAAAAAAATGAAGGAAAGGAGAAAGAACTAAAAATGTTGAAGTTAAAAATAAAAGAAACCTAGACTAAAGCCTATGGGTGTCTCTAGAATCCTGTGATCATGAAGAACATAGTTACTGCTTTTTAAGACATTCAGCTCTTCTGCCAGATTTAAGAAGCCAAGTCATCCCTTTATACAAATTAATTTTGCAAGTAAACACAGAAACACCCTCCAGCCTATGGGAGAGGCAGCCAGAGGAGAGGAGCCAGCACAGCACAGCAGACTCTCCTAAGTTTGCTCATCACTGGCAAACACTGAAAGCTGAAGGGACAGTGAAGGCATGTGACTGCTTTAGACTATTGCCATGGATGTAACAACCCCTCATCCTGCTAATTGTGTATTTCTGTATGTCTATAAAATATACACAATGTTTTACACAGAATCCAGTGAACTAACGAGAACAAGATCTGAGGATCAGGTATAAATAAATTAGCTCAAGCATTTCTTGTGACTCAGTAGTGAAAAAACTTATAATTAGCGTAAAAAGTAAACACTGCATAAATATACTTAGTTATAGCCACAGAATTATGTAATTAAGCTTTTTTTCAGAGTCCTTCAGGTTTTTTTAAATTCTCTTCCCCTACACAGATCTTTCCTTCAAAGCTCTGCTGAGCTTGAATTCCTCTATAGTTAAACTAGATCGAATGTGTTCAAGGTTTGGTTTTTTCCATGTCTAAAATCTTGGGGAAAAATGCTGGACTTTCCTACATGCCTGCAAACCAGAAGAACAAGCATTCTGAAAGTTGAATACTGAAGGTGGGAAAGCTGGAAAAATAGTTGTTTTCCAAATGCTTTTAAAGAGAAGGATTAAAACAGACCCGGGAAAACCTTTCATCCATGATAAGCAAGAACATAAGCTCCAATCATTGACCTGATTTACATCCAGTGCCTTTCCTGAGCCCACTGCCCACTAGATGCCACTGTTTCTGCATTCAACCAGGATCCAGCCCACAAGGACTGAAAGCACCACATCCCTCTTCCTGCTGCTTGGTTTTTTACTCCCTTTCTTAAAATGTTCAGCTCAAATGATCAAAATCAAAAGTCATCTCTATCCCATTAAATGAAGACCTTCAGCCAATGGCTGGTTTTTCCCCTCTGGGTTGCAGACTGCTCTGGGTGTGGGTGTAGGTCTGGTTGTGCTTCATTATGTCACAGCAAGAAATGGTTGAAAGTTCCTACAAGCACATTGTAGTGGCTTGTGGCATTTTACTGCCTGCTATCCACACACAGATGCTAATACAAGATTTTGTGTGTTTACAGAAGCTGTTCCCCCTCAAAGTAGATAATTTGGTTCATGTTCAGTTTCCCCAAATTAAGCTGCAGACTGATCAATTCGTAAAAGCATCACTCTTCAAGGCATGACATTATCTTCCTACATTTATTATCTTTAGCAGCATAGGGAGCTATGTGTTAGTGCTGTACAAAGTGTACTGAAAAGGCAGACTGTGCCCAGGGCCAGAAATGTAGTGTCTTTCTATAAAGAGCAGATACATAACATCTGCTCTCATTTTAAATGCACAAGAATCCATTGAAAAAAGGCAAAGGCTGGGATTTTTGAAAGCATTAACTTCTTCAGCAAGGCCAGAAGATTTTATCACAGACAGATAAATAGGACATGAATAGTTACACTAATGCCACTAAGCACTTCAGTTCAGTTAATTGGCTCTTTCTACCAGACTTACCTTGCAGGAAAACATGCACCAGAAGTTCTTATTTACCAAGACAGGAATTTCCAGAAAGCTCCCTGAAAGCAAGTCAGTCACTTGCTTTAATTGAAATTCACTTTCACAGTGATGAAGGTAATGGAAAATGCAAAACTAAACTTACCAATTTTCAGTTTAGATGATTCAGTATTTGTCTGCTTCTCAGGGAGGCTGAGCAGGTGAGCACATTCTTCCACTCACAATGACAGGACAGCTGCTCTGGAACATTCCTGAAACATGAATATGAAAAAGAGTTACAAAGAAAATGCCTACAACCATCTGAAATTATGATATAATGTGTATGAAAATATTTCCCTGCAGTACTCCAGGGCTTTCCCCCCTTTTTCAATAGTTTCAGCCCTGTTTCAATTGTCAGAATATTGTTTTGAATGAAGACTTCTGTTACTCCCAGTGAATGAATGCATAAATAATTTCTGAAGCAGTGGAGTGAAATTGGATTGATTGAATGTGATCACTGCAGTAGGAGCCTACTTTAGATTCTCAGTGAGAACTTATTTTTTAATGACTAAAGAGATCAGAGTGGATTTTAGAAGGTTATCTGAGCCTTTTATGGTCTACAAAGAGTAGAAAATCTTGTGAGAACGATGTACCTTGAGATTTCTGATGTGTGATTAGAAATGCTGAGTGATCTGTCTCCTAGCTGGCATTTTAATCCTTTTTCAGGTCTGGGGGTAGAGATGTGCACTAAAATGAGAAACATTAAAAAGCAGAAAATGTTCAATGAACCCTGAGTTAATAAAATTCTCCTTATTCTATCAAAGCAGCAGGGCCAGTGACAGCTCAACATGAAACCAGAAGTTTGGAGCACTAATGTTATTCCAAATCTCAAGCTCATCTTCATATTTTGGTGGGTGGGTTTTTTTCAGTAGGAGATGATCAGTTGAAGTGCATTTCTTGTTTCCACATTTGGGGAGATTTGGATCTAAAGATCCATTTGGGCACCTTTCTATATAACACAAACATCATGCACATACATTTGTTAAATTGAGTGAGCCAGCCTTGAATACAGGAGATCTTAGACCAAAGGGAGGCAGAGCATTGCTTCATTTTGTATTTTGTGTTTGTCAGAATAAACAGCACTACTAAATGATTTCAAGAAATGAATTCAGCAAAATGCTGGTGTCCAGATGTTCAGAATGTACCTGGCTTAGAGATTTGCTAAGAACCTTTGGTGTGACTCTGAATATGTGCCTGTAGTGTCCTTAAAACTGAGACCAGTCCTCAAAATGGGCTGGAATATCTGATTCACAGCATTTCTCCTGTCCAGATATCAACAGAGCTCAACATTCCATCACTGCAGGATATACTTCTACTTCCCATGCCCTGTATAGGATTAGTTCCAGCATCAGTAATAAACTCCTGTGCTTCTATTACCAAAATAAGGTTTATAAGCACATAACTAATTAGCAGAGCACTTTTTTTTTAAAATTTTTATTATTTTTTTTCCCTCTTCCCTGGCAAATACTGTGATTAAGATTCTGGGAAAAAAAAAACCCAAAAAACAGTAAAAAAGGAAGAGCAACACTGAGTGGCAGCCCCAGGAAAAGCCACAAAAAGGGGTTTGTGCTCAATTTCTTGGTGCCATGGTCCACACAGGAGCAGCACTGGGCTCTCCCCTGTAAGGGATGGAAGACTCCAGCAAAACAGGGTCAGGCTGTTTCTGCAAGCATAGAATAATACTGGGACAATAAATTCAAAGGTCCAGTGGAAGACTTTAATTTACTGGGAAATGACAATGCATCTGAGGCCAACCTGTATAAAATTTACTCCTTCATTTCTTAGTTGCCTGCTGCTGAACATCTACTCTGAGGCTGCAGTTACCACTCATGGACCATCCCAACCTGTCAGAGTCCTACTCAGAACGGGCTGGGTTGATTCCTCACCTTGCTAAAAATGCAACTACAATGACTTAAAAGAGATAAAATGCCTCTTTTCCAAATTTTATGTTCACAGAGCAAATTCTTCCTGGAAGCAGGGATGGATCAAGGCTGAATTGCTACTGGTCACCTCCTAGAGTCCCATGAAGGAACCAGAATTTCATTTTTCACTTAGAAAATGTGGTTCTACTCCACTGGGTAGGAAGAAAAGCTTGAAATACAAATTGTGTACAGCAGATTCTGTGCCTTTAGGGAGGGAGCAGTTCCAAGGTGTGTGACATCTTGTTCTTCCCAATTCTGACATTTATTGGCCATTCTCAGGTGGGCCAAGTTCAAGTCTGAGCAGGAGCCTCATGGTAGAGCCATAGCTGTGCCTTCATTCAGCTCTGCCAACTATGCAAATACATTTATTCATTTCCCACTTGTGAAAACCATGATTTTAGGCTCATTTATACTCACAAGGAAAACAAATAAATGAAGTGGATCTGTGTCTCTATTTATTTTTACATGCCTATATATTTATGAATATTTTAAAGTGCTCTAAATTATAGAAATGTAGCTTGGGTTTCAACAGTGGATGGATCTGAACTGCATTTTAGCATTCCAACTGCAGAAATTAAGGTTTTCAGAAGCATTTTCTGCCCAGAGTAATTTATTTTTAAGTCCTTAATACTTGAGTGCATTGCAGTGATACACAAAGTTTTGCTTAGATCAAATCTATAGCACCAGAGGAGGGTTGGGGGTGAGTTGTTAGTATTTAGTATTTTATATAAAAGTCATAGCAGAAAAAGAAATATCCCCTTCCTCTTCATTTACCATTTGTTACTTTAGAGCTGCTCAGGGAGAGACAGAAAAATGTCTTTATTTCACATCACACAGCTGTTGCACTGCTCGAGAACAACAGTTTAAATATTAATATGACTTTGGGGCTAAAAGCTTTTATTAAGAGACACTTCAATACAATGAATTTCAGCCAAGTGAACAATCACAAAAAATGAGTCAAAGACCAAAACCCCTCCAGCTGATAAGAAGCCAATTTATTTATTTATTGGTGTGTGCTTACAGAACTCATCTGTGTGATTGCACCAGCAACAGCTTTCCAGCCCAGACTCAGGAAAGAATTGCTCGTGGATGTGAGAGACCATGACCTCTGGAGTCACAAATCTTCCTTTTCTCACCTCAGGCTTTCTCTGGAAATTGGACCTGCTCAGGTCTTCTCGACACCAGCTTTGGTGAACTGAGGATAATTCTGTGCACTTTAGGCTGCTTTTGTCAGCTGCACAGCCCCCTCAGCAGCTGTGCCCAAGCTGCCCAGGGAGGTTAAAGCTTTCTTGCCCACTGCTGCTGCTGTGTCTGTGGGTGAATACTGTGGCTGTCTCACTTAGCTCTGCCCCTGACCAGCCCCTGAATTCATCATTCCAGCAGCACCTAGGGCTGACTCACCCCAAAGGAGCTCGTGGCAGCTCATCCACCCAGGGAACAAACAGGAATTTCCCTCAAACCAACCGGTCTGACAGTGGATTTCAGAGTGCCCTGAATAGAGGGCATGGCTGTAACTCTGGCTGGAAGCCATCCCCAGGAGCATGGATCATGAATTGACTGGGCTAACTGAGGCCTGCAGCATTATTTACACCCTGAGACTGCTGAAACATCTTCAGCTCTGCTTAGGAAAAGAATCATCCTGCACAGTCTGAAATTCATGGCTGCCAGGGGCTAGGAGGATGCTACTTCCATCAATCCACTTGCCCATCTATTTCCTGATTACCAGGGAGGACAAATGTTCAAGCCACTTAGCTAATTTATTCCCAAACTTTAAATTCTGCTCCATGTGCATCAACATCTTTGCTGCTGAATCACAAGCCACACTCCCACACGAGCAGGTCTGGTGGACACACGTGTGCCCAGAAGGATTTGCCTGGGCAGAGGGAAAAGTGGATTCCAGCTCTGGGCTGCACACAGTAAATCACCAGCACACAGAGAGAAGCTCAGGGACAACAGAAACACCAAAACGTGCTTTTTTAGAACATAACTCCTTAAATTAAACAAGACAAGAAAATATATGAAATGACAGGTCAGTTTTTCCTTAACTATTGTCCCAATTTATTCTCACACATGTGTCTCATTTGTTTTCAGCTGTGCCTGTCTGCTGTCTCTATCCTGCAGGAGATGGATACAGGCATTATCAGTGAAGAAGGACTACAAAAGATACCAAGTTTTTATTAGCCTAGCACTTTTTGGTAGCTTCCTTTGAATTTTGGAATTCAGTTACAGAAGTGCCCAGTGTTCCCTGTCAAAACTCAACTCCCATGGCACACACAGTGCAAACACCTCCCCACACAGTGTTGTGGATATTATGTAGACAAACTCACTAAAGTTGGGCTGCAATGGCTGTGTCCACCCCGTGGTGACAGAGCTGATTGATGTTGAAAGGAGCTGTAGTGGTTACAGAAAATCAGGGAGATCAGCATTTAGCATAATGTTATCACTCAGACATTGTTCACTTCATTTGCCTCATGAGCAGAGTTTACTGCCTACAGACCTCACCTCCTGGTCTCCATCACATGGACAATGCAGCCACTGCCCAAATTGATTGGTATTAGGGAGGGGCACTTAGGAACAATAAATACATTACCTTGACTGTCCTAAAAATTTTGAGGTGGAATAATGGACTGCATGCTCTGAGGAAATCTTTAAATAAAGTAGCTTAATTCTGCTTAAGAATTTGCATTTAACTCTGTAACTGTGTATTATTTACTAAGAGCCACACTTTCAATAGAAGCTCACTCTAAGTCTGAAGATTTAATGGTTGCAAAAATACAAGATTACCTTAAGAAACTGTGCATTGCTTGGTTAATGGAGACCCAGCCTCCCCAAACCCAGGAATAAGACAGGCTGCATGGATGTGGGCATGGAAAATTGCTCCAAATTTTATATAAGGAAAATAGAATCCACTGTTTTAGAGGCAGTATCATAAAGTTTGATGTGCCTATTTTAAAAGCATTTGGAACAGATATTCCCTCTCTCTGACCAGACAGAAATGTCTTTCCTTCCAGCTTTAATGCCAATTCCAGAGGGGGGGAAAAATAAATTGAAATTCCTGGCATTTTAGAGCATATTGGGCAAAGTTGGAAGAAGTCTGAGTGGGAATAAAGCTGATGGGCGGTGTGATGGGAGGCTCTGGGGCTGGGACAGCAAACCTTGGGCTGTGTTTTGATTGAATCAGGTGAGGCCAGCAGGGACAAACACAGGACTGGTCTCCCAGAGCAGGGAGCCCCAGTCTACCTTCTGTGTGGAAACTGTCCCAGCTTTGCTCTTTGATCCTTCAGCTTAATTCAATCCAGGGGCAGATCAGAGCAGAACTGGGTGTGTGAGGTGCAGGTGTGCACGTAGGTTTGGGGGATGGAGGATGGAGACAATGGGCAATTGGTGCTGCCCTTCCCAGCATGTACCATCCCTGCAGCATCTAGACGAGCTCCCATTCCTGTCATCCCTTTCCAGGGTCCAGGTCTGACACTCAGAGGGCCTTTTTTTTTTTTTTTTTTTTTTTTTTCCTAAACCCAAGAGTTTATAGAAGCAGAAATTTCAGTTATGAGAGCTGATCTTTGGGCTGCCAGATTGCCTGCCCCAGAAATGTGTCAGCTCATCCCATCCAGCCATGGCTGCAGCCCTGCCTGGCTGGTGCTGCTGCAGAAGCCTGACACACCGAGCAGGTCTGAGTAGATCTGTTCAAACTTGCAGATGAACCCCTAGAAAGCTGCTGCTGCTGCTGCCAGCCAAACCAAACCTGCCTATGGGACAAACACTTCTGCAGGGACACTCTGCCAGAGCCAGAGGAGCCCAAGGCAGCATGAAGTGCTTCCTTCTCCCTTGCTCTGAGCACCTCCTGCCCTGTAGTGGTGGTGCCTCAGGGATGATTGTTGGCTCAGTCCTTTCACTCTCATCCAGAGCTATTCCTCTGTGCTGACTGAGGACTCTCCCATCTCCCAAGAGGAGAGCAGATGAACTGACAGAGAAGGGGCAGTGGGTGCTGAAGGCACCTCCACTGCCTCTGTCACCCACAGGACATGTGGCCCCTCTCCTGAAGTCCCAGGTTCAAGGGTCCCTGAGAAATTACCTACAAATAACAGGTAATGTAGCAACCCCTGCTTTAGTCCATATCATGAAAAATGAGAGATCAAGGAAAATTCTGTCTCAATAGAAACTTTTTTTCCTGTCCCTAAAATGAGTCTCTCAGAGTTACATACAAATGCCAGAAGGCTGTTGCAAAGCAAACCTAGAACACTGAGTTTGTTAGCCAGTTTTGCCTTGTGGAAAACGACATTGTGTTGAAGTTCTTCAGTTTGGTACTGCTCTACTGCACAAACTGGGAACTGTGCTTAAAAGAGAAGTGGCTATTTTAAACTAATTGATATTTTAGTTGTGTTTCATGTACTGTGTCCTCTTAGCTCCACTGTCTGTGTGTCCTTGGTGCTTTGATAGATGGCAATGATGCAGAATTACTGCATTGTGGGATGGGAAGTGGCTCAGGGGAGGAGGATATAAACCAGATGTGCAACATAGCCAGTGTGCATTCAGTGTACCTCCTGTGACCTGTCTGGACATGATACAAATGCAATCAGTTTTTGAGACAAAGGAAGAGAAATTAGCTCCAAGAGCAGGGAGGAAAAACAGCAGACCAGAGCAATTAAAAAAATAAGAAATAATCTCAAGCAAGCTACCAAAAAAAAAAAAAAAAAAGACAAAAAGAGAAAAAAAAGAAAGGCAAGAAAGAGCACATTTCTTCTAAAATTTTGTAAAATAAAAAAGAAGCTAAGAAGGTTTCCCTTGTGTTTTTACTAAAACCACAAATACAATTCTCTGCAGAAAACTCCAGTTTGTTTCATAGAACCTCTTGTTAAATTGTGTATAATTCATCTCAGGGGATAGTTACATAAAGCTTTAAGCCTTACTGTCATTTTCAGTCTTATCCTCACAGTGCAAGTATTTCAAACCAGTAGCAGAACTCCTCATGGCAAGCAGACTTTGGAGGTTCCACCTAAAAATAAAACCTTGTTTCAGCAGTTTTTTTCCTCCAGCAAGGGATTTTAATGGGCAGACCCTCATTTGTTGTAAGCTGGACAAATCACTGACTCCATGGAAATCACTGCAAAGCACCCTGCACTGTGGCAGGGGAAAAACTGTGACACACCAGTGTAACAATTCACACACAAATCCTGCTACTCTTTGGAATGGGCAGATTTTGTGGGATACAAGCCCCAGACTCTTCCCCAGTACAATTGAAACAGTGGCACAGGATGAAGCTTGTGGAGTTTAGGGTGTTTTTGCACCAGACAACTTGATTCAGAAGGTGCAACCAGCACTAATCACCACCAGCTTTGTGATAAAACTGAAACGAGGATGGAGAAATGCAAAACACTGACCTGGAAGATTTCTCTCCTTCCAGGATGATCCTAGATTTTTTCTTGTTCTGTTACTAGGTTTTATGCTTCCCTTTTCCAGCACATTCTGGTGTCAAGTCTTGTGCAATTGTGCCACACACAGGGACTTTTCCCATCACGGTAAAGAAAAAGCCACAGATGCTACAAGGGTTCCATTGCTGTGGCTTTGAACCTGCCCAGCCCCAGCAGTGGATGCAGGAATTTCTCTCCTGTGGCAGAGTTTGGCAGTGGGAATTTCCCCTTCCTTCTCCCACCTTGGCTGCTGGTGTGGCAGGTCCCAGCAGTGGCCTGTTCCCACACAGCCGGGTGGGGCCGGGGTGGCCTGGGGAGGGGAGCTCAGGAATTTTGGTTTGGCTCCCCTCGCACAGCGAGGCAGATGGGAGGGGAACGAGGCTGCAGCCAAGCACAGTGCCAGCATGGATTGCTGCTTTTGGAAAGGAGGAAACCCAGGAGCCACAACCAAAGCACTGCTTTGCTCTTGGGACAACTCAACTGTGTGCTGCCCCTGAGCCCAACAGAGCTAGGACAGTATTTCACTGAACTGGGAAATGAGCTTTGGGATGTGTCTCAGAAATGAAATGCTCATTGTCTGGATAATTTGGAAAAATACCTTGTTTTTCTTTGGTTGACTGGTCTCTGGAAAAGTTTAGGATGGCATGCACATTGTGGTAAAAGGAAAATAAAAAAGAGAACAAGAAGAAATTTGAATTCATTTGACATGCTGGGAGTAGTGCTGGTGGGGGATAGTAGACATTACAAATGGAAGAAAGAAGGCAACACAAAACTGTGTTTACTGCTAAAGAGATTCCAAGGACAAGAAGTGCTTGCAAACCTCAGTGCCCAGTGGCTACTGAGAAATGGGAAGGTGCTTATGAGAAAAGAGATGAGGAGTTGCCAAGAAGTGTGGGAAGTTCACAGCCTTGCCTGGGTAGTTTCATTTTTGTGGGCTGGATGCTGCTGGACTAATCAGGCCATCATTCAATGGCCTTTTGGGCTGCTGCTGTGATTCCACGTGAAGGCTGACTTAGAACAGAGACGAGATGGAGCTAAAGAATAAAGGAGGGATTTATTAAGAGGCCTCAATAGATCCACCCTGGGCAGCACAATCCAAAATGGTCACAAAAATGGACAACCTGCCATGCGGTCTCACACTTTTATAAGTTCTGGTCCATTTGCATATTGGAGCTAATTGTCCAGTTACAGCTTTAGCCCATGCAGTCCCATCCTTCTTGTTTTTCACTCTTCAGCCCACGTTGTTTATGGTCTTAGGCCTGAGATTTGGATCATTTGTCCTTGGTGCCCAGCTAGAGAAGGAATTGTTTTATCTCCCTGTGCAGAGAGTTCACCATATGAAGCAAGCCCAGACCCACACATTAAGGCAGCACAGAATCTGAAAAATACAAAAGCTAAACCTGAGGCATCAACTGGAGAAGCTGTTGCTTCGTGAATTCACAGCAGCATTCATGTGCCTCTACTACCCCAAAAAACTGACTTTCAAAAAAAGTATTCAAGCAATTGAGTTGATACTCAGCTGGATCCAGTGGTCCAGCACGTTGCACAGCCAGGCAGACTCTGGTGCCAGACAGGAGTGGGTGAAAGAAGTGACTGGGTGCAGAGGAAGGGGGAGAGGGGTGGAACAGCCCCTTTCAGCAGCAGCCAGATTTATGCCAGATTAAAGTGACCGTGCAACCACGACCTCTTTGAGTAGCCCCCTTAATTTCATTTTGGGCACGTGAAGAATCAGCTTTTGCTCCTACTGAGTTAAGAGCAGCACAAACAGGCTTTTATCATCCAATCCTCTCACATTTGCTGAACTTGTGATGTGCTCTGCCAGAATTTCTGGGACGATCTGTGGCAATTATAGGGAAACCCACCTAGGGACAATATCATTCCAGTGTGAGAAGGCTGGAATGTGTGCAGCTACTTTAGCAGCTCTGTCTGCTGTGAAAGCAAATGAACTCAAGAGCAGACAAGAACTGATATGTGAAGTCAGAGTATAAATCTGACTGCATAAATTAAAAGGACGGGAATGCAATGGATTTTGAATAGGTTCTTTCACATGACAGTGTTCTCCTGGAATCAGAGAGCAGACACTGTAGGAAAAAAAAGCTTTACAGTGCTCTGAAATAAATATTAGTGTTTCTCTTAGCACAGAGGAGTTAAATGAAGTGGCAAATCAAAACATGCATGTGTATGCATATACATTAGTTACAGATAGAAAATGGGGACTGCAGTGGAAAAGGGTTGATGTGGAACATTGACTGATACAGAATATGGTCAAATACAGAATATGGACAGAATATTGTCTGATACATAATATGCACAAAATATTGACTGCGTGCTGCAAGTTTTGTACTCTCTCTAAGGTATCTTCTCTCTGGGTTACAGCTGGAAGATACAGGAAGGTCTGAGCCTCCAACATGGAATTTCATCTTCCCTTAGCAATTCCCTGCACAGAGCTATGGAAAGAGTCACAAAATTGTGCTACCCTGAATCAGCTGAAAGCCTGCAGTTCAAGGCCCAAGGGAAGAACTGAGCTCTTCAGCCAACATCATTGCAGAAATTATAGAAGCAGAATAAATCAGGGTATGTGGAGATCCAATGGCTCTTACAGGGTGTCCAAGAGCTGCATCATGTTATTTTAGGCCACTGCAATAACAACACCAATTCCAATGCTGGTGGTAGTAATTCCATGTCTGGTCCACAAGTGATTTATGGTTATTTATAAAACCCCTCTCCATACACAGCCATGAAAATAATCACGTCCCACAGTGTTTATAGGGAGCATTATTTTTTGCCATTTTCTTAAATTTTTTTTTTAGAATTTGTATAGTTTATCTGTAGGTTCAATGAAATGATTTTGTTTTTCTAATAATCTGATAAAATTCCTGGGTTCAATTTTGCAAGTGTTAAATTAATAATACTTCAGGCTTCAGTTGTCTTACATTAGTATCATTTCAGTGGTAACTTGGGTTTGTTTTTTCACATTTACTAATTCCAATGCATTCATGAAAATTCTGAGCTGTTTTTCTTTCAAAAGTTGCATAAACAAAAACCACTGAAAAAAAAGGAGAAAAATGTGGTTTTCTTGTTAAAAGTGAATGAATGAAGCATGTTTTCACTAAAGTGGTACCTCTAATTCACTATAAGCTCAGTGTTTATTATTACACTGGGAAAAAAAGAACATTTCTGGTACTAATAGGCTTTGATTACAGCTGTTTTTTGCCCAAGAAATTACATGTGAAGCATTACAATGTCCTCTGGAAAGCTGTCCTCTCCCAGCTGGCCAGTTCTTCTCTTACTTGCCTGATCCAGAGCCTGCTGAGGCTGATTTCCAGTCCTTTGACTCAGACCCACTATCCATGTCTCCTGATCTTCTGTGATACTGGAAATTATTCACCCTCCAACTCTTATGAAATTTCAGCTGCCCTTGGCTGCTCCAATGGTTTCCTTGTCAGGATGCTTATTTACCCTTCACCAAAACACCACAAGTTGTTTAAAACTGAAAACATTCCAGTGAGGACTTTCATGCAAAACATTCAGAAGTTTTAAGTGAAAAGTATGATTGAAAAGAAAAATACAAACCTCTGCTGCAGTTTGTGTGTCTCTGCCACCAGAAAAGGCTACAGCTCAGTCATTTCATTCAAAACCAAATATGCAGTTTTCCTAAATACCCTCCCTGATCAGACCACCAAAGCACTTAGCATCTCTCTTCTGCTCACCAAACATTTTTATAATTTTCCATAAGAAACAGCCAGGCCAGATGCTAATAACCACTTTGAGAGGATGAGAGTACATCATGTCTCCAGACACCATGAAAATAAAATAAATCGCTAGAGAAACAAAATTGTATATGGCTTGTTTTTTTTTTAATTATAAGGAAATGATGAATAGAAGCATGCACCAAAGGAGAAAAAAACCTATTCTTGCCTAGACTTTGGAGTGCTGCTATTATCAGAAAAAATCATCAGTCTTTGGCAGAACAGGCAAGAGGTTTAAGAGCCCCAGCCACGGTCTTTAGAAACCCCTTCCCTTTAAGATCAGAATGTCAACATTAGGGACTGTGTCTATACCAAGACATAACAGGCACAAATTTAACAATGAGGGCAGTTCATCACTGTGGTATCTTATCTAGGACTGAACAAGATTCCTGTTGCTTACAGCCTTTAAATCAAGACTTGGTGCATGTCTGGGTGTTGCACTGAGATGTAAAGCAGAGACAGGAGCTCCCTTTGGAAATCACTGGGCTCACAGAGCAGCAGGAGTCCAGCAGGAAAAAGGCAAAATAGTGCTAGTAGGGCAAACGATCCCATGCTGAGTGTAGCTGGACTGATCTCTGTCCCCCCCAGCTATTTAAAATTACCCTGTATATCTTTACTCTTCACTGTGTAGATACTCAGGTGTGTATATTTACACTTCAGTGTAGATATAACGTGGTTAACTTTTTGTACAAAGTATTAAAGGTCATATAGAATTTATGGAGCGATCCCTGGATGATGCTCATGGCCTGCCAGACAGCCCTCTTGAAAGGGTGTTCAGGTAAAATGAACCCATTTTCAGAGATAAGCCCTTTAACAGATCACTCAGCATTATGGATAAAAAATTTCTTTCTCTGGGATTGGTTGGCTCTGGCCCTCTCTGACTCCCTGTTCTTGTCTGTGAGTTCAGGCTACATGGGGAGTCAAATATTGGGACCTGCTGGTTTGCAATGCTGTCAACATTCACCCAGAAGCAGCTTAGAAACCAGTGAGCTGCACTAGCACACACCAAAGTGTTTGGTGCTTTACTGCACTGCCACTCAAACCCAGAGCATCCACCAGTGCTGAGAAGATCCTTTCTACCTGTACTTCCATGCCACACCTCAGAACAAACTCCTGTATCTGTTTCTATTATTAAACTCTGGATATTCCCCCCAGCATTCTCCTACTGCTTGTCCTTGGCTCCCCTTACAGACCTGCCTGGCAAACATTTCTGCCTCTGCTGCGAGGGGCTGAGCCCAAAATCGTGCCTTGCTGGCACAGCAGCCATGACTGAGTGGCAACATTTCAATCCCACTTTGTGCCTGGCCACCAGAAAGCCAGGCACACACACACACACACACTGAAAGGCTGCCCGTGCATTACCACAGTGTCTTCTATAAGAAAACATGGATTTCTGCCACCAGACAGACACAGAAACTAGTAAGCTATTCCCTGCATTCTTCTATCCCCCTGGGCACCCTGTGTAAGGGAAGCCATTGATGCTTGCCATCAGATAGACACACAGACTAGTAATAAAATACCCATGATTCACTGCACTTTTATTCCTCAGGGTGCCTCTGAAGAGGGAGCTACTGATTTCTTACTTATGTTTAAATGATTTGTGAAGGAGGAAAAAAAAAATCTATTTTATAGCTTGTGCCTTTAGCCATGGGGGAAACTGTTTTCTGTGGGTTCTGGTTTTTGGTGTGATTTTTTTTTTTTTTTTTTCTTTTAGATATTCTTTCTCTAGTTACTTATCTTTACTCTGGTTGTTTTATAGGAAGCTGAAGTTATCCCTAATCTGTTTTCCCTAATCTTGTAATTTTAATCAGTTGAAAGTGATCTATTGAGTGAAACATCAAACTGTCCCAGTTTCTGGATTTACTAATTTCAGTGTGAGATTTTCCAGCTTGAAGAGCATGATGTTTAATGCCTCAGCATTCCTAACACTGTAGCCCCTCTCTAGTACAAACAATTATATCCCTAAGGATTGTGTAAAACACAAAAAAGGTGAAGAGAAGTGGACATGCCAAGGATTTTTCCCGAAGTCATACAGAAAATCAGGCAGAACCCAGAGCTCTCTGTATTTGGGGTCACTGGACCTGCTGCCTGTGAGCCCCTGCCCAGCCCCTGGAGAGAGCAGGCCCCTGCACATCTGCATCGTCACGGGAAGAACAGCCAGGACCTCCCTGGCCTTTCAGCCCTCGGGAAGGTCACAGTGCTCCTTCTTGCTCTTTGGGATGGGTTGGGCACTGTGGAGCACAGCACAGCAACTGAAATAAACACACAGGTCCCCCCATTCAGCGAGCAAGGGGAATCCTTATCCCCACGACAGGCTGGAGCCACGGAATTTCCTAATGCTGCTTCCCTTGGAAGTCACAGGCAGGATCCTTGCCACAGGGTGGGTTTTGGTGAGGGGTGTGAACACGGCCCTTCCTCACCATTTCCTTTCCCTATTAGTCACACTTAGCCTCACTCCACTTTCTGCCTCTGGAAGCCCAGCAGGAAGAGCTGCCTCAGGTCAGGGAGAAGGCAAACACAGCATTTTCTGCAGGCAAGGATCCACAGCTCCAAACCACCTAATAACAGGTCTCAGTTCCTCCTGACTTGGTAGTGTCTGACTTGGAGAGGCCAAGGCTTGGAAGAGAAGGCATTGGCCAGGACAAAAGTGCATTGGCAAAGCTCTGTGGAGGCACTCATGTAAATCCTGCCCACACTGCCCTGGATCCCTCCAGTGCTTTCAGGAGGACTGGGTCAGAGAATCTTTTTTTAAAAGCGAAGAATCAATAAGGGGATTTAAAAAAAATTAACTGCTTGGCCTGAAGCTTGTTGCTGTTCAAGGACTTCCCACACTGTGCTAAGTGAGAATTTTCTCCTTTGGACTCCAATTCACACCCAAGCTCAACCTCAGCCACATCTGTTTTTGGGATGCTCCAATGTGTGGCTGGTGAGCTCCAAAAGTTGGTTGAGCCAAACAAGCAGAGTTTAGGGCTGAGCTGGCTGGGAGATATGCTGATCCTGTGTATTTCTTAGGGAAAGGTTGCTAAGAGAGTCCTTCAGGACCCCAAGCTGGGACATAAAGCTGTTGTTTGCAATGGAAAGTCCTTCTGAACATCAGCAGCTTGCAGTCCAGCATGGGAATGTCTTCACTTGGACCTGCACATGTGGAACTCATGTTCCATTTCCTAATATCCACTGATGCCACTGCCTCTGCAAAGGTAAAGAGCAGCCCTAAAATCAGCATCCACAGCCTCACGTGTGAGGAGGGAGCTTATGGGAACTCAAGGGTTGTTCATGCACTCTTCCCTCACCTGCACAGGCAACAAACATCCAGACTCCACTTCTGCTAGTCTGTCTTAAATCCCCATATTTGACTGAAGTAGTCCAGAGACTAACTTATAAACCACTTGTGTTGTCCTAACCTTTTCCTTTTGTCTAGAAAGCGAGATTTTGTGTTTATTCCTGTGTCTCAGGAGAACTTGAACCTCCATCTGAGTTATTTGCACACAGAAAGATCTCAGAGGTCCTGCTTTAGGACTCAGACATACAAGCAGACACAATAACTTGTGAAGTTGAAGATACAAATTTGTGGAAGAAGACATTCACTGGATGAGATAGAAAATATCTAATATTCACAAGAAATATTTCTTCCATAACAAAATATTCCTTGCCCTTGAGCATTACTGCCAATAGTTTATTATCATTTAGTGGCAACAGCCTTGTTTGCAGGAGGTGTAACCCATTTGTCCTTATGGAAAATGGACATTACAATAAGCAAACTTCTGGAGATGACCTGCAAATTATTAACTCAAGGTAAAGATCTAGAATCATCCAAGAGACACAGAGACTGCCTGAAGCAAAGGTGAAGAAGGAACTGCTCTGGAAGGAGCAGCTAAACACCTCATTAACTGCACTTCATGCCGTTCAGTCTGAGTGACTGAATATTTCCAACACAATTGAAACTGTGGTTCTGTGAATTAATGTTATTTTTAATAAAAGGAGGCGTTAAGTTGCCTTCTTTGGTGAGCAGTGAGGAATGCTTCTAACTTCCCTACCAGACATGGCTGTGTTTGGGTGATATTTGTCAGGCACTTGGAGAAGAAATGTGCTATATAAAATTAAAGATTATGCCAAACCTCAGTGTTGGATTAATATGTCTGTGTGAATTTGGAGGATGAAAAGTCACCTTCCATTTGATGGCAATGTGTCAAATTCCACGTTAGTGTAAACTGATGCAGACAGTTCTAAAGAAGTTATTCCAGTTGTACTGACAAAGAATCTGACCTTGGTCCCTTTGCTTGAAATGAAGAAATCAGAATCCTGGCAGGTCCTGCCAGAAGTTTGTATAAAAACTGATGTCTAGATCCTGACTTTGCTTTTTGGGCCTTTTGAAAATGCCTAGTGATGATCTATGGCTATATAAGCAGCAAAATGCTAGTAAAGAAGTTTTAAATCAGCAGAAAAGATGCTTTATGAATTACAGAATTTTGAGAGAGTTGTTTTTTCGGACATTTTGTGGATTCAGCTGAAATTGCAGAGCAAGAGTAAGTTTCTGTTCAAAACCAAGGAATGAATTTTGTGTTCTCCCAAACTCTGTATATGCCTGCAATGTGGTAAATGGTACTTTGTGAAAACTCTGTGCTGGTGCATGAAATTAGGGTGCTGCAGCCCCATCCAACAGCACTGACTCCTTTGGCTCACAGCACTGCAGCAGCAGCAGCAATATCCCCCCCAGATCCCCACTGCTCCAGAGGACACAGCCACAGATTACAGCAAACAGATCTGCAGGACCACTTTCAAAGCAGTTTCAGTGTCTAGCTGGGTGATTTTTGCTGGCTAAATTTGCAAAATTCAGAGCATACATTAGGTCTGTGGCTCCAGTTAATGAGTCCTTTGTTTTATTAGCTGAATTGGTAAGGAGGGTGATTTTCTAATACATCTTTCCCAGCAAAGTAAAATACCCACCAGTGAAAACAGCCATAGGCAATCCATTATTTTTATATTACCCATGTAAGCTGCTCCTTACAAATAACGAACACTCATAACTAAACGCTGCTCAGAAGAATAAATGACTAACCAGATTTTATCAGTACACAAGTTAAATTCAATGATTTATGAAGAAATCTTGGTCCCGTCTAATGGAATTTTCCCAAAATAAATTCATGTAAACAACTTGCCACAAAGAGGCAGTCAGTGCTGGTTGGTATGTGTAAACAGCTTTAACAGTTGAGAATATAATCTCCTTGACTGCTGGGCAGTCTGGGGAGATTCATGCAGAGTCTCCGTTCAGAAAACCACCTTTGGCTCTGTTCCTCCTGACATCATAATGCCACCCATTTCATTAGCTTTTAGTAGATGTTAATATCATCACAGATGGGTAGAATCATTTTGCTTTTCAAAGCCAACATATGAATTTTTACAGTGCTCACCAGAATGCCAGGATGAGAGTCACAGGTAGAACGAGTGGGAGGAGGTAAAAGAGCCCGAAATGAACAAAATCCAACTCCTGAATAAATGTATCACAGTGTGTTCAGTTCCAGCACTGGATTTTCCAACACCTTTTTACACGTTCCTAGAATCAATCTGAAAGTACAGTGGGGTCGTATTAACATGCCACAGTCATTCTTAACATGTTTCCAGGGTAACTCTTATTTACATGGTCTGCAACTGCAAAGTGAAGTCAAATATCTAATAAATTATCTCTCTGATGTTAATTAGGCCTGTTAGGAGGTGCCACTGAGAGCAAAGTGTGTAAACTGATCTGTGTGAGTGGCTGTAGCCCATTTGGGCTGGTTCCCAAACAACCTAGACTAGAGTTCTAAAGCAAACCAAGCCCCTTTCAGTTTGCACCATTATCAGAAATATTTCCTTCTCTGCCTTAATTCATCCTCAACACAGCACAGTCAGCAGCAGTTCTAGGAGAATAAGGGCAAGTGGGCAGGCTGGCTGAGCACCAAAACTGCAAAGACAGTTCGCTTTTTCTAATGGCTATTCATAAATACAGCATATTAACAGTTTCATGGGCATGGGAGCTAAGGACAGCATGTTCTACTGCTCGGTGGAAGAAGAAATCCTGCACTATACACACAGATTTTACAAGCACTAAGAAGTACTTTTTTCAGATTTGTAGAACTTTCAAGGCTTTTCATAGTTAGTATTTCCACATTAGCCTGATTTTTCAATCTGTCTGCTAGGCAGATGAAGACTGATAGTTTTTAAAAGGGGCTAGTGATTTTGCTTGCCTGTTCTGGGGTGCCTGACTCGAGCCAGCCCTGAGAACAGCCTGATAGTTTGAGGATTTCCAAAAATCAGTTCCTTTGAGGTGTCTCAGCCTAACACCTCATCACTCTCCCCTCAACTTTGGTCAGTGACAGAAAACAACCCCCAAATACTCCTTGCTGCTGAAGTCCCTGCTGCAGTTGGACAGGGTGCTTTCTTGCAGGGAAGATGTGAAATTTAATTTGCAGCCAAATGCTGCTGTTCCATAGCTGGTGATTATGAGCTCAGCCTGGAGCTGATCGAAGGGGTTCCTAGGACTTTCATCATGTAGCTCTCAGTGCAGAGCAGTGTGAATGAGACCATTATTTACTTCCACTGTCTCAGACATCTGCCTGATTAGCTCTCTGTAAATTGTGAGCTATTTTAGACTATGCTTCCTTGACTGTCAAAAGTTTATTTCCATTTTAGGTTAATTTGTTTAAAACAAAAGGAGTGTCTTGAGCCAGCTGAATTAAAGGATATTATCCATCTAGGGCTTTTACATTAGAATGGTTTCATTTTGAAATAAGAACAGAATAGTTTAATTGGCACAAAAATAATACCAGTATCAGATAATAGAGACTTCCTAGGAAAGATATACCTGATGTCAGACAGCCTCCTAAGCAGGCTGGCAGCCAGTTCTAATGGAAAAACAGTCTGTGAAGAATTCCCAGCATATTATATTCCCAGGCTTTTTTGGAAGCTATTTTCTGGCTAATCAGAAAGCAGCAGCTATGTCTTCAGCAGATATAGAATAACATCCTTGCTGAAATACAGCAGCTCAAGATCTGGCCCCAGCATGCATTTAAGATGTTTAGCTACCCTGGAAGCCCAATCTTTTTTTACCCATGTAGCTTTAATTAGGTGTGACAGCACTCCAGGTCAGGATGTTCAGGGCAGCAGCAATGAAGTGGATATCAAACCAGAGCAGAAAGATGGTGATTTACAATGACTTTGCAGAAATTGATCTCTCATGAATAAGGCAACAGGGAAGTCACATCTGTGCCCTTTCCACATCCATGTGCATGTACCTGCTGGCCAGCTCCCATCCTGTGGGTCCCAGAACTGCTGGTGGGGTGGGATCATGCAGCCCGCAGCTGCACGGTGTGTGGGGAATCCATGTGGACAGATTTAAAGCATTCCACACAAATATGGATTCATCTACAAAAGAAGTTAGTGAAGCATGAGCTGTGAGTGGTATTTATGCAGCATCTGGGCTATGGAGCTAAAACTGTGGTAGCTTGGCTCCCTTCTCAGAATGTTCTTTTCCTACTCTCCTCTTCATAAAACATGAATTGAGGTCACCCAGCTGAAGGCACTGGGCGCTGTTGAGAGCTGCTAGGGATGTGCAATAGCTGAGTGCACCAATACAAGCATTTCAAGTCTCTAATCACCTATTTGCCAATCTTAATAAAGTCCTTGAAGATGAAATCTATAACTAATTTAATGTATAAGATAGATGCAGAAATAGTACCAGTCTGTCAGTCCTGTGGGATGCTGCTTCAACAAGTAATGGATTTTCAGTGTGGAGCAGCACTTTGGTCACTGCATTCCTGCAGGACATTTTCCTGCTTTTCCTTCTGCTTTCATTCACTCTGTCAATCTAGAAAAATTGTTTAATCTCTTTACACCTTATTCTGGTAATCTGTAAAGGAGTGATTCTGAATCTTAATTACTATTTTTAAGCACACAAGAATTTCAAATGAAAAGTGACATGGAAATAAAAAGTATTGTTGCCTGTTCCTTTGAAACTTTGGGGCTCTTCATTATCCATCAAGCAGGTCCAATTCTCCTTTTAATTACGTCCACCTTATATCACTACAAGTCTCCAAAGTAATTATTTACATTGTTGTAATAGAACAGATTCAGGCTGAGGTATCCTCGTTTCAGAACCAAGTAAAGATCTTTGAGGATAGTTCAATTTTAGCTTAAACACACAGGGTGTTTCCTTGGCTGGTTATTCCACCCCTTTTCCCTTTCTCCCCAGATATTTGCTCTGCTCTATTTTTCATCCAGATTGTTGCAGCACTTCACCTTCCTACAGTAGTCTGAGTTTATACCACTTGCAAAAGATCAGTAACATTTCTCACATCTGGAAATGGTCAGTGACAGGGATACAATTCTCAGGAAAGCATAAACTTAAATTTTGCATAGTATGGTTTATATCAGATAGTCTAAAAGTTTGAAGTACAGTTCCAATATTAATCTGTAAATTGGATCCTTGCAATCTACATTCCATGGTGGGAGAGATCTTCATGATAATTAACAGCTCTCTGGGGCAAGTTGAGATTTTTGCATTTTCTACTCAACCACCATTCAGATGTGCCTGGCATTTGGGTCTCCAGCTGCCGAAGATCTTTTGACATCTCCAGGGTAAACATGAATGACACCTCCACATCCTTCAGTGCAGTCAGCTTGAGAACCTGACAGTCCTTGGCTACTGCTGTCCCTTGCCACAGTGCATGAATAACTTCACAGTGAAACCACTTCTCTCTAGAACACAAATGCCTTTGTTCTTGCTCTTTCCAACATAACTTGGCCTGCTGCTGAGTAGACTCACGAGCAGCAATACAGAACTCTTAGGAGAAATCCTCCTGTGCATCCTCCCTAGCAGCCACTCCTGTCTCAGGAGCCCCTCTGGCTGCTGAACGGGCTGCAGAACTCACCCTGTTCGTTTGGAACAAGCTGACAGCTCCACGCAGCTCCCTGCTTGGTGTGTTAGCCTGATTGTGTTTGACATGCGAGGTCAACAAGATCATCGGAAATGTCCCACTGCTGATCTTCTGAGGATCCTCAGAGTTCTCTCTGACAGCTGCTACAGTGTCTGCCACAGATGCCATAACCAGACAGGAAAGAAATATCTTCCCAAAAAGGTGGTTCCTGTGACTGCTACTTTGTGTAATTGTTCCTTACATATGAAGTGCCTTGTTTGTCTAATTATTGGGATGGCATGAAAAACTATCAATAGCTACAAACTTACACACCTTGGCTCTTTCTGAGCTAGTGAGATCATAGCTGCTGTGTTTTAGTTGGAAATACATTAACATCACTGAGGAGGGGGAAAAGAGTCTAAAAGGGATGATGAATAGGAAATGGGAAGAATTTATTGCCATACCCATGCTATTGTATTAAGGAAATTTAGGTCAAATCCTAAGACACTGAAGATGGTTAAATTTCATTTCAACCGAGCTAATAGAGAAGCCACCAGGGCCTCCAGAATAATGAGGCTATTTTGAAAGTTTGAAAGTATAGCAGAGAACTCATGTGGATTTCTTCCCCTTTTTATATTTTTTTTTTTTTTTGTTCCATCTGCCTCCAGATATTTAGGTCCTCACAGAGTACTGGGTCACATTATCAAGCTTTCCCCTACAAGTACAAAACTTTTTGGAAATGAAAACTGAGATTTTTACGCATCCACGTGAGACAAGACTTGGCGCTCTAAGCAATGCACCAAATATTGCCAGACTTCCAATAACACCACAAGATATCGCGGCGCTGTACTGATTTCAGCTGAGTGATGGTGATTTACAGCAGGCAGGACAGTGCTTTGTTTGTGAAGCTGAAGTTTGGTTCTGCTTTGTGAATGTAAGTTTGGTTCTGCTTTGTGAATGTAAGTTTGGTTCTGCTTTGTGAATGTAAGTTTGGTTCTGCTTTGTGAAGCTGAAGTTTGGTTCTGCTTTGTGAATGTAAGTTTGGTTCTGCTCTGCAGCCGTGTAGGCCAGGCCTGCTCCCCGCTGCTCTGTGCCCACAGCTGTTGTGACACAGCGGAATGACCCTCACACTCCTGATGTCCTCAGGCTCTCGCTGCCCACCTGAGCCTCGGGATGCCACCTGTGCCAGCTCTCTCTGGCAGTGTCACAGCCTGTGGGCGAGGCTGCAGTGTGACACAGACACGCCAGCTCTGGGAATAACCTGGGGATCCTCCATGCCCGGCCACCGCCGGGGCTCTTGGGGAGGCCGTGAGGCAGAGGCGGCTGTGAGCCTCACACAGGGCTCCTCAGAGCTCAGCCTGACACACCCCTCACGGCAGAGAGGGACAAGCCACAGCACTGTCACCTACACGGTACAAGCCACACAATTGTCACCCACAGAAGCCAGCGAGGCCTGGCCACGGGGTGC
Organism: Passer domesticus; assembly: GCF_036417665.1. Taxonomy (NCBI): domain Eukaryota; kingdom Metazoa; phylum Chordata; class Aves; order Passeriformes; family Passeridae; genus Passer; species Passer domesticus. The sequence continues at coordinate 5,595,871 of NC_087493.1, forward strand.
CGCTGTTACCCAAACTTTGGAGCTGGGCACGCACCTTCCGCCACAGAGCGGTGAGGGTGGGAGCACAAAAACCCTGTCCCTTTAAACAGGAGGAGAAAAAAAAATAATAATAATAAAAAAAATCAATGTGGTATCATCTCTTTCTCGCTCCTTTAAAATGCTCAACTTGTCCCCGTCCTCCCCTCTTCTTTTCTCCTGGGAATCAGGATTCCTAAACTCTGCTTGGAACCAAAGTGCAGAGTTTTTGGCAGCGCCAAGAGACTCAAATGAGAGCTAAATTAAACCTTTTCAAAACCTCCCCAGCCAGCAGAGTAGCAGACAAGAGGCACATTCCAGGACCGTGTGGGAGATCTGAGTGTGGAGGCGACAGCAAAGGCAAAGGTGATGCTTTTGCAGGGATGCCAACCCGCCTGTGCTGGCCCCGGCGCCGCCGAAGCAGGGCCAGCGCTACTGTCCCCACAGAAATAAAAACCCCTCCCAGATATTCTCCTGGCCAGGCTAAACATTTGTTGGTAATTCCAAAGAGGACAGTCAGCAGTGGAGCACCACGCTGGGGTGAGGATTGTGAGGATTTACACAAGTTCAGCAAGAGTGGCTCAGGGCAAGGCTGGCTTGGGGGGTAACAAGGCCACAAAGGAGAGCCCATGAGAATGAAACACCCCTAATCCTCCTCAGATTTTCTGTTCATGTCTGCTGCAGAATGAATGAAAAGCCATGGGAAGGTTTCCTGCCAGCTTTACTGACAGTGACATTCGCTCACCATTTCTTTCCTTGTCCTTCTGAAGCAGCTTCGAAAGAGAAGCACATCAAGTAGAACAGGGATGGGCAGAAGAAACTGTATAAAATTCCCTTCTAGCACCATGCTGACCTCCTGCTAGGAATGCTTGGAAAACTTCAGTTTTGAGGAATTCTGCATTTTGTCACAATTTCATAACTGAAGGACATTTCTTTGGAAAAACTAGAAAGTAGTGACTTTTCCAAGCTTTAAACCAAGATTTTCCCCAAGATAAGGGAAAGAAGCTTATTGAAACCATTTTTTACCTCCATCATTTTGTATAAACTCTTTCATTTAAGTTTTTTTGAACAGCAAAATGGAAACATTTAATCCAAGAAAGATCTGGTTTCATTGTGCATGGGCCACAGACACTGTGGTGTACACATGAGCTACATCTGGGTGAACCAAAGGAGCTGGTCTGAGGAGTTTCCATTTTCTAGGTATTTTTCTATGAACATTGAGGAAAATTCACCATTATTGGTCTCTAAAACAGGCCAGACAAGCATCTGATTAGAAGGGATTTAGGTGGAGTTCATTTTGTTTAGGGCAAGCAGAGGGACTGAACCAGACTCTTTAGGTCTATGATTCTATGGCAACACCACAATCTCCACAAAACTGTATGGTTTGTTCCCAGAACTATAAATCTAGCCTGGCATCACTGGAAACTCAGTGTTGGAAAGCTCAGTTTAATTTCAGATTTATTGCAGTAATCAAAACTGAACAAAATCAGCCCAGGACCAAGTCTCCTACCTGAACCTGTGACTTGTGGAATGAAAGTTGCTTGAATTTTCTGGTACTTACAAATTCCTGCTGGATCAGAAATGTCACAATCATTTTATGTCTTGGCTTTCAGTAGAATTGCAATCAAAGTGGTTGCCCCAGACAAACAAAACAAACCCCTGTGTCTCAGTCTGTTGGTGGCTGAGGAAGGCATAGTGCACTGTATTAATTTTTAAAAAATTATATAATATCCTCATGCAAATGAAAAATTGCAATGTCAGGCAGTGACTGAGCCATCCCTTCTGTCTACATTAATTCCTACTCTATGCTTCATTGTTTTCCTGGGTGGTCCCTACCAAAGTCAGGGAGGGGAAAACCAGATGGAATTGAATGACTGACCTCCAGTCCTATGGAACTGTTGTCCATTGTTTGTAAGACTAACATTCTGTTGAGTAGCAGACCCTTGGATGAATAAAAATGGGTTTACTTATTTTGCCCAAATTCACTGATCTATCTTCAACTGACATCACAATCAAGTCCACAAACCATCGCTGAAATTTTTATTGTTGGGGCAGCCAAACACTAAAAGGACACTGGATCCCCAGTCAGCAGGTCCCAACTAAAGAGCACCAGAACATTGGCTAGTCAAAACTGATGCATCACTGTTTTGTCACAAGGCCACTTAAATTTTTAAATTACATTTTAAAATCTAGATGTTTGAATTTCACTGCACTTAGAGCAGACAACTGAACCATTTGCTGTAAAATATACCCAAAGAGTTTATACCTTTCACTGAAAAACTACTGGCCAACCTCTTAGCAAGATAAGAATCTAATTATATACTTTTAAAGTGACATTTAGAGGCCTCAGTACTTTTCATATTTGATCTCAGATCTTAGAACTGGCATCTGTTTCTCCTTTTAGTTAAGAAATGGAAAGACTATTTACATATTCTTAGGAGTATATTTCCAATTAAATCTTTTTCAGAACTGCACTCTCAACATTTCATATTAGGTTTCTTGGCAGACAACTATCTTTTTCTTTAAGAGATTTATTTATTCAGTTGGATAGTTTTTTTCATCCTTTGCCTGGGCACTGGAGTCTTCAGCCTCACCATCCTATAATTAGAAAAATGGCCCTACTTAGAAGTTTTACAGCTCTGCTCCAAAACATCATCTTCCCTGTCCATTTATTTATCCACCTTTTTACTGATGTGGCTTCATCTAGTAACTGCCTTTCTCCTGCAATCTGCAGCAGAGTAAATGTAAGCAGGCATTTAGAAACTTGTTATCAAAGACCAACATCCAAACCAAGAAATCAGCTCTTTGAATGATAAAAAAATATTTCTATAGTCAATGAGAAGAGGTGGGTGGGGAAGACAAGAGAAACAAAGGGAAAATACAGACTCTTATATTTTATGTAAGATTTTAAAAACAATTCCTTCTGTCCCAAGTGTAAAAATTGTTCCTATCCCAAACCATAGACAGAAGTCCCTATTATAGTTTCCCTAATGGGTCTATATACATTTGCTATTTAGTTGTCAGGTAATGAAGTTGTCTGCCCAGGAGTACCAGCACAGACTAAAAAACCAGAAATCAGTACAAATCCCCAGCATTTGAACCCCACTCCAGGGCAGAGGAGCAGAGCCGTGTCCTTGCCCTCTATGGGGATCTAACAATGGATGTCTTCTGCAACGTGCCTGGAAAGTCCCCAGATCTGGGCTCCTTTGGACTGGGGTGCGAAGCAGATTCCAGAATATTTCCAATGCCTGATAAAAGAGACCCTGCCAGCACCCTCTGTGTCATGGAGCAGGGCAGGTCCTTCCCCCAGCACTGCTGTGACAACAGCAGGGCTCACTGGACACGTCCTTGGTGGCACCACTGTGAATCCCACTGACCTCCCAGTTATTCTTCTGCTCACCACTGCAATTCAGTTCATCAGAAACAGATATTCAGGATTTAGTATCCAAATACCAGAATAATAAATAGAAGGAGCTTTGGCCTGTTAGATCTAAATGGTGTTTCCTTACTTGTTATAATAAAAGATTAAATCTAAGCCCAGTATGAGTAAACCTTAAGTGGTATCTAGTGCAGTTATCTAAGGAACACACAAGTGACACCATCTGCACTTTCTGACAGAGAAATAGGTGGGTTACACAATTCTTCAGAAGCATTTTGTGGGCCCAGGTTCAGGTGTGCATCCTACATAGCTGCACCCCCACAGGGGCCACCAGAGCTGCAGAGAAACCTCCCCAGGGCTGCACCAGGGGCACAGGAGCCAGGTGTGTAGCTTGTTCCTGGTATGCAGCTCATAGCTTGACCATCTCATCTGCATTTTACTCAGCTTTTGTTCTCTATTGTTCTCTTTAGGAACCTCTCTCTGCTCAGAGTACAGTTACACAACCATTTGAGTCCCAAGTTAGACAAAGTGGTTACTTCCAGCCACTCCCCAGCTCCCTCTCCATGCAAGCAAGGCAATCTTTGGGGTGATCAAGGACAATCCAGACCAAAAAAAATCAACTTAAGCAAGATATTTGTCTGTAAAAATCAGATGAAGCCCTTATAAACAAAATATTATTTTGCTCCAGTTTGCAATTTGTTTTGAATAATCTGTGATCTGTGTGAAGGACTTGGAAACTATTGTGTGATAAAGCACATCGATGGGCTGCCTAGAGGCAGGAGGCCTGGAAATTGAAAACTCTGAGCCACCAGTGCTGTAACTCTTCTTTCTTCCACCAGTGCCAGTCCAGAACAACTTTGTGGCCTTCAGGGCAATTTCTTCTGCATGAAGAGCCAGATGAGACTCTGGTCTCCAGCATAAGATGGAAAGATGGAGGTTGTAATTCCATCCAGGGGATGGGGTGTGGTTTGCAGACATCAATGAGCCACAGCACATCCCCTCTTGTGGTTCCTGATGTCATTGGAATGACTCAATAGAATTACAGCCTTATGTCGAGCTGGGTGTATATTATTCTACTGAAATTAAAGCTTTTGAAATAGGAGCTTATTGTTTTTAATAACTTCAGTTATGTAATTCCTTTCTCATGCTAGTGCTTCAATAAACATTTCTTATGTTAAATTTTACTCCAGATCCATCCTTGCCAGTTTCAGGCTCAGAACTGATATATTGGAATAATCCTCTTCGTTTTAAGTCCCACAGACACTGTGCTGTTCACATGATGTCATTCTGTGTATATTCCTTCATTTACTACTGGTGAGTCATTATTATCGTAGCTAATAGAAAGAGGATTATCTCTTTATTAAATCAAAGGCATGGCATTCTGTTGGTTGTGCTTTGCCTCCTTGATTTTTAACCCTTTAAATCACATGTGTCAGGATTTTTCAGCACTGGCTGTTGTTGGTGAGAGGCACAGAGCTTCTGCTAGAAAGCCACCACAAAGAGCTCAGGGAAATTAGGACTGTTAATTCCTCACTAGAGATGATACAGGAGTACCATGATAGAGCAAGTCAGAACCAAAACAGTGTGAGAGTCTTTGAGAGCCTGGAGACTGGCTTCTCACCTTTTTAAATTAATAAATTAAAATGTCATATTTTTAATTCACAGAAGAAATTGATCTCTACCCCAACATCAGTGCTTATAATCACAGCTGTGATTATGATATATTGCAAGGACAGTAGCAGCAGTCATGAGGTATTTATATAAATTAAGGGATCAGTATTGTGAGAAAAGACCTGTAGGAAACAGGACTACCTTCCTGGGAAGATGAAGAAATGCAACTCTATAGCTTAGAAAGGCAAATATTTATCATATTACTTTCTGAGGAACTGCTCTCATGCAATACGAGTTTTTTCAGAGGCTGCAGAGCTATGAAGAATTAAAAGAACAGCTAGAGAAGTTAATGTCTGCATTACTACACAAACTATTCAGAAACCAGCGTTTCTTCTAATAGGAAATTTCAGAATTTAGAATCTGTTTTCATTCTGAATTGAAATTTCAGTTTTCCCCCACAACCCAGCACTTCTAAGACTTTCCAAGTTTCAGAATTAGCTGAACCTTTTTATTACAATCATGTAGAAACAATGAAATCCACCAATGCAACTTTATGGTATTAAATACTTATCTTTGAAAGCTTAGTATAAAAATGAAAATCTAGACAGCAATTAAAATTACGGAGTCAAACCAAAATACTTCAACTTCATAACATTCCTCTCAAAAAAGCCAAGATGCTTCTTTTTAACTTTCCCATGGAAAATTTTTCCAAAACTGATGCTGTCCCTGGAGAAACACGTCAATTTTAGTTGAACTGCATTTATCAATAGAAAACTGCTCTGTCAAAAAGAATTTCAAAGAGCTCTATTTAATATAAACAGTGATCTTTGCTGTGATAGAAACAAAAGCTGCCCATTTGCACTATGGCAAGAAGAATGATTCCAGAAACAGCCCCTAGACCTGAGATATCTCATTGCAGCAAAGTTTCCACGAGGGGCTGGTAAGAAAGGCCTTGAAGAGCCTGTCATCAGTCCTGGCTTTCTCTGCTTTAAAGCAGAAGATGCCAAGCCAGCCACCCCCCAGAGGAAACAGCAGCTGCAGGTAGAATGTACGAGACTGAATGAAATCTTCCTGGCATGTTTCCTCCTCTTATCTCCCCTCTCACCCACTATCAGACAGCAGATTATAGTAAAGAACACAAGGCTGAAACACAATTATCCATGGACGTGTTGGAGGACTCACAAATCTGCTAATGTTACTAACAAGCCAAGTCCCCACTGCAGAACCTATCAGCAGTCCAGACGGGGGCTTAACTGTTAATGAAACCTAAACCTCAGCACCAGAGATAAATTTCAAGCTTCTTGTGGCTTAACCCTGGAACCCAATACATCACAGAAACTTTTAAGAATTACCTAAAGAACAAGCAGTGTTGGTAAATCACCATAATTAAATCTTAGCTGATTTTGCATCTGAGGTCTCTAAGCAGCAAGACATTGTCATTGAAATGACATCTTGTGTTTTTGTTGCAGCTTGTCACAATTCACCATTAAAATACTGCAACAATGGGATCAGGACTAGGGTATCAATGCCTTTAATGAGAAGGAATATGCTTCTGGATTCACAATCCTAACACAGCAGCCAAGATTAATCTAGTGCTGAGAAAGTCAACAGCTTTAGAGTCATGGGTCCTTCACACAGCACCACTTATGTAACCAGAAGCACAGAAATCCATTGCGAAGTTATGCTATTATAGTATTCTTTACTGTTAATGGCACTGTTTGGAAAGAGATGCTTATCTTGGATTATCTTGCCCTTTTCCTTCAAATAAGTATGTCCCATTTTCAGAGAAGCATAAGCTAAATGGGGAAAGAGTGGGGGAAATAAGGAATTCTTATTCCAAAATAATTATCCAGGCACAGATCTGAATCGGGATAACTACAGGGGTATAGACAAGCTTTAAGTCAAGCACAGACAACATTTATGAAACACCTTGGGCACAGGCCACAAAATACCTTGAGGAATAGGGTCCAGACCTTGAACTTGACTCAATATTCTTGGAAAGGACAATTTGGAATTCTCATTGTAGCAGCTACTGAGGAAGTATATTAGAGACAATGCAGTCCACAACAAAATCTCTGTCCTTCAGCACTCCAGAAGTACAACAGGGGTACTCAGTGGGGATAATACACATTGAACATCTCACCACATGTTATAGAAGCTTTTTGTCAATAGTTCCAATATAGATTGGAAATATATAAAGATTAATAAGAAACTGTGTATTACAGAACCACTGACAAGTAGAGCTTGATAGAAATACGACAGTAAACTAAAAGATGCTTTGTTGTCATTGACAGATCAACTGCACTGCACTGGAATAGCATCACATAATCACCACACTCGTGTTTACCAATCATGAGGAGCTGTTTTCCCCAATCTCCTTATTTTGTATACAAACATAAAGATTTGTATGGATGACTGTGAAATGCACTAAAACACAAGCTTCCACTGACCCAAGCCGCTCCCCACTAGAGGGGAGAGAAGAGCAGTTGCTTTGGCTAAATGCATGAAACATAACAAAATCAAAACCACAGTCAGGAGAGTAACATACAATTCTAAATGGAACTCGAAAACTTGAGAAGTCATTTAAGGGAACCACATTAAATGCTAAATGTTTAATGGGACCCATGTGTCTCAGGCAGAGAAAGAGAGTGAGAGAAATGTAACAGAGGAAATCAAGGAGACAATATGTCTGTGCGACTTGTTCTAATTAGGGGCACAGTGCTGGTGAGGATCATTCATTATAATTTAGTTAAATCTTTAGCATGGCAAAGGCACCTCTGTAGAGTGGTATAAAACCAAAGACCCCCAGTCATAAAGCGAGTTAAGGCCCATAGAAGAGAGGTTAATTTCAGTCATTTGTGACTGCTAAAGGCAGCACATCCCAGGAATACCAGCCCTTCTTTCCTGCCGCAGCGCCGTGCTCCAGCTCGCAGATGTCTGCAAATTTGGCATGTGGGGGGTGGTACTGGGAGGGCACTGGCGCGTTGTCTCCAACTTGTCTGTCGCTAAACTGAGTGGATCTGTTTCTTTTAGCAGGGGTGGGAAAGGAGTTCAAAGAAAGAATCAAAACAATCCATCCATCCAAGCTTTGGAATATCTGAACTGAGCCCAAATATCACCAAGCACTTCCCAATCTCTGCTTTGAAACAGGAGAACGGACAATGATTTGCAGCAGTTTGAGATGATTTACACACACACAGCATGGGTAACACTCCAGTGTTATTTTAAAACTTACAAAGCATCACAAGAGCGAGTGGGGGTCAGGTTCAGGTTTGTGACACCAGCTTGGCTTGTTGCACACCAGAGCAGCAGAACCAGCTTCAGCTGTGTTTCCCCACAGCAAATCAGGGGCACAGGGGACCTGATTCACATTGCATTTGCTATTGTGTATTTTAGGAGTAATTCTATTTAAATGTGGGTCAGATTCTTAGCTGGTGTAAAGCAGCTGAGCTGCTTGCATTCCAGTGCAGATAAACTAATTCACACCAGCTGAAGGCTGGGCCAGTGGAATTACATTGCTGTAAATCCAGCGTCAGATCAGAACGGTGTTAACCTGTGTTAGCACTGGTGGAACTGAGAACAGAATTTAACCCACAACATTTTGACACCATTCCAAATATTCGTAAAACCCGTAATAATTTTAAGTGTAAATGTGCCAAATTCACCCTGGTGTCATTCAGAGTCCAAAAAAACTACACCCTAGGGATAAATTTGGCTCTGCATATTTAATCTGAGTACACGGCATCATCCCAGCAAGGAAAGCAAATGAGCAATAAACATAAGTTTGCTGTTAAATGTTGTCTTCTTGCTCCTCAGCTTCCTAGTACGTTTTGTTTTTGGAGCTTATTTAAACGAGCAGTTTATGGTTTGATCAAGTCCTAAACAGGAAACCTAAAGGGTTTGTAAAATGTTGGGTGTTCTAATTACAACTAACCTAAAAAACCCCTGAATCATGGCAATCTTCATTTCTATTATACCTGCTGTTCCTGCGATGGGATTGTTTCCTAGTGGTTAACACAGACATCAGGGAGTCAGGATTCTTGAGGTCTAACTCTCAGCTTTGCCATGGACTTGTTGTGTGGGCTTGGGGGAATTATTTAAGTTCTCTGTGCTTGAGTTCACTTATATGGTGTGGGACAATTAATGATCACCAAAGGGCTCTGGGTTCCTCAGATGGAAACAGAAGGGGTAGTGTTCAGAAGTATGACAGGAATGCCCTCCCCTTTTCTATGTGATATTACGGTAACACACTAATCAAATTACACCATAAAATAGCCATAATAAACATTACAGTACCATAAAAATAACAATACTGGTACTAAGACATAAAGATAATAATACAGAGTTATTTATAAAGCTGCTCATTACCACGTTGCCAGGCACCTCATACACAAATCAGAGTGCATCTCCAACCAAAATTGCTTTGGATACTAGTAGAAGTCCACTGAATTCCAGAGAGACCATGCCGAGGCCATGCCAATCAATGTGGCACTGCTCGAATTACAGGGAATTTTAGCAACTTTCACCAGAGAAAGTCCTGGCCACTTGCACAACTTCTTTGTAGACCTCAGCAATAATAAATTATGATAAAGAATGCTAAAAAAAAGAAAAAAAGAAAAAAAAAAGAAAAAAGAAAAAAAAAATTGAAAGCCTAGCTGAATTGCCTTTTCCTGACTCCAGAGCTTGAACTCCCATAAAACTTCTGAAGCAGTATTTTGGGGAAGTGCTCCTCATTGCCCTCTCCCTCAAATACACTGAACATAATTTTCCTTCTATTTGTGTTGCTGTGAGATGTCAAGAGTCATTTTATAAGGGATTGAAGAAATCATTTGTCAGAGAATGGGAACAATCCAGGTCACCAATACCCAATTTAGGGTTTTTTTTTCCCAATTCCTCTCAGTATGGGTTTCCAGCTCAAGCTGGCAGTGCCTGCCCAGGACAAGGAGCACAGGACAGGGTCACCATGCCAGAGGGGGAACTGGGTGCACAGTAACAGGGCTCAAGAGCCTGGCCTCATGTTGCATCTGCCAGTGGCTTAATGCAGGCTCTTGGACAAGGCACAGCACAGGCTATTTTAAACCAGCTCTGTCTCTGTGTGCCTTTGAAAGAGGGATTATGAAGACTAATGTTTGTGGAGTATTTCAGTGATGGACATGATGTGTGACTTTCCACTAACAGCCACCAACTCACCACTTCACACTGCTGTGACTCCAGGTGCCTGTGTTTCTTCAGTTTCAGGCAGAAACCCTATGCTTCTTGGCTGATTACGTTACTTTTTAACAATTAATGAAAGGAATGGCATGGGCTCTTCTAGGAGTTGTTACATTATGTATAGGACATATATTACACTGCCTAAACGTCACTAAAGTGGATGGGTAGATACCAGTCACAGGTTCATCTACAGGTGTGTCTAGACCAAGATGTTCACCTGCTGTCTGAGTTGCAAAACAGAAAAATTTGAGCTGAGGTATGAGGAAAACAGAGTTGTAGAATGTCTTGAGTTGGAACACTGTGATTTAACCAGTTGTAGACATTATGAACGTACCCAAACGGGAAATACAGGTTAGGCACTTCCACTCATTGGCTCTAACCAAGGAAAGGCTGAGATGAGCTCTTCAGTCCCCTTTCAGCTACTTAATCTTTTATTTTGGGCCATCACCTCTTGGGGCTGATGGTGTATTGCTGTGCTGTCACCACTCAGGAAGATCCAATGGTTCCGGTTTTCAATTCTGGGTCTCAACTAGATTTTAAACCCAGCCCAAACACCACTGTCCATGGAAAAGCCACCACTCTTCCATCTTAAGACACAAGATTTGCCTGGGCAGGCCAGAAGAAAGTGCCAGTTCTCAGTCTGATAAGCCATGGTGTCTGGTGGGTGATGCAAAGGACTGAGAGTCGCCAGGCCTTGCTCCAGCCCGGAGGATGCGCTGTGGGAGCCGAGGCTGCACCAGCCCTCTTTTCCTTCTCCGTCGATTGGCTGATCCTCCCGCTGAAATCCAAGGGAGTCTGAAAGCATTTAACAGCCTCTCAAAGATATGTCATGCGATCTAACATTCTGAGCACAGAACTGGGAGCCAGGAACTTTTAATTGTGCCTGTAGGAATTGAAGCCAAATCACTTAACCTCTTTGCTTCTCGGCTTCTCATCCATAAAAAGAAAACTATGCTCATGCTGCTGGCTGGGGTTTTATGAGAGTTAATTCATAGACCTGTATGGAAAATGACTCCTCCTCTGCCGCAGAAATGCAAACTTTGGTTTGAAAAAAATTTAAATATGAGTAATTTCAACAGAAACGAAGAAACTAAGAGCAGACAGAAGTTTAACATTTTGGCTGAATTCTTCTCAAGGGAAACACATTTCTTCTGCAGAAGCAGATCTCCATTGTGAAAAAGATGTTTCTGGGGTTTTTTTTCTCTCTCTTTTTTTTAAATGTTGTTTGGTTTTTGTTTTGTTTTCTGTCTGTTTGTTTTGATTCAATTTCCCACTGAAAAACAGCTTTGGCTAAATATTGGTGGCCAGCCCTCCCAACAGCGAGACATATTGCCTTTCCAGGGCGCTGCGCTCGCCCACGCGCAGCGATGCCCGGGGACAGCCCTGGGGAGAAGCCCCCGAACCCGCGGGGCCGGGGCGGGAGCACCGGGGACCCCGGGCGGGCACCGCTAGAGGGCAGCGCCGGAGCGGCCACGGCCAAGGGGCCCGGCCCGGCCCGGCCCGGCCCGGCCCGGCTCGGCTCGGCTCGGCTCGGCTCGGCTCGGCTCGGCTCGGCTCGGCTCGGCCCGGCCCGGCTCGGCTTGGCTCGGTCGAGACCGGGCTATCCCAGCTCGGCCCGGCTCTGGTGGGACCGGGCCAGCCCGGCTCGGGTTGGTTCGGCACGGCACGGCACGGCACGGCTCAGCCCCGGGAGTGCCGGGCAGCGCCTCGGGGCTGTGCGGGCGCTCCGCTGCCGCGGCGCACCGCGCGGGGCCAGCGCGTCCCGAGCGCTGCCGCGGCTCTCCGGGCTCAGCGCCTCCTTCCCTCCCCGCGATTCCCGCTGCTGACAGCGCGGTGCTTCGGTCACTGCTGATCTCGCCCAAGGAATCGCTGCGCTCCCGCTGCCTCCTGGCTGCTTGCGCACGCCTATCCCACCGAAGTTAACTCGGAGAGAATCAGCCCGGCGTAAGTGCCGGGATGACTGATGTACCGAGCCGCTGATGTGAATACGGCATTCACGATCCAGCGTCGAATTAGAAGATGCTTGGTTACTTGGGAAGAAAAGGAGCAAGATTTGTCTGGTCAGCAGAGAAAGTCTGCTTACTTCCAGGGTGTTTTCTGCCATTCTTCACAGAGTAGCAAAGAAGACAAAGATTTTGGCAGTCTTCCCTAAGTATTGTCAGTGACTTTTAGCTGATAGTCAAGAGAAAAGAAAAATCAACCCCAAACTATCTGATACGAAATGCAGTATTTTAGATCCATATGTTCACAAATAAATATTCAAGTTCAGCGAAGCCAGTCAGAGCATGGTGGGCTGTTGCAAACTTGGCTGCACAGTAAAGGGCAACCTGGAGCCAGGGCTGTGCACTTCGGGCAAGCAGAGCCTGAGCCCAAGCACAAGGGCCACAGACCTCACCTGGTGGCCATGCAGTGCCAGAGTCTCTGCCTGGGGAGCTGTAGCAGCGACTGGACTGTGTCTCTGCTGTGGCCCATGTTCTCTCCTGGTGCTGGTCCCTAAATTCAATGAATGAGAATTCAATTCATTTTATGCTCCAGCACAGAGCATGTGACTGACTGTCCTCTGCCTGCTCAGGTGGCTCAAGGTTATCCTGACATCCATTCCCTCCCTCCCAAGGAAAGGCACTGTGAAACAGATCCTGGAACAGACATGGCCAGACACATGCAAAATATACTTGACATGAAAGAGGTGGGGTCATGTTCCACCAGCCCTGTTGGCCACCACTGGCAAACCCAGCCAGAAGATGACTGGAATGTGGATGTGGTGCACAAGACTGTGGCATGTAAACAGTGTGGTGGCTGTCACTCCTCCTTGCCACTTCAGGAGCCTGGCACAAGGCAACTACCACTGAGGCTCATTTGAATAATTCCCACATACATTCCAGATGTTGACCACATGGCTTGTCTTTGTAAGGCTTCAAAATAAGGGGGGGAAAGGAAAAGGGTGGATTTTTTTTTTCCTTCAGTGTCCATATTTGTTTTTTACACAGATGTTTGTAGTTGTACAGAGGAAATAAGCATAAATCACCCCCCCTTTTTTTTTTTTAGTTCACTATATGATTCATATTTATGGAACATGCATGGAGTTCAGTGGAGCTGACAGACCTAAGTCGTGGGCTGTTGTGCCATTTATTGTAGAAGATATATACTGGTTTTAGGGACATGAAAATCTTAAAATAACCCCACTGATCAAAAGCACAAACATCAATGTTGCTGCTCTACTCACCCCTTTTCACACAATGGGCCTGACCCCGGCAGCTTCTCTTCCTGCTCTGTGAGCAAGGTGTCTCTCCTTCCTGGGGTGGGATTGTATCAGGTTTTGGGGCAGCAGGAGCAGCCCTGTGGGGCCAGGAGGCAGAGGTGTGAGGGCTGGACCCCTTCCCTGTGCACAGCTCCTGCTCCAGGAGGGGAGTCCAAGCTGGATGTGTTGCTGTAGGACTGCACAGCCAGAGCTCGAGGTGAGGTGGGTTTGGGTGGGTGAATGCCTGCTCTCCCAGGAGCTGGGACAGGTCTTTAGTGCTGTTGCCAAAGACTGGCTGTTATCAGAGTAAATAAGTTCAGCTCAAATAAAGATGAGCTATGGGCTCCCTTGCTTTGGAATTTTTTTCTTTTCCTGCCTAATTCAAGATTTTTGTAAGTCAAACATGCAAGCCCAGATGAAAAGTTTAAGACTGTGGAGGGGAAATAATTTCCTTCGAGACTGCAATTCTGCGTCTTAACCTGGAGAGGGTGGAGTGGAATATGACAAGATCAGGGAACGTCACCTCCCCAGAAGTTCTGTCTCTTCAACATTTACAGTACAGGAACCCCTAAATGGTCTTCTCAGTAAGGCACAAATATGATGGCTGTGTATCAGTCTTTCACAGTCCAGCAGTGTCACAAAAATGCTTTGGCCTCGGGAGAAGCAGCTTTCAGGGGAAATCCTTTTTCTCCACAGCAGTGGCTGAGCCAGTGGCAGCTGACAGAAACAGGGGCAGGGACCTACCTAAGAACAACACTGGAGCCATTCTCTGGATTCCTCCTGAAGTTGGTAATGTGATTTTTATGCTGAGCTGTAGCTGCTGAGGGCAGAAAATGGATTAGGTAACTGTGCTGTGAAGATGAAGGCTGGAGGCACTGCAGCATTTCAGCCCCTCCACCATGGGCAAGGCAATGCCCAGAGGGCTCACAGTCAAGGGCCAGATTGCCACTCTCATTCTTTTAGGGATCCATGAGGTTCCAACACTAACAGCAAGCAGCCAACACATGAGCAAGAGCATTTTACTAAAAAAAAATGTATCTGTTTTGTTAAAAGTACAATGTGTTGTTGACCAAAGTATAACATGCTGTTGAACAGCTAAAGAAGATTTTAAGCTCTCACCCCATTTCTCTCTGCTACTTAATTTGCTTTGAAAGCAGAAAAGGTTAAGGAGATGCTACTGAGCCTTGGATTGTGTGTCCTAAGCAGGCTTAGAAAAGCCAACGCCTGTGCTGCTAATGCAGCCCTTCAGTCCTGCTGAGCCCAACAAATAAGCTACACCTCATCATCCTCATTGTGAGAGTCCTCTTTTGCATAACAACATCAACCACAACTTCTCTGAAGATGTTTTACCAGGGAGAAAATACAAAATACAACCAAGACCACAACTTCTGTCAGCACATTAGGAAATAAAGGTCATAACATTGGTGATTTTTAAAATACATGAATCATAGACTCAAGGTCTTTCCATGAATCACAACAGAAATATGAAGAGTGAGATCACATATTAGAACAAAAAAAAAGAAGAGGTATATAAAAGAAGAGGTATATTTTTAGTTACTGCTGGTTTATATGATGAATAAACTTTAGAAGGTCCCAATGTCTCAATCCAGAATTAACACCTAAAGGCAAAAGGGGTCAGAAAGATTTCCTTGGTGCTCAGTGTGGTGTATGGAGCAGCAGGACCAGGGGAAGGGGTTGTCAGACAGGTCTTTCTCAAGACTGAGAGCTGTTCTCTCCCTTTTGCCATAGATACAGCCTGGAGAGATGAAGTCAGGCCTGGAGAACACAACAGTGTCAGTATTAGACTGATACATGGGAACAAACCTCTGCTGATAAATGGATGGCACTGAACATAGCTCTTCATTCACTCATTGGGGGTTTCTGCCATAATAGCACCTAAATTGACATAACCAAGCTCCTTAGCCTGGGTTTGAAGCATGTCTGGTAAGAGTTAAAAAAAAAAACAAACCAAAAAACTAAGCATCTTTCACTAAAAATTCCATGTATCCTTATTTCTCAAAAGTGTCCTCTGCTAAAGGCTGACTTGTTCTGTTCTCATTCACCACCCAGACTCTGGGATCAACACTGAAGTTACTCAATCCAGCACCAATCCCAGCTCAGATCCATATTCATCACATAGGGAATATTGTACCCTTAGGCACAGCCCCCAACAAGGGGGTGAGTGTTAATCACAGTGTCTTGAAGATAAACCCCAGGCTGCTTGTGACTGACAGACACACCTCTGAGTCACTACTCTCATTACTTTCTCTTGGGGGTAGAAAGTTACTGCTGGTTTACACCAGCAGCAAACTACATCTTCCTGCTATGCTGACCTTGCTGTTTTGGCTCCTGACCCTTCAAACAGAGCCAACATTCCTTCCTCACTCTACCTAGTGGAATAAGGAAGTCACTTGATGAGTGACTCTTCATCCCATCACACCCAGATCTGAAGCTGAAGGGTAAATTTTCTGAGTAGCCCAATTCACTGCAAAGGAATTATCTGTTGAGTGATGCAATACCCAGTCTGAGGCAGGTTGGCAAAACACAGTTTATGGCTTGAGATCATGGAATGAGATGACAGGAAAAGCATTTTAGTGTTGCCAGATAGAATGAGGGCCTATCACAGAAATAGTCCTAGGAAGAGTTGGGTAAAAAACCCCATTGAATCCTTTGTTTGCAGTTCACATTGGCTATAGAAAGAACTATCAATCATTACATCAATTGAAAATAAGCTTCCTGCTGTCATTCTCTCCTAAAACAGCTGAAATCCAGAGTAGCTCAGAATGACAGGAATTGTCACTAGATCTGAGATCAGATCTCCATCAGGTACCAGTCTCTTGGTACCTAGGATTTAGTCTTATTTAGCCAGGACTGAGAGCAAAAAGACATCTTTCTATGTCACAGAATATCACCACTTTAGCAGATGCCACTGAATCTATTTCCTTCAAAGTAATGAAGTGAGATTGTTTATGTGAATGTTTTCAAAGAGCTGAACCTGCAAGGTCCTGCTCACAGTTCAGGAAATGGCAGAATATAAATCTGTCCAAATTAACCAAGCTCCTACAAAATTCAATACTGGAACACAGCGACAGCAGCAACATCTTGTTCTTTTGGTGTAATGACTGTTGATGCTGGGATTTAGAAGGATTATGTCAATCCAGGGAAAAGTGGGGAATATTAATATACAAAATTGTTAAATGTCAAATCAAATCCTTTAATAACCCGTGTGTCTGGTTGAGGATGGGAGTGCTTTCAAAACTAGCTACAAATATTCAAGAAATCCATTTGGCAAGTTCAAACAAATAGCCCAAATCAATTACACACGCAGCATTCTTTAGGGGGCACATTTTCAGCATAGTCGGTGGAGAATTAAGCCCTCTGCTCCCATTATTCTTAATGGGATTGGCACACCCAATTCCTCATACACATGGTTATGAGTTTAAAGCCAACAGATAAAACAAGACTTTGAAAGAATAAGAACGTTTATATATTGTCTAGTCTTTCCTGTACAGTGTAACATCTGTGTTTGCTAAGAAATCTCAGTCCATAGGAGTAGAGCTGCCTGGCCCAACACAGACTCAAAGCTGAAACTGGGATGGAAGAGTGCAGAAATCCTTCTTGATGGCTTTGTGAGAGCTTCCGAGATAAATCCAGGCTAGGAAATAAGAACTGTACCTTGTAGGAGTTGCTAAATTTTAGCACTTACTCTCAAGCCTTTCCCAAAGAACAAAAAAACTTTTGTCTGAATTCTCATGCCCAAAAATCAGAGAAGAAGCCAAAAAAGGTAAAAATTCCACAATAATAACTAGCATACAGTTGCTGTATAAGCTTTAAATTTCTGAATCAGAGGGATTAGAAGCCAGTCAACTCATGTTCTAAGTAACTGTCCCAGTTACCACCTTCTTCTCTATTTTGAAATGGGTGGAAGTAGCAGTTCCTTTCACTCTTCATTTTTCTCTGATTTTGATCCAAATTTCTCCCTTAATATCAGAATGTTGAATTAAAATTCAAAATCTGTTTTGATAAGCTGGTATTTTTCTGTGGAAAAAATAATAGGACAGTTGCAGTTAGTGCTCATCATTGCCTATTTTTCAAAGCACCAGTGTCACACTCTAAGTCAGGAACTCCTGAAATCTTTCCACTGACTGTAACTCACTCTGTGGTTGTGCCCCTTTCCATGGGCTAAAAACACCTTAAGTGTAATAGAGATCCTTATCATAGCAATGCTTGGGCAAAGTTAAGAATTGAACTCTCGAAATTTGGGTTTAAAATAAGCAGATTTGGAATGCTCTCACCTGTCCCACTGCAATTACTTGTAAGAAGATGGATTAAATTCTCCTGACCAGAATATGGTGACGTTCAGCAACAAAGTCACCAACAGTCACCACAACTCTCCAATACTTCCAGTTGCTGTGTGTTGGACAGCTGCAGTTCTTTACACTAATAGCTGTGTATTTGTCTAGAGTTTTTCTCTGTAGGTGCACAATTGCTCAAGGGATAAAAAGGAATTGTCTGTTTGTATCTGGAGGCTGGAGCGAGTTCACTTCAAAGTTAGGTGTTCTACATGCAAAGGACTCCAGAACTGTGAATCTGGTAAAAGAGCCTTTCCAATTCCAACAAGAAGGTTTTGCTCCTGATATTCTGGCTAGCTCTCCTCTGCTGTGTTTCCATGATTTAGTTTACAGCTGAATTCAGCCTCTGAATTACACATCCGTTTAGTCCAGTGGACACTAAGAGAACACTGGAAAACCTAAGTGCTATTTCTGGCTTTAGAGTTTACTTGCTCTGTGCTGCTGTATTCCTTACTCCCTCCTCTTTCTTCCTTAGATGTGGTCTAAGCAAAGATTCTCATTTTTTTGCAGCCAGGTGGGTGACACTGCTCCTGATTGTCCCTGGTGCTAACCAGCAGCAGCCTGGGCCTTGACAAAAAATGCTGTAGGCAAAGAGGAATTACTGAAACAGCAATGACTCCTTTCTGATGCATGAAGTATCGTACTGAACACATGTTCTGGAGCTCATAATGATGGAAGGCAAGGCTAAAACAAGGATATCTTGGATATGGATCCGGAAGCACATCCAGAAATTACTTAAATTCCATGAACACTTGTACTTTGGTTCTGACTCAGAATGTTTAAGAACAGGGTGTAAAACTAAGAACTGGTTCTACAGCTGGTGTAAATTGGCATAAATCCATTCACTTCAATCTAAAATGTGCTTCTTAAAGGTCACAATACCTGGAGAGTGTAAATAATTAGGTCTGCAGGTCAACAAAACCTGCCGGCTTGAATTAGGTGTTGGGCCACTTGAGTTTAAGCCAAACATTGACTATTCATTGGAAAATGCTCTTCACAGTTACTGAGACATCAGTGCAGGTAAATATTTTCTCTGCAAAGTCCTATCTGATGGTCACTCTTTACACTTTCCCAAGGAACAAGTGTTAAATTCTTTCATGAAGATCCTTCTTCATTTACCAGGTTTTAGATTGGATTTACAGCAGTGAAAGCCAGGAGGAGGAGTGATGGAAAGTTCTTTATGAAGCTCTGCAAAAAGTGTACCTACAATTCAGTGGAGACAGTGTGATTTTAACCAGGAAAAACCCCATTCTATGATCAATCAAGATTTGATTTGATTTGATTTGATTTGATCAGACTTCTTACATAATATATTCAAGTAACATTTTATTTTCCTAATGGAACATTCTTCATAAGCAATTTCCATAATGACAGCCTTGCAGAACGTGGTGTGAATAAATTAAAGACAATGTGTAATAAAGTTTCATCATAATGAGATAGGCTATTTCAAGCAGTATATGAAAATCATTTATATAAGGTCCTAGAAATCAAAATCCTGCCTGGTATCCTGGGTTTATATCGCTAAATTTTTGAAAGGGGAAAGAAAATGTGGGTGCAATGTAGAAATATTTATTTATTTATAAAATATGCAGTTTTGGTAGCCACTCTGCCACTCCTTACTGTAGATACCTACTTGACCTAACATTCACTGTTTATGGTCAGGAAGACATTGCTGGATTTTCCCCATTTAAGTGGGGAAATGACCCTATGAAATGACCTAAAATCTGTGCTGAAAATAATGCAGGAAGCAGATCCCAGAGTGCACCAGGGGTCCAATGGGGTCTTGCAATCCAAGAGCCTCTGCTCAGCTTTAGGAGTGTAGGTGTAGTCCATATGTCAGCTTCCATTATCACCCTGCAGAAGCTGATTCCATGTGCAACCTCCAGCTATATCAGCATTGATTCTGTGTCCAGGGAACACCTATCAATTATTCCCACGTTACTGGGTCAACTGCTGTTTTCTAAAATCTTCTCAGCAACCATCCTTGGTCTCACCCCACAGTATTAACCAGTATTACTTTAAATCTCCACTGACTCTCATTAGTCTTACATCAGACTTTTCATTGGACTCTTCTGGAGTGCCAGAACTCTCTCTGGGAGAAAAATTAAAACCACAAATAGCATTATCAGATGAGTTGTGTGAGGCTGGGCTAATTCTGGTCAAGCAGCACACATATTATTTACACACTGCAGTTAATTACTCTTCATATAACAGTAGCATCATTTCATTCTGTGCAGAGCCCTTTTTGCCTCCAGATGGTAATTCATATCTATTACAGCATTACAAAGTGTTTGAAGAAATGATGTAGCAGACTCAGAATTATATATATATTTTTTTAAGGAAACAAATAACCTCTTATTGCAGTTTGTAAATATTTATTTGCCTCTGTTTGCCTTCTTCTCTTAAAAAAAAGTGTCCAAGCTTCATACCCACAGCAGTGAAAGATATATTTTTAAGTATAAAACTTGAAAATTGTTATTCTAATGTCTTCTGTTATTCTAAGTATTAAGTGGGCTGGGAATACTGTTAATAGAAATTATGTGGTGAAGAGAGGGTCTATTCTATAAAACTGTAAAGAGAATATGGTAAAGACTGTCAGAGTTAAAGTGTATTTGAAATAAATGTTTAAAGCATTGGGACTAAACTCTTGCTACTGAAAATTTACACTTAACTCACAGTGCTACTTGGATTATATCAGATGAGGGATGTGCCCACTGTCTAAAAATAGGAAGAGAAAGCCTGGAACAGCTGTCACAGGGAATTCTGCTTTCTAGAAGTGCTCTGTGGTGACAGTCATTGTAAAGATAAGATTCCTTTCCGGAGGAGTAAAAGGGATTTCTGTGAGACAGCAAGTGTCAAAGCACAAGTTATACTCAAGACTATGTTCTCAAAAATCCTGCTGAGTAAAGCTCAGACCTGTACCTTTCAGGGCTGGTATAACTTCATGTTTCAGTATCAACAGGATTTGTGGAGACGCCAAAGTGTGAGCTCAGAATTGTATTACAGCCGCGAAAATCAATGTGCAATCCTGGGAAGGATTCTCTGGGAAACCCACTAGGCACTACAAGCTTTTGGAAATGGAGCTATTCCTGTAGTTACTTCAGGTCGTGTGGCCATAAATGCCTAGTACTTGTTTGAGTTGCTCTGAATACTCAAAAAATATAGGATTCTCAACGAACAGCAGGTAAGGACTAACAAAGGAATCTTGTTTATTAACTGCCTTTGTCAGTTATACTTTAATATGGACAGATTAGTGATATGCTGATTTCTGGTTTGTAATGACTTGAACTCAAGCCTTTGTCATTCTTACCTCCCCCATCTTATGGCTTCTGCTGCTTTTAGAGCTCCACAGGCAAGAAATTACTTCAGCATGTGCTTGACTTCAAAAAGATTACTCTCCCTTAAATACACTAAATATTTATATCCTTGACATTCAGGTCCTGAAGTTTCAGCCCCTCTGCAAGGGCCATGGATTTTGATTTCCTCTGTGCTTCCATGGGAGCCAAGCACAAAGCTCCCAGCCAGGTTCTCCTGTAGTTAGCAGTGCTAGCACCATGGATGGCAGCAGCAGAAACTGCAGGACCACACCAGCCACTGATACTCTAGAAGAAAATTCTTCCTTGGTGGCACATGATGAAAAAGCCACGTCACGTGCCCCAACTATCACACAACTGGCCAGCCCCACTCTCCAGGGTAAAAGTGGTCCACAGATGCTCTGGCAGAGCCATGCAGGGAAGTTTGCACAATGCCTACCCCACTATGTCTGGCCTGAGCCACTATTATTAATCATTCACTTTCATGAGCAGTAAATTAATCCACAAAATTTAATTAGAAATAAATCTGTAAATGCATTTTTAAAATATGGCATAAAATGTCACTCCAATAAAGGAGTGACATGGACACCCACTTGGTGCTTTACTGGGGAGCCATGGAGGATGGTTTCTTTCTTGTTTTTGTTCTGTAACAAGTTTTAAAATACAATAAAAAAATAAGCATCAAGAAGCATTGCTTTGAAGGGGTGCATTACACATCCTCTGGACGAGATCTCTGTCATCTCAGTACCCAAAACTGCACATGCTATTAGCAGATAAAACAGTAGCACAACACAGCTTTGGATCACTGGAGACCTCCCATACATTTGCCTAGAAGGGAATACTCCACATTGACTAAGCCTTTTTCCTTCTGTGCTAAACAATAATTACATTTCTCGAAGAATTCAGCCCCAAATATGAAGCACTCCTGCCAGTCATTCCAAAAGCAGAGGGAGCAGTTGCACTCAGCAGAGGTGAGCCCTGCAAGAGTCACTCTGCATTGATGCCAGCCCTCTGCAAATCACTGCTGGCAGAAAGGGAATAATTTGGGATTGTGTCACAGGGCTGTAATGGAGTGCTGCTGTCACAAGGATGAAGCACATTAAGAGACCTTTTTGGCCAACTTGCTGCCCACCCCCAAATCACTGAACTTTGTATTGCTTGTTTGTACTGCTCAAGACGTTTGCAAAATAAACTTTTTCATAGGTGATTTATATGCAGAGAAGCTAAAAACAAACTGACCTTTCTCACCCATCAAATAGTCCAAGCTTGTTCTTGTATCCGATTGCCTACTTAAACCATCTGAGATTGCTCTTTGTAACGCATAGATCTGCTTTTGTGTGTGTCCCCTTGCAGGAGTTCTGGGGGGGAAAGCAGTGACGGGGTTTTGCAAGATGTTAGTCCATTTAGCAGATGGAACTGCCGAGAAAAATCACCTATTTTTTCTGGAAAAACAATGTTACATAAGCACTTCTGTAACTTTTTCTGTTTCATAAGTAACCTGGCAAGTTGAGTAATTCACATTCTGGGTATCATTCTAAAGAAATATTTCTAATAATCCTCTCTGTGTACAAAGCTGTATTGCCTCATCCTGGTTTGGCATTTAATCTACAACTTACTATTTTCAGAAAGGCTATTTCCCAATTCAAATAAAAACAACTTATATTGTTGTCACACTTATATTGTGCCTTTCTTCCTAGGAGATTCCAAAGAGCTCTGCAGAATTAAAACAAAACAGGCATGTTGGACACAGGGTGGCTTCATTCATCATGGAAATGTGGCCAGCCCTGGGGTGAAGTGTGTTCAGCAGCAGCAGAGCCCAGAGCAACACCACAGAGCAGCTTCCAGCAGGGAGCATGCAGAGCCTGATTATTTTCCTCCCTGTCTTACAGCAGTTATTGGGAATTCTGTATGGTTATTTGTGATTTACACATGGTGCTAAGCACTCTAGGCTGTAGCTCAACAGAGAGCAGAAGGAAAACTCAGCCACCTGCCCCCGTTGCCATCCTGAAAGCCAGGGATCTGACCCTAATAAAAACTGTAAGAGGTGGAAGAGGGGGAGAGCAGCAGTGACTTAACAGGCTCCTAAAAAAAAAGGATGGAACATAGATATCAGTGCCACAAAATAAAAATTCACCCAGCCTGCATCCTCTTCTTCAAACATCTGAAGGCCAGAACTGGGAAAGGTCTACTGACCCCAGAGCCAATGCAACAACTGCACAGCCCCATCTTCAGCTGGAGCGGAAATCTCTGGGATAGTCCTTGAAAGCTCCTTGTTATGGGAGCAGCGTGGGAGGCTTTGGGAGGCAGCCACCCCTGATGGTCACCACAGGTTTAGTGCAGCCTGCTGAGATTTCCCCTGAGCACCTGCAGAGCCAGCTGGACTGTCAGGAACCCCAGCTCTGGAACAGCCCTTTGTAACCTGGAGGTGAAGGTCCATTTTCTTTCCTGCCCTGCACACACACACACACACACACACACACACACACACACTTTTACCAACTTGATACGAAATATTTTGTGAAGTTTTTTTTTTTTTCAGGCTGTTTTTCTGCTGCCTCTAAGTGTCACAGCATAACTCAGTCAGGCTGTACCAGGATCCAGAGCTGGCCATATTATAATCTCATTTAAAGATACGAAGCAATAATTAGTGAACTCTGAATAACCATTCTGTATTATGATGTCTAATACTTGTCTTGGCTAATGCAAATACAGGGGAAAGGGTATAATCTTATTTATATGTATCAATGTACTCTATATATGTCTTTACAAAACCTGCAATACTTGTGGCCTGCACAATTTAATCTGTGGCACCAAAATTGAACATTAACTGCTTATAACAACCTGTGCCTTGATTAAAAAAAAAAAAAGAAAGGAAGGGAAGCAAAGCACCAAACTTGTTAACCCTCTTACCAGCCTAATACTTAATTGAAAATCCCCTTGGTTGTAATGGATTTTTCTTTTTATACGTACTTTATACAGCACTGTATTAAAGTGGCTTTTTATAAACACAACACATGAGGTTAATAGCTGTAGCCTGGGTTAGGGGGGTTTTGTACCCTAAATCTCTACCAAGACTGTTACATAAATGCTACTATTCTAAAAATAACCCCCCAAATAATCAGGAAAATGTTACATTATCAGTCCCCATATCAGGCTACTAATGATGGCAAACCAGGGCAGGCTATTCATGGGTGAAATAATCCCCTTTTACAAAAAGAATCCATCCTTACCTGCTCAGAACTACCTACCTGAGTATAGGAAATCCTTGAAGGGCATCTTTAAATACATGCTGGTTGTATCAACAGGTCTTAAAGGTTATACATTTGCAAAAATTCACTGACTAAATGGAATATCTGCTATTTTACAGTAATGTCTGCACTATAGTGTCTCCAATAAAGGAAGCAAAGAGAGATCAGTATTTTCTTTTTCAGATTTTTAGGGCAGAAGATTATTAAAAATCTCATCTATTTTAAACCACAGTCCAGCTGACTGGAAAGACATTAGCAATATTTGTAGAAGCCTCAAGGGTATTTTACTGCTTCTGATGTAGAAGTCCTGGTGTATCCTTCAAGGGAAGCTGGCTACCCAACCCCCTCCTCCCATCCCTATTTTAAGGAAATTTGCTTGGGCACTGTTTTGTCAGGCACTTAGAGTAATTGTGATGAGAAAAAAGGTGCAATTTAGAGGTATAAAATCAAACATCATAAATTAGTACACCTTGATCTGCATTTCATCACTTAAAGAGAGTGTTTGCAAATGGCAAACAAAGCCATTTGCTCCAGGCTTTGACCTTCGGGAAGTGCAAAGGAACAGCCAGAGACTCCTCTTCTCTTTTCCTGGGTGATCACAGGAATCCCCAGAGGATCCCTCCCATGGAGTGATGTGCTCTGGGCCAGGATGCTTTGCTGTCTATTGACACCAGGGTCTCTGCCACTCCTGTTTTCACTGTGACAATGCTGCACTGCACTGCATCCTACACGGCAAAGCCAAGGGTTTCTCTGCTCTTGGTACAGCTTTTCTGAGGTGTCTCCCCAGACCAGGATTTACCCAGAAAATTTACAGCTCACTGCACTGGTTTTTTTTTGGGTCACACATTAGATTTTACTGCCTTGCAGCAAAGTTCTGTGTGGATACATAGGAACACACATTGTAACATGTACCCCAAGCTTTTGTCCTAGTTGCCTTTTAAAAAATGAAGGATATGATTTCAGTCCTTACATATGATGTAGTTTTTAGCACTTCTGGATTGGCACCTCACTCAGAGTTCTTGTAAATAAAGACTTGCAGTACACAAGTTTGTCTGAGTTTTGGAGACACTGAAGAGTTCTGGTTTGTGTTGTTGATATCTGTCACAGGCTGCTTCATAATCTCTCTCCAGCATGGTGAAGTGGATATTTCCACTCTGGACTGGGATGTGGCTCAATGGGAAGAGCTTCTATTCTGGCCTTTCCTTGCTCTGTGACCTCTGACTAACAACAGGCTTTGGTATCTTAGTGAATCTTCTGCAAATGTCTAGAATGATGTCTGCTTTATAACAGCAACATGATCAGGGGTTTGAAAAGTACCTCAAAACCTCCATACAAGTTCAACCAAAGATTTTCACAGCTTTTCCCTACTACTTGACTTTGCAACTTTACCACTCCACATGCCACAAGTGTTGAGAACGCTGCATTCCATAGAGAGAATTGAATTGTATCAGTTAGTGATCAATAGGCTGTGTTCAGTACCCATCAGACTCAAAGTCCCATCTGACTGGGCACTTCATGAAAACACAGTACCAGGCCTGACCATTTCCAATGAAACAAGAGTTGCCCAAGGAAGCTTCTGGCAGAGATGAAAATTTCACTGGGCTTTCCCCAAAGCCCAGATCCCATTTCTGATGGAAAAGCGTGTCCCTTCTCACCAGTACTGAGTCTGACAGCACAGGCCCATCTGCACTGGGATCTCCGTGTCACTCCTAACTACTCTGGGAACTGATAGACCACAGCTGATGATTTTCTCTTTTTATGGGAAACAAGAAATATTTTCAGTGCTTGTGGATCTTTCCACAGGCTGAGCTAGTCTATCTAGACAGCTTTTATTCTAGCAGAAAATACTCTAGGCATTTTCTTAATAATTTTAGCATTGCTCACTCATTTTTCTTTTTTCTCTCTTCAATTCCTCTCTGTCATGAGAATAAAAAAGAAAAATTCCATTTGAAATGGAACATTTTCCTTAATCCTATAAAGAAAGAGTATAATTGATTCAACTATAAAATTTATAGGCATGGAATCAATGCTTATTATAGTCAAAACATGCCAGGTCACTTCTTTGTGGCTGGTTTAAAGCTGTTCCGTTAAGTGTAATGTTAAATGAAAGTGCTTTAGTCTAAACATGAAAAGGTTAGATTGTGTTACATCTGCACAGCTCTGTGTGCCTATTAGGATCTGGTTTCAGGGTTTCATGCAGAAGACCTTCCATTGTTTCCTTTGTACCTTCTCTCTGGGGTAAAACTAATTTTTGACAGTCACAGTAGTAGCTGCTATAATGTAGATATTAATTTAATCTGGAGCTGCATCAGTCCTTAAATAGTTCAGACTTTGCCTTTATGTTTTTGGGGTCTGGAAAACACTGAGAAATTGAGTATAAATGGGGCTTAATCACGGCATTGATGGCAAATCTTTTCAGTCTCTTAATTTTTCTGTTCTCAGACGTCTACCTTCAGGGCTAATTGAAAAGATTCAAGTGCTATGCAGGCACAGTCACTCCTACAGCTCTACTGTTCTGGCTATTAAACATTTCTACACACTTCGCAATTAAGCTACTAAACTTTTCAGCAGATGTTTTTTCTAAGCAGCAAAGTGTTTCTAACTTTTCTGTTGGCACAGAGCAATGCCATCACAGATCTAATGGTGGAACATTTAGGGAGGGTATTTATTAGGGCTGGAGCCAGTCAAACTGACTGGAGAACCTCAGATTGAGCAGATTTCCCATTTTCTTACTATTTGTGATTCCATCTTCGTGGTGTGCCTGGTGTTGGTGCAGTACTTCTGAGACAAGACAGTGTTGAGACTGTGATTGCTTGGGGTGGCTGTGCCCTGATGCAGCAGCATCTTTACATTTCAGTGCCTGGGCCAAAGTTTGCCTTTGGCTGAACAGGTGTAATTCCTGTTGAACCAAGTGGGAATTCCACAGTTTTAAATAAAAACAGCTCTTGGCCCATTATCCACTTACATGCACTGTGCCCAGGGGCCAAGATACACAGCATTGACAAGTGATTGGGGGGTTCCTCAAGAGCTTGAAGCTTTACTACACAGGGCTCAAACAAAGCCGTATTTCAGACAGTAGGGAGCACACGCCAGTTTCATTTGTCTGAATTTCGTCACTCAGAATAAAGGCCTTTAAAATCACCAGCCACTTTCCAAAAAAACACCCCCACCCCCCCAATTATAAATCCTGGCAGTGTAAAAGCCTAAATAAATACATACGTCAGCTGCCAGGATCCTGGATGACAGTTTTCAAGGCGAATATTGCCCCAGACCAGCCTGTAAATAATTTTTATTTTTATTCATGACTTTAAAACCACATCACTAGTGGGCTGGACTTGTGGTTCTTCATTTGCATAGTATATGTTTTGACCTAAACTGAGTTAAATGCAGAGGGAGAAGAAATGAAGGTCAAATTTCATTAACAAAATAAAGCAGCCATATGAAATTGACGTCTAGTGATGGAAAAATATGCAACTGAACTGAGCCTTTCACTGGTTATTTAACCAAAACAAGGTCTCTGTAATGACAAACATTCCCATCTTCAACTGCATCACAGACACTAACAGAAAAACTTGGCACGTCTCATTGTATGGGAATATGAGGCAGAACTGGTGAGGACTTTTTCCTGCCATCCCCTTGCCAACTGTACATTCCATCTGACTGAGGATTACTGATAATTTTTGGCACCTTTGTGGCTACAGAGGACTCTTCTGTACAGTATTTATTTATCCAGGACTTCTAGAATTTATTTTTAACAGAACTTTTAAAAATGCTGTAAACATAAAATATGCTAATTGTATTAACAAAAGGATTCCTACACCAAAAGTTTACTTTCCCCCCCCCAAGCACACTTAGGGGCCAAGCTCTTCAGTTGGTGTAAGTTGGTAGAGCTGCTCTCACTTTGGTGGACACCTTCCAAATTTAAAATGGTTGAGGATCTTTCCTAGTAAAGCAAAATGCTTATAAAAATTTGAATAAAAGGGAGTATTTAGACATATATTCTTTCCTTAGCAGTACTACCAGGAGCCTTCAACAGCCATGTCTCTGCAGCTACAAACAGGACCTCATTTGCCAAGAGACACAGACCCTGTCAGAGAGCACCAACACACCGAGGAGAGAAAAGAGGTCAAGAATATATTCCCATTTTGCAGAAGAAAAACTGAGGCAGAAAAGCATGAAGTGACTATTTTGTATCAAACTAGACAAAACTGACTCCAGCAGAGCCCTGAGTCACCTCTATCAGGGCATGTGGACATACCCAGATTGTCAGAAAGCCCTCACAAAGCTGAGAACTGGCTTCTGCGTCCCCATCCAGAGCATAGCTTGCTATTCCCTAAATGTCCTGGAAAATCTCAGGACTAGATTAGAAACTATTACTTTCACCACAAAAAATTCAATGACAACTTTTTGGTTTTTGGTGACAGAAAGCTGAAATGTTTTAGTTTTGAACGAAGTTCTTCCCCTCCACTTTTGAGTACTGAAATCCAAAGAATTTTTACAAGCAAACCTGATTTTTTCCCTGGTTTTAACAGAAGGTTTTCTACCCAGTCAAAGCCTCACAATTTTTTCAGAACCTGAACATTTTGAGATGCATTAGCAAAAGGAAAAATAACCCAATTTTTTTACAAGACCGACTTTCCACTAAAAAATCACAGCACAAGAAGCAATTTTCTACATTTTCTTTCTCTTCATCTTCCTTATCTTTCAAGGACTCCTGAGCTGCTTTTGCTGTTATTATAATGCCTGTGTGAAAATTCTGATGGTGCTTTAGAGCAAATAAGGCAGTAAATAGGCTGAGAACTGTGCTCTGCCTCTCTGAATGCTCCACTGGAACCCGGGATACAAACTGCTAACTTAGGAATCTAACTCATGTACCTGGCACAACTAAAGCTGGGCAGTGTAGCTGGCTTTGGATTAAACCTCCTGTGCTTGGTTTTCTGGCTAAGTCAGCATTGCCCTGCCTTGAATTAAGAGTACCTGCACAGACCCTGGCTGAAGCCAGGCACTGTAACCCACTGAGCTCCAGCTCGTGCCTCAGGGCTGAGCAGCACTGAGGATGGCACACAAGAAGCTGGGGTGCTCTGAAGCAAGGACAGTGTTATTTGACAAAAAGAAAAAAAAAAGGAACAAAAAAGGAAAGGGAAAAATTCTGCTTTAAAAGATTTAATTATTTTAAAATGTAAAATAAAATACCCATAAAGTAATGCAAAGAAGTTAAACATTCCCTTCAAGGGAAATTTTTTCTTTTCAAAATGATCCCTTTTTCTAATAAACTAGTAATTTATATAATCCATATAAAACCACTAACACTCTTTCTTCTATTTTTAAGTAACACTGGAGAGCTTTCCCAAGGCTTATTTTATTTTTCTGAGAAGGATTAAAAATTGTGATGGTCCAGATCCTTCCACACTTCTATCTGCTGACAAGCACCACACTCCTGCCATAACCCCAGCGAGCAGCAGCTGGGGATGTGTCGTGTGGAATTTTCAGCACTCCACTGCAGTGGAGCAGTGCCAGGCTGACAGATTCACTGCTCTGAATGCAACACCATCTGATTTGGAGCTTGTTGAACAAGTCATAAATCAAGCGATCTTTATGTTTCTAGACAAACATTTCAAGGAAAACAAGGATAAAGGGTCTCTATATGGAGCTATTTGTTCTATCCAGCCTCTTATCCAGCTTAATATTTTTGTTGCTTCACAACGAGCATATTGTGACTTGCCTGGGCTGCACAGGAGGATGCTTTATCCTTTCAAAGTAACTCCAGGCTGTATTCCTGTTTTTCACCCAGAAGAGGACCATGGGAAGAAACTACAGCTGAGCCACCATCCTTCCTTGGGCTCGCACTGCTGGGGATGCTGCTTCAACCCAGACCTAAAACACGTAGAAAGAATATTTTACACTTAAATAAGTCACGGTGCTTTAGTTTTGGATCCAGTTTCATGCTAGACATGGCACAGTACCTCAGATGGCATTGCAGACACAGCCTCAGGGGACACACACTCCTCTCACCACTCAAAGGAGCATGGGGTGAAGTCTCCTCAAAGAAAATCCTGCCTGCTCTTCCATACCTCCCCTCTACCCCCTATTTCTCTCTCAAATAATTCAGATATTTTAGCCCTTCCAGACAAAAACTGGAGCCTTAAATTAAAATGTCATCTGTTAGTAAAGAAACTAAGCTATGTTTTTCATTCCTGAGAAAGGACTCACTTATGCTTATAACTATAAGTTGCTAGTGATTAAGCAACTGGTATATTTTCACACTCATTAAAAGAAACATGGTGTGTTCGCCTTTCTAAGAAAAGGCATCTTGTTTGTAATACTGTAATACATTGGGAACACCTTCTAATTGGCTTCTAGTGCCCCTTGCCAAAATTCAGACACAAGTTTGTTTATTTACACAAGGAAAAAAATAAAACATTGTATAATTAGTCGAGTAATGGACTCCTAAATTCAGAAACTCAGAGGTATGCAAAACTGACAAACTTTTTAAGATTCCATTTTGGTTTATGAAATATCTCAATAGGTAGCTCAGACTGCATCATGGCTATTGTAGCAATGTGCTGCTCAATGTGGTGTTTGTGTTGAGATGGAAAACTTTGACATGTTTGATTTTTATGCAAGTCAATTAACCTGTTTTTTAAAACTGTAAGGGCATGCTTTGCAAATAAGATTACTTACTATAAATTATGAGAACATAGGGCTCCATTCAGACAAAAATGTTACACACCCCTTACACATGCATAAGTCTGCAGAATATAGTTCTGCACCCTGACAACTTATTCAGCGAGGGGTAGGAGCTTATTTTGGTCTATTCCACGGGGGCTTTCCTAAAAAGATATGAACAAAAGGGGATAGAGACTTAATTAGAATGTCTCTCTACACCCCACCTTCCTTTGCACCACCCAGGCAATTCCAACAGGCCAAAACCTCTCCTCATGTGGTGAGGGAAGAATTCCTTTTTTCAGTTAAGTCAGGCCAGAGCAGAATTAGCAATGGTATGTCCCCCTAACCACAGCACATACAGACATGTGGCCATTCCCACCTGTGAGCTCTGCTCTCACACTCAGGCACGCTCTATTGACTGCTGCCCTGTCCATCTGTTCACACAACCTTCCTTGTGCTTGGCCCAGCTCAGCTGGGACCCTCACTCCAGGCTTCAGGGCGAAGCTGGCCTGGAAGAAATGACACTGAACACCAGAACTGACACACCACCGGCACAAATGAAGATGCCAGGGGCATTTCAGACGGCACAAATCATTTTCCTTTCATGCAACAGGCATTTGGTCAGGACTTCTTGCTTCCAAAAGGCAGATTCTTCTATGGGTGCATGAGAAATGCAGGATGTCTGTTTGGCACTCAAAACCCAACCTAAAGAGCTGCAGAGATGTACTTGGGGCTTGGACGCAATGGCAGTGCCAATACACACACAAAGCAAATCCAGAGACAAGTATGAGTCAGAGAAAGAAAAACTGTGGAGTTTTGTCCAGGTCCTTTCCACTTTTACACATGCAGAGAAACTTTACCTAAGCAAACCATCCTATTGATTACATATGTGAGCAAGAATTGCTCGCATGAAGAAAGGTCACTGGATCTAGTCCCTGCTTTATGCATGCTGTGATAGAAAGCCAATTCTTACTAAGTCCAAGCCTTGTTAGGTTAAGGCACAAGAGACCACAACAGAGCATTTTGTCTTCCTTGCCAGTTTCAGTCTAGGTAATGAAGTCATTCTTATTTGAGCAGGACGTTAGATTGTTGGTTCTGATTTGAAGTCTGCAGCAGAGATAGTCTGTACTGCAGATTACTCATTTCTTGAGATGTCTTTTACTTAGACAAAAAGGTTAAAACAAGGAGAGATGACTGAAAAGATTAAAGGACGAACTGCTTTCCTGGTCTGCTGGCCATATATATTCTGGACAACCACTTCCACAGAACTAACTTTCAGCTGGGAGCAGCAAACTCATACTCTTGGAAATAGTTACAGACATGCAGAGAAACATCTGTGCACTGACACACTCAGAAAAGGCATTTCAGGCAAAAGACCTTCCAGGGTAAGATTCCCATCACTGTGTTCAGAATAAGGGAAGATGGCAGTGTGACCAGGAGTCAGCCATGCCACTTAGTGGAACTGACCTGCCACGTGTGGGAAGATCCCTCCCACTGCTCAGGAGAACCAGTGTGGCTTCGTCCCCCAGCAGCCCCACAACGCCAGGTCAGCTGCTGCTCCTGGCAAGACTCTGCTGGGGAGAGCCTGCCACAGAATCAGGGATCATCACTACCAGTATGGGTTGCTATGGACACCACCGAAGAAAGGCAAAATCATTTGAGAAGGAAATAAAAGACTCTTTTCCACCAATGGTGACAGACACTCCAATAGGTTAGTGATCCTGGTGGAATGCTAATCAACAGCTCACAGAAAGACTTGGAAGTTATGCAACTTTTAATATCCCTAGTGAAGGAGCGTGGAAGGGAATTCATGTAATACTGGCCACGCACACACTTAGGACTCAAACATCACACATTAGTGCCACAGAGAAGTCAGACAGTACTTTTATCTTGCAAGTCTTTCAAGATCTCAGCTCCAAGCCACAGCCACCTGAAGAGTCCATCTACACACTCCTACTGAGCCAAATATTTAAATGGAGATGGATTCCTTGCTGGCATAAAACCACCCAGCTCACCCGACATCAGCACAGCTATGCTGATTTACTGCAGCCATGGATCTGGCATCTGCTTTGAGCTCTGAGAAAATCGAAATTTTCCATTCCTCACAGCTCTGGTGAATAATTTAAATACATGCTTTGAGCTCAAAAATAATATATTTTTAAATTTTTTGGTGAGCTGAAAAATAAGAAATACTGTCTCAGAATCACATGGAATGCTCTGCTCCATCTTCACCCCATGCTCCATCGTACTGAGTATAATTTTGATTGAAATGGGATTTCAGTTTATGCAGGCTAAAAAGGAATGGATTTTTGTTAACAGAATTGAATGAAGACTTCTAAAATGAAAAACCACACTAAGTTAAAAAAAACCAACAGGTATTACCCTGAAAAGATCAGAACAAAATTTTTTATTAAAAAAATAGTTTATTGTTTTCAAAGCTCAAAGTGGCCAGATTTTTCAGCTGGTGGGAATCTATAAAATGTTATGCTGCCAATGAGTCACCATTTTTGCCCCAGAAAAACTGCTAAAATATTTTCTTCAGCCTGTACCAGTGGAGAAATTTATTTACCTGAGTAAGGCAATTTGCACAGGTAGGGCCAGGAACATTTACTGTCTTACAGAACCTAAACTATTTTGACCAATTTACAGCAGAGACATTCAAATGAATCCAAAATACTAAGAAGAGGGAGAAGGGTTACAGAATAAATGACAGAATTGCTCAGTAAGGCTGGAAGGCATACTTTGAAATAAATAACATTTTTGACTCACACATTTCAAGTGGCATTGCAGAAATGATGCTCAAGAGCATCTGAGGAAGGAGGAGATTTGGGGATGATTTGTAATGGGGCTATTTAATATTTACAGTAGAGCTACTCATGATTCAGGTCTATCATTCAGTGCTACAGCAATTTTTTAAACATGTTTTGTTTTCAGTTGAAATAAGGGTGGTTGGAGCATGCTGTCTATATGGCAGACTGTATTAATCTCTATGGTCTCCCAGTTATGAACATTAAAGTCCATGTTTTGCTCTGGTTTTACAGAAAGTGAAAGAAATTCCACAAAGCTAAACTTGCAAGACAAAATGTGCAATTTCACAGAACACCTACTATTTGGTAAAAAAAAAAATTTGAATCACAATATTAGGATAACCTTCATGGAAAATATAACAGGCAAAGAGAAACTTCAGTGACAAGTAATTACTGTACCAAAGACAGATTCTAGGCAATAAGAAATAGAAAAAGAGATCTCTGAAAATACTTCCTATTTTTTAAAAGCAGATGAAGATCTTTGATTGGCATAAAATAACTGTATTGAAGTCAGTATGTTTATCCATCACATCTTCAGGGGCTGTTGTAGAGCTGAAACCAAGGAGGGAGGGGACTCAACCACTCCTTCAGCATGTGACACCATCACCCACGTTGGTGGAAAGCAGGAGGAGGGAAAGAAGGGAAAAGAGGGTGATGCTGCCTCAGCTCTTCTTCCCCCATCCCCCTTTTGCCCCTATAAATCCACCCTGGCAGAAGATATGGCTTAGAATCCAATTATTTTGCTTTAGGATTTCTCTAGTCTGTGAGAAACTCCAAGTCCACCTCTTTTTCTCATTACTTTAGAGTGAGAAGATTTGGAAATGGGGTTTTCTGCAGCTCCTAGGAACTTTATATACCTAAATGCCCCATTTCAAAACATGTGCATCTATTAGCTCTTTTGAAAACAAAACAAAACAAAACAAAACAAAACAAAACAAAACAGCTTACTATAATGAATTACAAAATTCACCATATCAGATAGAGTCTTGTACATAGCAGTAAAGCTACATCTGCTGTTTTTCACAGTGTGGTGTATTATCGTTGTCTCCTACCGAGAGCGGTGAATTTCTGCATCCAAAAATTCAAACCAAAGGTTTTTCCTGCCATAGATGTCATCTTATTGAACAAGATACCTAATCTCAGGCACCCAGGACTGAAAATGTTAACCTTAAATTTTGTTGGCATCTCTCAGAAGCTCAGGAGTAAGAGGAACCTAGTCTGCCTAGTCGGAACAGTTTCTTTCAGATTGCTTTAAATATTTCGTGGATGATTACAGTCTGAACATTTGACTACATGCCACTTCATTAGACTTACTCATTTTTTTGTTCTTACCATAGATGGGAAATTAAGAGTGATCTCTGATATTTGATTTCCCATAAGATATGAGAGATATTCAGGGCAGTGTCTGGAAAAAAATTAAGATAATAAGGTGTATAAATCTCTGCTTCATTTGAAACAACGCATAAAAGCCAACCCCACATTAATTTTTTTGCTGAAAGAACTTCAATAAGTTTTAAAGTAAGTGTTTCATTTACTGCCACATGCCACACATACATGGCAAACAGTTTATACAAACCACAACACTCAGCTGTTCCTGGTTAGGTAGAACAGCCCTCCCCTGAACACCCAAGCTGTTCCCTCGGGACTCTGCCACAGGGTGCTGAGGCTTCAGCTGCCCCAAGGGAGCACGGATGGACTCGTGGGGTGAGCAGGGAGCTCTTCTTGTGAAACCTTGGCTGGGCTGTGCTCGGGGTTTTGCTGGTTCAGAGCAGAACGCTGTGCACGTCTGAGGACAGCTTAAATACAGTGTAGCTATTCCCAACCTGGTGGTCCAGCTTTAATGCCTTCTTCATGTATTGCTCAGGAGCTTTATTAGGCTTCCCAGCTCACCAGAAACTCCGCTGTGCACACACAGAACGGTGCTGGCTTTGTGCGGCCAGCTCTGGGCAGCTGGGGGGGCTACAGGGATGCCCTCACTGACAAGCTTCCCCCGTGTCCCACAGAGCCAATTCCAGCCGGCTCCAAGGCTGAGCCCATCAGCCCTGACGGGAGAGCCACTGGGCAGAGGTATTTGGAAATGGAAACAAAAAATCCAGCTGCTTCAGCCAGAGAGAGGAGTGACAACACCGGAGAGAAACAACTCTGCAGACAGCCAGGTCAGTGCAGGAGGAGGAGGAGGCGGAGGGGCTCCAGGAGCAGAGATCTCCCTGCAGCCCCTGGGGAGGACTGTGGTCAGGAGGGCTGTCCCTGGCTCCCTGCGGAGCAGACATCCACCTGCAGCCTGGAGGAGCCCACGCCAAGGCGCCCTTCGGGAAGCGCAGGCTGGAGCTGGCAGGACCTGTGGCCCCATGGAGAGAGGAGCCCACCCGGGAGCAGGGGAGAGTGTGAGGAATTCCCTCGCTCTGCAGGGAGGGACAACACAATGACACATGATGATCTGACCCCAGCCCCCATTTCCAAGTCCCTGTGCTGCTGGTGGGGAGGAAGCAGAGAAAATCAGGAGTGCATTTAAGCCTGGAAAGAAGGGAGGGGTGGAGGGGAGGTGTTTTGAGGTTTGGTTTTGTTTCTCAGTACTCTGATTTAACTGGTAATAAATAAATTTCCCCAAGCTAAGTCTGTTTTGCCTGTTACGGTAATTGGTGAGGGATTTTTTCCTGCCTTTATTTTGACCCAAAAACCTCTTGTTTTTTCTCCCCCAGTCCCCATCCAGATGAGGAATGATAGAGCAGTGTTGGTGGGCACCTGGAGTCCTGCCAGGGTGAACCCCCCACAGACCCAGTAAACTGCTGGGTGGAAAGGCCTCTTCACACCCTCATGAAGCCGGGAGCAGATATAATGAGAGATACCTGGGTGTTTCTAATTCCAGGAGATGTAGCACTGAGACTTAATTTAGGTATTGATTCTAAGTGAGGCTTATTTACAAGAGCTTCAAGGTTCAGGTCAATGACCTCATTTATTGTGCAAATATTACCTACAAAACAAAAATTTACCCACTTATTCCAAAAGGACATGATGAACTTGGAAGTCCATTCGATTTTAAAAGATAGTATTTCAGCTCGTCTCACTGGGCTATAAAAATCTCTCTAGTAATTTATGCATGTTTACAACAATATCTGTGCAATATTATTCAACATTCTGTTGCTGTGTGAAAAATGGAATGCCCTTAGAGGAACAAATCCACGCAAAAAGCAAAATAAACCTGCCTAGATATGCACTGCCTAAATGTCCAAAGCAAACTAGGAGAGGGAGTGAGGGAAAATTATTTTCTATCCATTTTTCACTCACAGACAATATTCTGAAGTGCCTGGAATACCAGAAGGTTCATTTTAAAACAACGGACTGATGTTTACACTGGCCCTTATATAAATATATATTGGTTTTACGTACTTGTTTTTCCTAATACTTCAAGTTAAACTCAGCTTATTTATTGCTGAGAAAGGTACTGGATTTTTTTTATTGCACAGGTACAACACAGCAGCCTGGCAAGGATATTCTAAAATTGTTCAGAGTGAAGTGTGTGCTCAGAGCTGTGTGATTGGGAATCCTGTGGAAGGGAAACCTCTAACCTGAGCCCTGGAAAGCTGCACTGCTGAAAATAAGGTATTTGCACCAGGAGGTGTAAGATGCACTTATTATGAAGTTATTTACACCACCCAGTGCAGGAGGCACTTCAATTAATACAGCAGTGCCTGGCCTTTCTGTTTGCTCTATCTTCCTCTGGACCACGCTTTGCATCCAAGCCAGGTATAAGTTGCCAGGTGTAGGCCAAAAATAAAGGTATTACTATGCCAGAAGGAACATGCTGTCAATACAAGGAGCTATACTGGTTACATTATCCTAATTTAATCCCTCCCCCACAAAACAAAAAACACCCAACAACAATATACTCTTCACAACCACAAACTGCTAAGCTACTAACCACAAACACAGATCAAACATCCTCATTTCTGTTTCATTTTGCACTTGGGATTGAGAATCCCTGCAAGCATGACAGTTCTGGTGGTGGCTTTGTGATCTGGATCCTGCTTGGTAGGATCTACGCTGAGACCAACAACTCATTCTACAGAGCCCACTCTGCAGGCATCAGATGACTGTGGCTTTCAGTTACTACCTCTGGATCAGAGCCAGAAGCCTAGTGGTGAAAAGCTCTTTATACCATTACCAATCCCTCGAGCCACCCAGTCCTTCTCCATTGCATACAGGTTTTTAGTGTTGTGCCTTAAGATCTGTTCTGGTTCTGAGTAACGTTCTTTGTGATGGGAGCCTTGCCACTCCCCCTCTCATGAGGGAAAGAAAACAACGAGGAGGGAGTGTGAAACCTATTTTCAAACTCTGTTATGATTATCTGATGCAGTGACTACTCTGGGATTCTCCAGGGGAGAGACCTGAGAGCTGGGTGATGTCTGTCCTGAGTGAAGAGCAGACTCCAGACCAGTCAGTGCCAGGATCTGTGTGCCCTCAGTCAGTGCCTCAGCTTCAGCTGGGCTCTGGGATGGGAGCATCCACACACAGCCAGAGGCCCCCACAGGGATGGCTCCAAAGCTTTTCAGGACATCTGCAGGCTGACAGGACCTCAGTGCATCACAGGTTGGTCTGGCATTGAGTGCTGACTCCGAAGGATGCTTGAAGGCACATGGACATACCCCTGGAGAGGGCAGAACTACAACCAGTGAGCTCCCACAGCATCAGCTCCCAGCTGGGTTCCATTAAGACATCCACCCAACAGAAGCTAAATTGTCACATCTCTGCACTCCTGTCCCACACTTCAGCAGGGAAAAAGGACTCACTGTGACGTTACACCCCTGAAGATTTCTCTGCAGTAGCTTTTCTCCCAGACTCTTCAAAAGCACATCACACAGGGCAGCTGCTTTCCCCTCAGGGAACAGGCTGCAGGGGACTTAACAGTAATACACTGGTACCCAGGCTTCATGAAGAGGGCTGTAAGCTGCTGATCCTGCAATAACACCTCCAAGGATTTAGAGTCTTTAATGTTGATTGCTGAATATTTCTGTTCCCGTCTGAACCATTCCAACAGTTGTTTCAAGTGAATGTATTCATTCCCTTCCTTTTAACCATTGGAGCTTCTTGCTTGGTCTGGGAGCAGGGAAGAGGGAATGAAAAGGTCTCTTCAAATTTGCTGGAGCTGCTCTCTTAAAAGAGAGCATTGACACGGATCCTGCAGCTCCCACGTGCAGCAAGGCTCCCACCGGAGCTGCAGGCACAGAGAGACTGCAGGATCCTTGTGGGCACTGCAGGAGGAGTGGGGCTGCTCTCCTCCCTGCTGGATGGGAGTATCATATCTATTCCTAGCATGGCTCTACCAGGTGGTAGCATTCCCCTGCCAGCATGCCTTTGGTTTGGCTCACCTTGAAAGCTATGATGTTACATTATATGATGACGTCATTATATTTATTTCAGCTTTCAATGAAGATTCCTGGCGAATCTCCAAGCTGGAATATCTTCTCTTTAATGTGTCCAACATCCAGCCAATGTGGTGCAGATTACATTTATATAGCACAGCCCAGTGAAGTGAACTGCTGGGAATTTTTTTCCAGGTGTTGATGTAACTAAATTAAGATTATTTCTCTATTAAAACTATGGAAGAAGAAAACCTTGTCAGTATTTACCCAAATACTACCGCTGTAATTTCCAGCTGTGGTTATTTTGGTGATGACTCCACAGTGTCCTCATGCAATCTCAAGAACTCATCTTTGTGGTGGTATTTGAAAATTATAAAAGAAATCAAACAGATTTTCAATTAAGTATGTGAGGAGACAACACTGTAATGTTTCCCAATTGGTTTATTTTCTTCACACTATCTGAACTAATTTTGAATCAGTTAATTTGGACAAGTTACTCTGGTTTTCTTTTTTGTGCTTTTATTGACTGTTCCTCTTAGCACTTTCAAAGTAGCCATCATCACAACTTTGATTAAAAGCCACATGTTTTCCCCTATAATCAGAAGTATAAAGCACTGGAGAATGATACATAGAATACTGCTCTGTGCTGACAAAAACAATGGCTTGGACGCTAAATGCAATGTCATAGAGGAACCTGTCTTGACCACCAGGCCTCAGCTTCATTAGATTTTGAATAAGCACGTGGTGTGAGAGAACAGATTATTCTGATAACGACTGACTACACTGGCAAAGAAGATAAATTCCTGTGCTCCTCACAAGGAGCTGCAGCACACAGGTTAAATGACAGCTGAGCCTATGGCAGACACAGAAATGAACTGAAATTTCCACTATTATGCTTTAAGACACTAAAATTGCAAAATAAGAAACTGCAGAGTATCTAAAAGCAAACATTAAACTTTTCCCTTAATTCTTCCCTACAGTGGTCCTTGTGCAGTCTTATGATGCCACTACAAAGATCAGCAAAGAAAAACTGGCTGTGTTATGAATTGATTTCTATTTAAAAGAGCTATAATTCAATTTTGCTATGAAAACATATTACAAAATCTAATATTAAATAGATTTGCATAGAAACATTCATCAGAAAGATATTTTATTTGTTTGGCTTGAAACTCTTCCACTACAAGCCAAACATTTCAACACTAGGGCAGGAGGACCAGAAAGTGGACCTGACCAGAAACAACAGTGAAGGCTACTAGTTTACTTTTGATCTACCACCTGACAAAATGGGTGGTGAAACTTGATTTTTTAAACCCCAAAATATTCTCATAAATTTATTAACAGGGTGTTATTGGTTGAGAAAGCATGTATTACACGACTCTCTGATGACAATGATCCTTGGATTAATATTAAGACAGATATGGTGATAAATACTTAGACTACATTAACAGCATACTCCTTTTACACTCATGTAACAGTCACCGATACACACTCAGCTCTGCACGCACAACAATTTTTAAATCTTGAAGCCAGCAGTCAGAGGTGGTTTCCAGATGAAGTCCCTGCTTGCCCCATTGCTGGGATCACAGACAGATAAATCACTGGGTGAGCCCCCTCGCTAAGTAGTGGGAATATTACTTTAGCAAAGTTTGCTAATGGGGCAAAGGACCTTGTATTGTAATCCAGTGACATTTTCAACCTTCGGAGAACTTTTGTTGACATTCCCGAGTCCCTGGCTGCCATCCCAGCATGAAATAGTTTCTGTTCACATAATTCTCATGTTTACCAGTCATGAAAAACTCTTGCTTTTTTTTTTAAATAAACTTTTTTTTTTTTTTTGCAAGTGAAACTCTGTCTAAAAAAATATTGGCCCCAGGCATACAAGGTTTTGCATAAATTCATATGTGATGAATGGCTGATTTTAATGTTATTTGGGTATTTGTCAGAACCTAACAAATATACATGGTAATGGTGGTTCATAAACTTAAACATCTCAATATACCCTTTCTTCTGGAAATAAATTACGTTTGTTTGCCCTGCCTGGAGTCCTAAGGTAGCCGACATTAGGAATATTTTAAATGTGATCATCCATCCAGCATGTCTTTCAGGCGCCACGAAGATTAAATGAAAGAATCATAAGATGAAGGTCTTTAACTTTTAATCCTTTTACAATGAACCCTTAGATAGACATGGGGGCAGGGTGCCTTCTATGTGAGTAATAATGCCTCTGTTCCTCTTCACTAGGTTAATGAATACCCTAAATGTCCCAAGATCTGATTTTCTTCCCCCCTCCCAAAACTATTGAAATTAGAGCAAAGAGACGGGCGGTAAAACGCACCGAGAGACTGAGCGAGGGAATGAATATGCATTCGGAGATACCGAACTGAGCGTTAGAGAAAGCGCGGCTGGCTCGTCTCAGTGAAAGACCCACGGGTTTAAAATGATTAGCATAGATTCCCTCCGAGTTTTCGAGGAGAAATTAAAAAAAAAAAAAAAGAAAAGAGTTTTTTTTTTGGCTCCAAGATAAATAAGGAAAAGGCTTTCTGCACTGTCAGAGAGCCTCTGAAGAACACGTGGAGAGTTTGTTTTCGCAGTCGGTATCTATGAGATACGAACCGCCGGCTCTCCCAGCACGTAAAAGTCAAACACGTCCCTAATTGGGCCGGGTCCCGACGGAGCCGCGGGACAGCTGCGGGTTCCGCGGAGCCCCGCGGGCCGGGCCGGGCCGGGCGGTTCCGCAGCACCCGGGGCAGCGGCAGCGGGCAGGGGGCAGCGGGCAGGGGGCAGGGGGCAGGAGACAGCGGGCAGGGGGCAGGGGGCAACGAGCAGGGGGCAGGGGGCAGGAGCAGGGGGCAGCGGGCAGCGGGCAGGGGGCAGGAGCAGGGGGCAGCGGGCAGGGGGCAGGGGACAGCAGGCAGGGGGCAGCGGGCAGGGGCAGGGGGCAGCGGGCAGGGGACAGCGGGCAGAGGGCAGCGGGCAGGGGGCAGGGAGCAGGGGCACGGGGCAGGAGACAGCGGGCAGGGGGCAGCGGGCAGGGGCAGGGGGCAGCGAGCAGAGGGCAGTGGGCAGGAGACAGCGGGCAGGGGGCAGGGGCAGGGGGCAGGGGCACGGGGCAGGAGACAGCGGGCAGGGGGCAGTGGGCAGCGGGCAGGGGCAGGGGGCAGCGGGCAGGGGACAGCGGGCAGAGGGCAGCGGGCAGGGAGCAGGGGCACGGGGCAGGAGACAGCGGGCAGGGGGCAGCGGGCAGGGGGCAGCGGGCAGGGGGCAGCGGGCAGCGGGCAGCGAGCAGAGGGCAGTGGGCAGGAGACAGCGGGCAGGGGGCAGCGGGCAGGAGCAGGGGGCAGCGGGCAGGGGGCAGCGGGCGGCGGGCGGGGCTCGGGCACCCCGGCAGCACGGGCGGCAGAGCTCGCTGTCCCGGGCTGCGGGGCACGGCGCTCCCCGGGCTGCCTGAGGACAGGAGGCTCGAGGGTGCAGCCCCCGAGCCCCGGGCAGCCCGTCAGGGCGGCGATGGCCCCGCGCTGGCGGGAGCCCAAAGAGTTAACGGGGCCGGTGCGGGCGGTGTGCGGGGCTGTCACAGGATCGGGCTAATAACGTGTCTGCGCTGAAACCCCCCAAAGCCCAGGGGTCAAGTTTCAGCAGTGTCCCACCACAATGGTAGGTGTGAAAGACACGTGTCCCGTTGTAAATGAAATGTCAAGCGGTTAAAAGAAAAATCCCCGAGCAGCTGCCACCGAGCTCGCCGGGGCTGCGCGGCCGCGGGGGACACCGCGGACAGGA
Organism: Passer domesticus; assembly: GCF_036417665.1. Lineage (NCBI taxonomy): Eukaryota > Metazoa > Chordata > Aves > Passeriformes > Passeridae > Passer > Passer domesticus. Next base: position 5,638,846 of record NC_087493.1, read on the forward strand.
GAGCAGGGACCCCCCCGCCGGCCGTGTAGGTGCCGCAGAGCTGCTCTAACAGAGTCGTGAGCAGGTTCCCACCTCCCCCTGACACCACGAAACGTCCTGCTGAGCGTGGAGAACGAGGAGGGGAGAGAAGAAAGCCCCCCCGACGGCGGCCAAACCAAAAAGCAAACAGAATCCAAACGGCTCATGTTTTAGTGGTTGACTTTAATTCTGCACTGCACTTTTACTACAAGGATATAAAGAATAAATAGCAGATACTCTTCATTTACATAGGATTAAGTCATTCGAACTGTTCTCTCTATTTACAATAACATTGTGCTCTAGGCGTTTATTCATTTTTATTTTAAATCTGAAGTCCGTAAGGAAAAAAAACAAAAACAACCCTCACACACACGCTTTCCGAATAATGGAAAATATTATCAAAGTTTTCTTATCAAAAAAGTTTGGTTTTTATTTTTTAATCCTTTTATTAAAAAAAAAACACCCAACAAAAAACTTACTTCGCCAAAGCGAAGCAACTTCTCTCTGGAATATAAATACCAAAAAAAAAAGAAAAAAAGAAAAAAAAGAAAAAAAAAGAATACATTAGCAACGATCAGGGTAATAGTCTTGAAAATACAGTAGACGCTGATTATTTCACGTATAATACTGACCTTTTAATAGTATATTAAACCGGTGCCATATATACACACAATATACATTCTCCTACACGTTACAGTGCATTACAACGTTAACCAGAAAGCAAATGTCTTTTATTTCTGTTGCAGCAAAGGTCCACGTGAGTCCGCTGGAGAAGGGGCGCGAAGGAAGTGCCAGCCCTAGCAGGAGCACTTACACTCCGAGATGATGGGGTACTGGATGGGTATCCATGTGCATCTCTGCCCGCCCCGGCGCTGGCACCTCCACCTCAGGATCGTTAAATGCACGGACTTGGCAGGTTTGCAAACCATGCCTTCGGGGACTGAACAAGACCTTTTACTGTAGCAGCTGCCCACTTTGACATACCGGGGCCAAAAGCGGCTGCCGAGATCGTTCCACGTGTATAGGACCGGGCAGAAGGTCTGGGACCAAAGCCACATCTGCAGCTTCCTGCGCAGCTTCTTGCTCAGCCTGTGCTTCTTGCCCGGCTGCAGCCCGTCGTAAAACTCCAGCCCTTTGATTTCGCTGGGCATCGCTCCCGAGGGTCTCTGCCTGAGCAGCAAGTCCAGCTCAGCTAGATCGTCCACTCCGAGCCGGTCCTCGGGCAAGGAAACAGCCATAAAGTTGGGGTCGAAGTGTCCGCCCATGAGGTTCCTTAGCAAGGTCTCGTTAAGATCCTTCTCCTTGGGGTCAAATATAGGATCCGGGTGCTCGATTAGATCCACCAAGGGCAAGTTGTCGCTGGGAGCCGGTCGGATGTGCAGATAGTGCTGGCAGGCGCCCTGCTCTAGCCGGAGACCCAGCAGAACCACCAAGGCGTATATAGTCACAAGGCACTGGGAATGATCCATCCTTGGGAGACTGGGGGGTGGGGGGAAGGGGGGGCTGGATTCACCAAACAGCAAGGGAAGAAGGTGCAAGCAAATACATCAGAAAACTTGTACGGGGATATCCAAAATAGCTCGTCTTTGAAGGGCACCACGATCTCCACTCGCCGCACCACCGGCAAAGACAGCCCCCTGATAAGCGCGGAGAACAAGCCCCCTGCAAACACTCTCTCTTGCAGGCTTCTCTATAAAATTTCTCCTGGTGGAGCCGCTCCAAAATTCTGCTGCTGCTGCTTCTTCTCGTCCTTCCCGGGAACGGGAGATGCCTCTTTTTGTTGCGAATTCTGCTTGTTGCTGCCGCTTCTCGTTGTCTGCCCGTGCGTGTGGAAGAAGTAGCTGCCGATTCTTCCTCCCCGCTCCTCTCCGCCGTTTGCAAAGCAGCCTCCTCAGCAGCAACAAGCAGCCACGCACGTTGGCACCAGTTTGTCTGCTTTGCAAGGACCCAAAGCCTTTAAATTTCCTGCACTTTCAGCTTCATCTCCATGGAAACCACAGACTCTCTCCTAACCCACCCCACCCCCCTTAAAACCCACACACACAACGCAACCCCCACTCCCACAAAAGTCCAGGAGAGCGCGGCTTCCCCCTTCCCACCGGCAGGCACCCTCTGCTGGGGAAGGCTGAGGCGGGAGCCGCCGCCTCCCCCCGCCCTCCGCACGCCGCCGCTCACGCGAGCCGCCGCGCCCCGGGAGATGCTGCCCTGCCCGCGGCGGCCGCCGGCAGCTCCGCCCGGCCGGGCGCCCGCTCGTCGGGCCGCCGGCTCGGGACTGCGCCTCGCCCCGCCGCTCTGCTCGCGGCCTCTGCCGCCCGCCCCGCGCAGCAGCGCGGCCCGGCCGCGAGCAGCGGCACTCCCGGGCTCCGCGGGCCCGCCCGGCCCGGCCCGGCCTGCGCTGCGCGGCCGCGGGGCCGCCTGCCCGGGCGCGCACATGGGCGCGGGGCGCGCTGCCGCCCGCGGGTCGCTGCGGCCGCTCTGCCCGCGGCGCCGGGCCGGCCGGGCGCCTTCCCGGGCCGAGCGAGCCCTCTGCTGGCGGCGCCGCGCCGGGCCGGGGGCTGCCCGCGGGCGGGCCGGGGGGCACCGGGACAGCGCGGAGCGGCGGGATGCCCGCGGCGCCGGGGAGAGCCGGGAAGAGCCTCCCGCGGGTGAGCGCGGGCAGAGCGCCGGGGAGCTGCGGGGGGAGGAGGCGGCCCCCCGCACCTCGGGGCTGCGGCCGGGTGGGACCCCGCGTACGGAGCTGCGCTCCCCCGAGACGAGCCCGGGCGCTCGGCTCCCATGGCGGATGCTCCGGAGACCGCCCGGCCCCGCTGCTCTCCCCGGAGCACTTGCTCAGCGATTTTCTGCGGAGTTCGCTGAGACTTCATCAGGAACGCAATTTCCAGTTATGCCCTCAGTCCATACAGGAAAGATGGAAAGTGCCTCAATGGAAATACATAAAACAATTTAAAATTTGATACTAAATGCCACTTCCATGGCAGAATTGCTGTCTGGCAAAGAGCACTTACACGGTGTGGCAGGCAGCATGGCTGTAAGGCTCTATTACGGTTTGAGTAAAATTTCCTGAAGTGCCTGAATCCCATTCCTGCAGGCTATTTAGGCACTTAGGAGCCTAAGTTTAATGGGACTGAAGCTAAGCCACTTCACCTAAATTATTTATGCATTTGTTTAAATCTTAACCTTCAAAATTAAGTTCATTATGAAAGTAGTACATAGATCATATTACCAATATTGGGTGTTTTTTATAAAAATGATATTTTTTCAACTATTTTCACTCCAAATTTTAAATTTAAAAGAACTCTTAACTTTGCTTTATTCCAGAACATATAGGGCATTTCATAAATACTAGATAAGTGAAAAAAATTACATTAAAAAGATGGAAAACTGACCTAAGGTCAACACTCTGAAAGAGCCTCACAGTGACATTTGCTGTTACAAAGATCTGCTGGATTTTTATTACAATTTTTTTCACCTGCAAGTTGAGGTCTCTACCTTGACTCAGACCCTAGTAAACTTTATTTGCTGAAATTTGGCATAAAAGTTGTCCCTTGATATAAGTGAGAAGCCACACCTCAGAAACAGAAGCAAAAAATTCAGAAGTTACATCGAATAGCTTGTATTTATTTTGTAATAATAAATTAAGTTTAACTCAGCTGGTATTTGAAACCAGTTCTTTAACTACCGGTCTTTTAGGTCTAAAAAGCAAAGCTAATAAGGCCTGTGTACCATCTATTCCATGCCAGATGTTTAAGATTCCACATTCAAAATTGTGACCCTAAACAAGGACTGGAAGACAAGACCTTTTCCTCCTCAGCTGAGTTACCTGCACAATGAAATGTTTCTGGAATGAGTCTCTTTAAGCCTCTCTGTCCCTCTTTAAGCCCCAGATGTGTTCTGAGCAGAGCAGGCTGGGGCTCAGTAATTCCTCAAGCACGGATGTCTGCCTTGCCTCGGGTACACTGGGCTCTGGAGAGGCCATGAGAGCTTGAGGGATGTAGAAGTGACAGAAGTCACTTGTGGCCCAAGAATTTCTTGGTGGAATGGCTGACAGCAGGACAGGGAAAGAGCTGCCAGTAACTCTGCCAGAGGCCTCTGGGTCAGAGGGAAAAAGAAACTGGTTTATTCCAAGACTTGTTGAAAACAGCAGTAAATGAAACCTGGAGGTGAAGGGCATGATCCAGGGTCTGTGTATGATGCCAGCCCTTCCTGGGATAGGGAGAGAGGCCAGCAGCTCACAGAGGCCTCAGCTGGTCATGCTACTGGCAGTGATGCATGAAGCAGAGTAGAACAACTCCCTTTGCCTCAGCTTTATTGGTTCTGGAGTGCTGTCAGTACTGAAAATGTGTTTTTTCAGTAGACAAAGCAAATACAACCTTCAAGGCACACAGGAAGCCAGTGTGGGCAAGAGGAAGATGCCACTTCTTCAGGGTGACATCGCTGATGAGGAGAGAAGAGGAATGCAGCCTGCACAGCTCTGAGGCACAGCTCTGCAAACACATTATGTAAGCAGCTGACTCCAGTCCACAGCAGCCAGGATGCACAGAAACAATTCAGAATAGATTTGTTTCCTGTTAAATCTACTAACAGAAAATGGCCTGGCCTACTTCATCCAATCTAGGGCTCAAGGACAGCCTTCTGAATTCAGCCCGTGGTTTCAAATCAGCCTGATCTGCAAGCAGTGGCCTCATGCACCACTCTAAACCACAGAGGCAATCTCACAGAAGGTAATAAAACACTGCAGAACTGGGATGAAGAAGAGCTATGCCAGGTGTGATTGGCAAAGCTGTGCCTTCCTTAGGAGTGGAGGCTTCCTTAGAACTATTCTTGCTTCCCTTCACTTAAATCATGCTCGCATTGCCTTTTGCTTCTAGTTTTAAAAAATCCATTGGCATGACATGATTGTTAAGGGAATGAAGGGAAAAGCAACAGCATAACCTAATGAGTCCTCTGCTCCACTGTCACGCAAATTTCTTATACGGCTTTGGGCAGGACATTTCATAGCTCTGCCTTTCCTTATCTGTAGAGCAGGAATGATAATCCTTGCCTCTTTCATGAAGTGTTGGAGAGTTTGATTAGATGCTACCTGTATCTAAATTCAGAGTCTCCTGTTTTACTAAAATTGTAGAGGAAACCTGTGTTTGAAAGAGCAGACAACTGAATTAAAACAACTTCAATTTTAGTCTTAGGTCCTAGCAAGCTGCTAGCTTCCTCTTCCTTTATACACCTGTATAAATTTTATAAGGAATTTCCTTTCTACCTTTTCTTTAAAAACTGAATCCCTAAAGAAATTCTAAAGGAGATGCACAGCTTGCAGCCATTTTACATAGCCCAGATATTTCAGACGACAAATCTACATTATGAGCTATCAAGGGTCATGTATGACCTTCCCTGGAATCCATGTACCACAGGTAGAAAATCACCATTCTACTAGTTTGAAACTACGTTCTTTAGTGTGGAAAGATTCAGGGAGATCCTGCTGGATCTTTGAAATGTGGTGCTCTGTCCCTCTTCCCTCATGAAGAAGGTACCTCATCAATTTCCCTGCCCCTTTCTTCACACACAGCATAGGGACTGTGCTGAGGATGATAACAGCAGGTGATCAGCTGCTCTGGAGGAAAACATTTCTGAATCAAAAGCTTTGGAAGGTAAAACATACTTTGAGAGGACAAAGTTCTACCTTGAAATCCCAACAGAATGGAGACAGGGAAGGATTCATTTGGCCAAGAACACGTATCTACAGTGATAAATAATATATAAATAATATATTTTGAAACTAAGCTCTGGGATGAATGTTTTATAGTGGAGTAATTCTTAAAATGACTAATGCATTAAAACAATGAAGAAAAAAAAACAACCCCCAAAAAAGGATACCCCACAAATAAAAACCAGTTATTTCTTAGTCTTTTAAGTACAGCTATACATAGATGTATCCATTGCCTTAAGAAAAATGTCCTTAAAGAATTGCTGTATTTTTCTCATGATATGGCATTCTTCCTCCTAAAGTACTCTGCCTCCTTGATTCTCAGCCCACTCTCTTCTTACTTCTGCATTTTTCCTAAGGTATAGACTTTTGTCTTTAGACCAGAGCTTGTGCATTCATCTGCTGATAAACTGTTTATCTTAGCTTTTATGAGGGCGCCTTGCTGCAAGCCAGCCAGAGACAGGATCCTGGGTGTTTGTCTTTTTTTTAAAGAGGGTCCGGGAAGTGACGGGTATTTATACCTCCCTTGGCTCTATATATCATGGGAGGTGGAACTCCACTGTCTCTGTTTCTTGCTTTTTCTCCCAGCAGTGTCTTCTGCCGTAAATCTGAATCTCTCAGAACAGTTTTCTTGGCTACAACCCTACTTGGAGAAATTAGTTTTAATTATTTATTTATTTAGGCAAAAAGTTTGCAACAGAGGAAACCCAAAGTTCTTCTAAATCCTCCCCCTCCTCTACCCCACCTAAACATCCTACTTTTTGTGCCAAATCCCATCATCTCAGCAGTCCAGAGGAAAGACCAGCATCTCACAGTGTGCAGACCAATTCATTACAGGCAGAGAAGCCAGTGGGAGAATTGGAAAAGATGAAACAGAAACCAAGGCATTTTTTGTGTTAAAAAATGACACTTATATTTACAAGCAATGGCTCCTGAAGGGGATCTGAATCTCCACACAGGCAACATTGTTTATCCAAACAAGCTCCCTGTGGCAGCATGTATTACATATATACACACATGGCAAGCAGCATTGTATTTATTCATTTTAGCCAGCCTGGTCATTAAGAGAAACATCTATTGAGATAAACCAAGTTTTTACTGTTCCTTTTTAATAAAATGCTAAAGACAGCTGAGGGACAAAGATTCAATGAAGCGAATAATACAGCAACCTCCCCCAATCAAGCCCTGTGTGCTTGGGAGTGATTCATTGATGCCAGCTACTGAATAACCCTGATACATAACATTTCTCACCTCTGATATTTAAAAAGACCCCCTCGCCCTTTTAGCACCAATGGAGACCTTCAAATGTTTTATTGCTAATTGTCTAATGCTACGTGATGAATGACTGCTTGACTGAAAATGACAACCCCTTTTCTCTCAACTACTTCATTTTCCTGGCTCCACTGGGGGTGAAGAGGAAAAAAATAAATCCAATTACATCATATTTACCCCGTTGGTTATGAACGAAGGAAAACTGAAACTTATTTTTAAAGGTTCTGAAAAAAACTGAAATTTATTTTAAAACTTCTGTCAACTCAGGCCTGAGCCCCCAGGTCCCCTGCACTCCGTAAATGTTGCCTCAGACTCTGGTGTAAGAGGTTCCAAGAGACTCATGGATTTTGTGGAAGTACAAAGTCCAAGAAGCAGGGTCTAATCCTGATCAGAGACAGGAACAGGATCCCAAATATAACTGACTCAGAAATCCTGGACTAAGTGTAGAATGGCTGCACTTTCATGCTCACAAGAAGTATCCTGGCTACAGTGTAATAAAAGCAGAATTTAGCCCGTATGTAGAACAACTTCTGACTAGGGTTTTGCCTCAAGAATTCATGCAACAGCAGAAGGTCTCACAAATTCAGAACCACTGCTTTATTAGAAATTCTTTAAATTTGCTCTGGCTAGAAAATGTATAAGGATGAAGGAGCTTTAGTAACCAGAAAAAGATTAAACTGCATGCCATTCCCCAGCATTTTGTATTATCACTCCTTTCCAGCTTCTTATGCTTTATCCCTTCAGGGAATCTGATCTCTTAAAAAAGAAGTGGATCACAGTGATCAGCCAGAGTTGTGTGCATAGCATTATCTCTGCAGCCACCACAGAATGTCCCAAGATACAAACCCACAGTGGCTGGGCTGGCTGTGAAAAGCTCTGTGTTCAACAGGAGACTTCTCCAAGAAACTTGTACCTTTAGTGGCACGTGGCATGATTTCTCCTTTCTCTCACAAATGATGAAACAGGCACACTCAAAGGGTTATGGGATTAATTCAGATATGGAAACAGACATTTGTGTCTGAGACAGATCCCAAATCTGGTGATGTTCAGTAGGAGCCTCTGGGATGTGTTTCTTTGGCTTGGGTGTTTCAAGTCTTTGCGTCTAAAGGCAAAGGGACCCAGGCGAGTAAAATAATGAATCTAGGCTTCCCAGACACACATCTGACATTTGCTCTCTCCCTCTGATTCGGGCTTTGACTGGGTTCAGGGATTAATTAGGCCATGCAAACGAGTTAGGTTCTCTCTTCTGGCAACCTGGTCACGTAGGGAACCCCCACCCCTCCCCTTCCCCACACTCTCCTTGCCCATAATGAAGCATGACTGTAGTAAAACAAGTCTTTTGATGGTGACTCTTCTCATCACTTTCAAGACAAACAATGTCTCAGAAGCCCCCCAGCTGCTTTTATTTTTCTTATATCTACAGTTACATCTTGGGTGTGTTTACTCATCCTCATTAAATATGTTGGTTGTTCGTCGTCCTCCGTCCCCCCCACCCTTTTTTTTAATATCCTTCCTTTATTGCAGTTTACACAAAACATTAATTACAGGATAGAATTAAAAGCTTTTGGATATTGAGCAACATCCCACAACACCACAGTCTCTAAAAGAGAATTGACAAGGGTATAGGAGGGTACAGCAGGAATATGAGACAAAAAGCCTCACAGCACACAGAGAAGTCACAAATTACTGCTTTGCTCATAGCACAGCTTTGCTTATGTACAATGAAGTTCCTCTGATAAACCTGAATAAGGACTTTGTGTTATTGTTTCAAATAGAAAATTAACAAGTGACTGTTATCCTGGTCCTTTGAACACAGATACTCGGAATGACTAGGATGGCACAGGAATAAAAAAACACCCCATCACAGGACTAACAACCAGCTAGGCTTTCCTGCACAGACATGGCTCAGGATGATTTTCTTTCAAGCATCACTGAAATAACACTTCAGCTGAGTATCTTTGCTGCCTGGCATGTGTCCTGAAGCCACCTCACCTTTTGAAGTACTTGTTCTCCTAATAAACACATCAGCAGTTCAATAACATGCCAGACACAATGGCATGTATTCTGACTATTATTTCTTCTCTTTACATGTGTCTATACATGTGTAATTGTTCCCATGCAGGAACAGCTTTCCCACCTCTCCCATTCTTGACAGAGTAGTGTTCCAAAGACACATGATCCTGTTCTGATTTACAAAAAGATCAAAATCAAACAAAAAAGAGCATTGCACTGAGCACTCTGGAAGTGCCACAAGAGTTCTCTCTACTTTGAACATGAGAGTTAACTTTGGTCAGCAAAATGAGCATTTCAACTCAAATACCAGGTATTGAAACAGGCTCAGACAACGGATTCAAAGAAGAGAGATGCCTCTGTAACAGAAAAAGAAGCAAAAGGAAGAATGCTGCATTTAAAGCATCTTGTGGCAGGGATGGCTTTTTATGCCACTTTCACTTAAGATCTCCCCACTTTTCTCATCAAAAAAGAAGGTGGGAATAACCTTGCTCAGTAGACCATAATCTAAACCGCTCTCCCTAGGGAGACAGATATTGGAGTTTGCTAGTCATCATTCTTGTGTGAGATCTCTTGAATAAAGAAACAAACAAATAAACAAATAAATAAATAGCAGCCTTCCCTGATGAGTCGAAGAGAGCCCTGGTGTGCCTGGGTTTAGGTCCTGCCTGGTGCTTACCGCTTCAGGACCTGAAGGGAGCAGGAAGGGGGCCGAGCTGGGGGCAATCACCCTCCAACACCGGGAACTGTTTGTAAATTACCCTAAGCTTCCCTTAGTCATTATTCCATTAACTGCCTCTTGGTAGATCTGTCAGTAACTAAGCTGGGACTTATTTGTAGAGAATCAGAGGCTATTTGCTGCACTAAGTGAGCCATGAGAGCGAAAGGGTTTGGGATTTATTTGTAATTACAGTCAGGATTTTTTTCTTCTCCTTGCCTGGACCCCACTGGTACTTTCATTCACATTCCCTAAGCTGAAGCTGGCGCCAGGATCACAGGCTGGCCCTGTGTTTATGTCATTGAGACTAGGACAATATTTCAGTGTGGAGCCAGACCGCAGGGATCCACTCTATAAAACCCTCACTAAAAATAGACAGCCGCCCTGCCCCCAGGCCCGCGGACCGGCGGCTCCCTGCGTGGAGAACAGCCCTGTCCCGGCCCGGCTCAGCCCCGCCGGCCCCGGCCGTGCCAGCCCCGGCCCTGCCATCCCCCTGTCCTGCCATCCCCCTGCCATCCCCTGCCCTGTCATCCCCCTGCCCTGCCATCCCCCGGCCGTGCCAGCCCCAGCCCTGCCAGCCCCGGCCCTGTCATCCCCCTGTCCTGCCATCCCCCTGCCCTGCCACCCCCTGCCCTGTCATCCCCCTGCCCTGCCATCCCCCGGCCGTGCCATCCCCGGCCCTGCCATCTCCCTGCCCTGCCATCTCCCTGCCCTGTCATTTCCCTGCCCTGTCATCCCCTGTCCTGCCATCTCCCTGCCATCCCCGGTCCTTCCATCCCCCTGTCCTGCCATCCCCCTGTCCTGCCATCTCCCCGTCCCCGAGCCCTGCTCCACAGCAACCCCTGAGCAGCCCTGCAACATCTCTGCTCAGGCTGCAGCTCCGTGCTGAATTATCCTAAAATCCCGCTGGCTGTAACTGGGAGCCACCTGAAAAGATCAGTGCTTGGGACCCCTCCTTTCCCTCTGTAGCTTGTACATAGAGACCCCAGTAGGACAGAACTGGGTCAAAGTCTTCACCTCTGTCTGATAAATCTTTCCTGCAGCAAATTAAAACACGAGCTGAACATTTCCATCTCATAGCTGTCAATTTTATTCAGAAGCATGAACCGGAGCAAATAATTCAGCCTTTTCAATGCCAGTGGTGCATGATCTCTCAGCTTGGAAGGATAAATGTAAATGGTACAATGTTAATTGATTAGTTCAACAGCTATACAAGGTAGATACAAAGCACTTAATGCACATATTTTAAAGGTAAGAGCCTGAACCTGCAGCTTAAATCCTGACATTGGAAGGGGTTTAATTGAAGAAGCCTGTGAAGTGACAGAAAACCCTCACATGCATTTTAATGGGCAACAGAACCTTCCAAAAGACAGCAACAAAGAGCAATCGAGCCTCTCGATTCCCTGAAATCCCTGTTTGCCTAGCTGATGAAAAAGCAGCAGACGGGAGTGTGCATGCTTGTACACACAGGTATCCTCAGCAGGGATGGTGCCAACAATGTTCAAGGGGAACAAACCCCTCAGAACATCTTCCTGTCACTCAACAACTGTCCTGGCATAAGTCCTGTCTATCAAGTCAGTAGAACCCTGATGTGCTCAAACAAGTGGCAAAACTACAGTGGGGAGAGGCAGATTTGGTTGGCTAAAGGAGCCATCTCACCCTCTCTCCCAAGGCCCAGGACAACCTGACTGTTCTCCACCTGGGCTGCATGGCTCACTGCTGACAGGAGTGCAGCCAGTCACCCCCTGAACTGAAGAGATGGTTGCACAAATCTATGACAGAACTGAAAACTGAGCTCTGACATCCCTGTCAGTGCTTTAAAATCCTTCAGTGCCACGTGCTGCTGCTCATAATGAAGGTTGACTTTGATTTGATTGGTTTAAATGAAATCATTCACTAGACACAGAAGCCATTTTGTACAAGGAGATAAGGCTTTTGTAATACAGCCTGAGAATGTTGGAAAAGGCTGCTTTGAAAATTTTCAAAACATCAAGAACATATATACAGTAATATACAAGACAGCTGTAGTCTTGTAAAGAGATTTTTATCAGAACCGTTGGTAAGATAATCCAACAGATTTCATACAAGCCAGTCTGTTTTCTGCACCATACTATGGGTACTCAGAGTTTGCTCAGTGATTATTCTGTTGAGTTCAGCTCCTCCAGGTCCTTCTGCCACCATGCTCTTCCAGTGAAATGCACCAGGTGAGTGTCAGGGCAGTGTAACCAGGATCCCTCTGTAGTGGGCATTGGGCATGTGATGAACAGCAGGTCAGGGTGTGCATTCTTGATCCTCTCAACAGATAGCACAGACAGAACTTGAGAACATAAAAGGAACTAAAGTAGCAAATCAGCTTGCCCAGGTTCACAAAACAGCAAAACCATGAAGAGGACCAGTTCCTATCTTTTGTGGAGTATTGTGTTGGCAGGGATAAACCATAGGGCCTCATAGATTTTATAGCATGTTCTGATTTAATTACAGTGGAAGTTACTCATCAATTAGAAATACATTGCTGCCTTTGTAACACTTCTCACTATTTTATCTCTCCTTTGCAAAATGGGGATAGAGGACCTTCAACTACCTTTAGTCAAAAGTGTGATATATAAAGAATGAAGCTGAACTTGGTGTGGAGGAAGCACACTTTTGATACTGGACCATGTTCTGTCATGTGCCATTATTGTTTGAGAAGCAGCCCTGAATTGTTCTCACACTTCATGCTACAGCTTTTCATTATTTGAGCAAGTGCCATTTGTTCCCCACACTTCTTTCTACAGTCAGTGTATGCATTCCTTTTTCACCTCTGTGCTGGTGCCGTGCACCTGACAATGGATATACAGTGAAAGGAAACTGTTGCAGAAACAGGACTCCCTGATTTGTTACAGTAATTAGATGATCTGACCCAAGCAGAAGATTGCAGGAAGATAAAGGCAGCACTTGCAGGAAGTGAACATCATCACAGAAACATGAATTCTCTCCCTGGGTTCTGCCACGAATCCCAGTGCAGTAGCATGAAAGCAACTGAAAAATTTCCACAGATGGCCACTTAATGTCTATGTCTCATTTTCAACAACACTTAAGCTATGCAGCCTCGCTTGGGCTCCATTCATAGCAGGGCGTGCATTCACAACAGCTGCAGTGCAAACCAGCTGGAAGTGGGCTTTGAACACATAAAGTCCTGGTATGAAATACCAGCTCTTAGGTGGTTTGAATAAGCACAGCCATAATTAGGGGATACTTGATAACTTTGACTGGAGCCCATCTATGCCTTGGTTCTCTAGCCATAAAACAACATCACACCCATGACAATCATGGGAGTATAAAAAAAAAATCCTTTGAAAGATTTATTATTTATTTTATCGTAGCACCTAAAAGCTTGGACATGGACCAGCCATGTCTGGTGTTGTGCAAATGTGTAAGAAGACGACCTTCTTGTTCTCTCAAAAATTTATAGTGTAAGTTAAACCTTTGAGGTAACAGATGGTAGGACAGAAGTTAGAGAATGAAACAGAACTATCTTGTGGCTTGCCTCAGCATACCTGTACCTCAGCACCTAGGCTCAATTTTTGTTTCCAGATAAAACAGAAAAAAAGCCTTTTAAAAGAAGGCTTAAAAACATCAGAGTCTGTGATGTGACCCAGGAGAAACTTCTGTACAGCCTCTGCACAATGGTATACAGACTGTGCTCCCTACATTTTGATGAACACAGTCTCTTTCAAAAAGTCAGTGCTGTGAACTGCCAGAGAATTTCAAAGTTTTAAATAATGCTGAGAGCTGGAGGGGTTGTCTCCACACAGAAATGGTACCACAGTAAGAGGTAAAAAAACCTTGTCTCCACATACTATAGAAAGTGATTTGAGTTTTCCACATAACCCCAAATAAAGTCTCTATTATAGTTATTTGTTTACTCTTTGTCTGCTGCTTGGCCACCCTGGTCAGGTATCAGAGCCCACTACCTCTGGCCATTAGCACAGAGATTGCTCCCATCACAATCACTTTATTATGTGATGGCTTTCCCAGCAAATTTGAAAGGCAACCATTTATCTTAATAGAAAGGTTGTTCTGAAGCTGCAGATCTCTGAAAAGGGTACAGGAAGACCAGGGAATCCCGCAATCATCATTTAGCCATCTAATTTTATACATATTTTCAAAGCATTGCAGGTATCTGTTGCGGGAGCAGTCTGTGGATTCCCTTGGAAAGCTTACGGGAATGTATTCTTTCAAATCATTACCCAGCCTTTCTCCCTGCCCTCTACCATTTCAGGACAGGAGTAATATACAGTTCTCTCTTTTCTCTGGCATCTGGACAGCTCTTCTACTGTCACCACCCTGGAGTCCTCAGCTGGCATAAGAATTCCAAAATAAACGACCATGTTGTAAGCAGGAGAAAAATATTGTGTCCTTGTGGTGTTGATGTTTTTGTAGCTCAGCTTCTCAATGGTCACCACAAGTTGAGCTGCATATTTCTTTACAAAAATATGCCTGCACTGATAACTTGGCAGGCCACTCTTTGAATAGACATTTAGCTACTTAACTGCTCACTGTTGCCAACAATGCTCAGTTTATGAACCAGGGAAGAAGGGGCACCTTGACCAGCAGCACATGGTGGCACCAGGATGGTGGGCTTTGTGGCCAGCAGACCTTTACTGCAGATCTGCTGGTCAAGAGGTTTTTAAGAGGTTCTGTAAAACCCAAAAACTAATATATGAGTAACACAGCAGAAGGTTTTTAAAGAGGCAAAGATACTGACTAAATATCTCCTAAGTTTAAGCATATTTCAAGAAACCACATAAACGAAATAAGCCTCAGCACATAATTTATAAACCTGCCCACAGGCAACTGAAGAAGAGCATAAGCCAATACTCAAACCCAGCACGGAAGTACTTAAGGGTGTTTTGCTGTGTACAGTCACACAGCCCAAGGGAACGCAGTACCCAGAGAACTCAAAGGGCAAGGATGGGATTTTTAAAGAGCTCACTGTTGGCTCAGCTCTGCCAGTTTTCACTCCTGCCAAGCTGCATCCAAAAAGGCAGGTCTTACCTTTGCTCATCTCCCAGGACCAACACTACTATTGGAGCCACTTGACTCCCAGTATCTGTCACTTCTTCCAATTAGTGAAGTTCTGTGCTAGTTTGTAATAGCACTGGATGCAGAAAGTCCCAATTTATTTATTTTGTAGGCTCGGTCTTCCTACACGTGTTTTTGCCTGCCCCCATCAATTTACACCAAAAGAACCTTCACAGTGTATTAACTTGCACGTTCAATCTGTGCCTTCTTGCCAGCCTCGAGGGCACAGGGTACAACCAGAGCTATGAATTTGTCAGGCTGGAAGATTTAAGTCAGTATCACACTTCCAATAGTTTTCCAATGTTCTTTCCAGAAGTCTCAGTGGATTGACAAATCAAAAAATTGGGGAAAAGTTAACATGGAGAGCTGGACGAGATGCTCCCACACCTGGGTGGGCATGGCACAGGCAGCAAGGTCACATCTGGGCAACTGTCCCTGCTGATGATGACAACCTGGCCTAGCAGAGAAGCCCCTTGTGTCCCAAACTGGGGCAGCAGCAGAAAGGTATTTGTGCACTGCAGCTCCAGGCTCTCTGCACACACTGGAGGCCTCTGGTCATCAGGACAGGGACACAAAGGGTACAGAGGAAGAGCTGCAGCCTGACTAAACCATTTTTTTCCACAGCTGTCAATTTTCATTACAAAAAAGCAGAGTGTGTGTGTTATGAAAGTTCACAGAATGTGAAGCTAATAATAAATCGCAAAGCGTCACATGGAGGCTAAAGCTATGCCTCACTTTGGTGGTTACTCAGCCTGGTTAACAATGTAGACCAAAATAATTCCTGTATGGATTAAAGCAGAGGAGATACTAAGTGTCCCACCAGCAGCACTGGCTAAATTGTGCTGAAAACATGTCCACCAATGTACAGCATTGGGATGGGGACACTTGGTTCTTTCCACACAAATTTCACAGTGAAGTGTGCAAAGGGCAAATCAGTATTCAGCAAAAGTCTCCAAAGTTAACTGTACTCCCTGTTTCACTCCAAGGTGCTCCAGTACCCTGATACTGGGGTTGAGAAGGAATTTCTTGTCCGTGTTAGGACACCTCTATGATCCAAACCCTCCTCATAAACTGAGCAGGATGTGAACTAATAGCTCTTAGTCACCTTTTAAGTGAACTAGAAGGAGTTGCCTAAGTATCTTGCTCTAAGGTATGGTTTCCAACTCCTGAATCATTCTTACTGATCCTTCTGAACCTTTCTGAAGTCTTAACCTCCAGAAAAGGATGAAAGACTTTACTAATTGCATTAATATGCATTAATAAGGATCTGTATGTAGTAAATCTGCTCATTTGGCAAAGAATTAAAGTTAAAATAATTGGCTAAACCACAAATGGAGGAGACATCTAGCAAGAAAAATACCAGGAAAAGACATTAATTTCACACTTCAAATGAGATTTTTAACATGAAAGCTGAAAATTATATTATTGTCTACTTGGACTCTAATCAGCCTCAGGAAGATTAATTTCTCTCACTGAAATGAATCTTCAGTTTGTTTTTAAAATTAATTGCCAAAACTAAAACACCTTTTCCCAAACATTGATTGTACTGATTTTTTTTTCTGTAAATTGATTTAGCAAATAATGTAGAGCAGGTTGAAAGTGAAATTAAAAGCTGTCCCAGAAACAGTGGCTCTCCCCTCAGCTTGCACATCCCAACAGCACAGATCTTATTTACTCCATACTTGCTCCAAAGTAAGAACTATGATCACATGATAAAGGATATTCTATCCATAAACGGTATCTATGGCACCTTAAATGTCATTTTATGGATTTATTTTAACAATGCAATGCTGGACATTGGCTGCAATGTCTGCAGGATGTAGAATACCAGAGCAGGCGATTATTTCCTTTTGAGCTGTCCCCTTTTCAGAGATTATGGGGAGTTTGTGGCTTGATTTTAAGGAAGAACATTACCATAAAAACACCAGCTGAGGAAATATGCTTTTAAAAGCTTGTTGCATTAAGCCCTTTATTTTACCACCATTGTTACCCAAGTCCTACCTTGACAGATGCAGATATAAGAACCGTGGTCTTTGGTTGGGCAGGTCCAGAACTGTGTGTATCAATGCCAATATAAATTAGAACAAGCAACAGAGTTTCAGCAACCTCATCCTTTGAAAACCTTGGGACTCAAAGCCAACACAAAGCTCAATCAGAAATTGTTACCATCTGAGTTTACGCAGCTTCATCTCTTTTCAAGTACCATGGATTAATGCTGAGGGAAAGTCAATAGTGCTAAATTCACCCCGAAGGTTAAACCCATGGATTGCCATGGCATTAGGGGCCAGGGATGAGCTCGGCCTGCTGTGGCTATGGCCATCTAATTCAATTAACATTTACACTCTAAAAAAACCCGCCCCATTTGCAAGTCCTAAGTAATATGGTAAATATGGAACAAATTATCAGCAACAGCAGGGGAGATTTAAAATATGCATCTCGAGTTTGAAGTCACTCAGGAACCTGCGGTGATGCAATCACTCAAACAGAGCGATCCTTACGAGTTTAGCTTTGCCAAGAGTCCCTATGCTAACCATCCAGGCGACACACAGCTGCCAAAAACTCATCCACCACGAACAACACCTGCAAGTTTTCACACATCAGTTGTTTCCCAGTGACTTAAGAGTGGTGCTTTTTTATCGGAAAAGCTTTTCGAGCCCAGGGCAGCGCACAGTCCTGTACGGCGAGCTGAGGGCGGGCGGCGCTGGCTGCGAGCTCGGGGGCTCAGCCCGGGGGGCTCAGCCCGGGTTCGGCGCTGTGCGCAGCCCAAGGCCGCTGTCCCACCCCATCGGCGCCTCGGCCGCCGCTCACCTCAGGGGCCCGAGCGCCCGCACCTGCGACGCCGGTGGCGACAGAGAGACCGCGATCCACGCGGGATGAGCCTCAGCATGACTGGGGCAGCGACGGGCAGGGCTGCGGGAAGTACCGGCAGGGGTCTGGATGCCCCTCGCGTGTGGGGCGGCTGCGGGATCGCCCTTCAGGCGCTGCCCTGAGGGGAGCCCCGCTCCCGCGGGGCCGCCGCTGCCGGCGCCGGCCAGGAGGGGGCGCGGCGGCGCCCGCCTTGGGCGGCCGTGAGGGGACACGGGGGGACGGGCCGGGGCACCGCGGGCGTTCGGGCAGCGACCCTCGAGCTGTGCCCGCACCCGGCATGGCACAGGCAGTGAGCCCCGGGCTGTCCCTCGCACACCCAGGGCTGTGCCACACCGCACATCGGGGCGGAGAAGGGCGGGTTCGGCCCGTGCCCGGCACCGAGCCCCACTCCAGCCTGCTCAGGACAAAGCTTTGTCCCCGTGCCGCAGGTTCCGTCACCGCAGCGGCACCAGAGGCTCCGGGCTGCCGAAGTGTAAATCTGGTGTAAAGCTGTGCAGCTCTAGGACTGACCCGGCAGGCGACACTTGAAGTTAATTAGGACACACTGACTTAGGCTGGTAAAAATATATTTATCTTTCAGTGGAAAGTAAGCGTTGCACGGGGTGTCACATTGGCACAGAGGGTGATATGGTGATTTATAAGGCAGGATGGACTGGTGTCCTGCACTCCGGGCAATCCAGGAGTCAGTCAGGCGGACAACGCTGCTGTGCTTTGTGCTTTGTGTTGGAGGAAAGGTCTGCAGTGCTGAGCATCAAAACTGGGCATCACCCTGCCAGGGTTTTTGTAAAAAAACCCTCCAGGAGAGGGTAAGGCATGCTCGGCTTTGCAGTTGTGTATGGGTTTTGGCCCATGGCACAGCCAGGCCTCTCATCACTGCCTGTGGGGATGGGCTGTGGAGCCGGTGTGGCTCAGGACAGGACTGTGCATCTGAAGCCAAGCTGCAGAACCAGCTGCAGGGCCACAAACACGCGTGAAATGCTGGTTTGCACCCTCCCAAACTAGAGCTGAAAAAGCACGCGGGGGACGCATCCATCTCCCTAAAGCAGGACGAGCAGTCGCTCCGGGGCTGCTCTGCAAAGTACCTGAAGCAGCGCTTGCAGCCGAGCCTGGGTTTACGCTCAGTGCATCTTACATCTGGAGACAAGCAGCGTGCGGCTCGTGTGCTGGAGCCGCGCCAGGGTTAAGCCCCAGTAGTCAGAGCTGGATCCCTGGTAGCACTCGTGATGGGAGGTCAGGCGCAATGAAAGAGCCCTAGTAGTTTGAGAAGGAACACACCAGCACCTCTCCTGATGGGAGGTCAGGCACAGTGAGCAGGAGGGCCCCCCTCGTGCTGGCAGCTCCGTTCCAGTGTTTGGCTGGGCTCCAGAAGATTAAAATAGAGCCTTAGACTGTCCCCTCGGCAGCACTGCCAGCCAGAGCCCTGACAATCCTGGGGTTGTACTCAAACGTGAGTCCCTTGGGAGCGTGGGCTTTACCTTAACAGCTGAGGCACTGAGTAGGTCGGAGCAGGCAGGGTTGTTGCTCTTGTGACTCAGACTCGAGGAAGAGAGGGATCAGGATGGAGCCACGAGAGAGCAGGGGATCAGGACCAAACTACAAGGCACAGAGGGGGGAAAGAAGCAAGTGTGACCCAGAAGAAAGCCTGAAAAAAATCCTAAAAAAATGTTCTTCTGTGTCTGGGTTCAAAGCATGTGCAGCCACGCGAGTTGGGCATTCCTCTGTTTGAGCTCGAGTTCCAATTTAGCTCCTTTCTGTGACCATTTCAGGAAAAGAGAAGATTAGTGCAAAAACCCAAAACAATATTTTCCTTTCTCAAATATTTTAAAATGCAATATGTGAAAAGACAAAGGCCACGCAGGTTCTTGTGAAGAACCCCCATGTAGGTGGAAAAATCTTCTGTGGTCCAGAAATGATCACAGCTGCAGGGAAAAGGAGCCACCCTCCTGTGATGAAGGGCTTCAACAAAATGCCCAATTTTCAGAAGTGAGGGGCACTCCCAAGTACCACTAAAATCAGCAGAAGTGGCAAATGTTGGCAAATGTTACAGAGAGTGTTTCAACTCTTACAGAATTATTTATCACCATTTAAGGCATCCATACTCGAAATATTTTACTTCAGGATTATAAGGAAGTGATACAGAGTGCCAGACAAAACATTTTGGCACTGCCATTTTCCCCCCTGAGAAATAAAATTTGGTTGAAATTTTGAAAGAATATATTTTGAAAATATCACATAGATTCAGTAAAAAAATGCTAACATCACCAAATTCAGTGATTTTGATCTTTCAAGAAGAAGCATGTATATTTACTGGTATTAAGGCTGTTTATCTTTAAATTTCTTTACTATTAGTTTATAAGGCTTAAAAGTTGCTGCTCCATTTATTATTATTATTTCTGTAATTGAGTGTGTGTGTGAGCAAAGAGTGGATGATTCTACCTGACTGTTTTGGTATAGTAAAGATGAACTGGACAGTCAGAATAAAAGGATATGGCTCTCACAGGTAAGAAAAATAAGTCCTACTGATTAATTAGCACCAGTTAATTAGTATTTATTAGTCAAAAACTTTAAGAAAATAGAAACATTTTTATAGCCTTTTTCTAAAAGATATATTTGTTTGAAGAGAGAGATTGAAAAAAGCAGTCTGGGGAGGAGAAGAGCAGCCTGGGGAAGAGAACAGCAAAGCTTATAAATGAAGATTTTTTGGTTTGTTTTCAAAACAAACAAAAACCCCAAATAAAACCCAAAGCTTTTATTTAAAGACAGAATGAAAAAATAAGTTAATAGTTTGTTCAGAGAGATGAGAGTTTATATAGGTCAATACACTGGAGTGGAACAGTGAAATGGGTATCTTTTGCTGTCAGAAGAGTGAGTCACAAACATGCCCAGAGAAGTTTGTAACTTCTTTCCAGTTGGTTTAAAAGCTTTTCAGTCAAACAGCAGAGAACACAGAGGCAGGTACAGAGCAGCACTGTCCTTCATGGCAGACGTGTTGGAAATGTCTGGGAGAGCTGCACTGCTCATTCACTGATCTTCTGAGAGGAGGGAGAATCTCAGCTCAGGGCAAGCAGAACATACAACAACCAGGCTCCAAAAATGCATGGTACATGCAAAATGCACCAGAGGAACTGAAGCACATGCACACAAAAATCCTACTTTGTCCTGCAGTGTAATCCCCAGCTAACTTCTTAGATCACTGTACATGAATAATTACTTGCGTTTGTTTTTGTTCCCTTTTACTAACTTGGTAAACATGGTACCAATCTTAGTGTTTTGGAATTAAAAATCAAGGTAGTGGAAATGACAGACATGTTTTATCTTACATTTTGAGAATTATTTTGCTCTGCCACTTAACTCCACTTTGACTGTGTTTTGGTTAAAATATTTTCCCTAGGTGAAAATATCCAATATTAGTCCAGTGGCATGCTGTTATTTTGGAAGCTTGCATTGAGTTGGGATGTCACAGCTGAAATACAGACCATGGCCACTGTGGACATTGCCACATGTACCTGTGCAAGGATGATGATGCTTGGAGGATGCTAACCAGGAAATTGTGTCCCTGCTGTCACAAGCTGTCTGTGTGACCTTGGCCATGACACTTACTCCAGTTATGGCATCATCTGACTGTTAAAACACATTTAGCAAGCTGTCAGTCTGTGAAAGCAGGTAAACTGTGACCCAGAATAGAACACTTACAGTCTGACTTCAGCATCCAAACCAGAGTTGTTCTTGTTTCCCTTGCTTACCTACAGTAACACAGTTCCACACTGCATTAGAAGTGTCTTGCTTTGCTTTTTTGTGTACAAGAATATGTGAAAAGAATTCAGTTTCTGCTGTCTTTTATGGGAGGGTGTTTTCACCTGCAAACCTGGAAGCTACGCCTATTTCATTCACGTTTCTGAATTAAAATAAAGATTTGGAGACCAGATTTGAAAGCTTGGTCTTAGAAAAAGTCACTTTCCAATAAAAATAAAGGAATTCGGGGAGAAACACAAACTACGTTCAGATTTCCAGGGATTGTAAAGTTCACATATGGGGGTACTTGATGATGGTCAAACCCAGTTTTTTCCAAGAAATACTGTTTAAAGATTATGCACAAGGACATGTGGTATTTAAGATCATGTGAGTGTACACATGAGTATTTCTTTGTTAATGAAGACTTGAAGTGCATCATTTTACAAGATCACAGGAGTGGTAAGAATGCAAGAGCAATTCAAGTCTTCTAAATCTTGAAAGAGCTGAGTTTCTATGATATTAGATCAAACAAAAAAATCTAGGTTAAGAATATTTTAATGGCAATGATTCACTCAAATAAATGTAAGATTTCTTTTACCAACCGATATTTTTTTTCTAAAATAGTATTTAATATCTGAAGTTATAAAAAATATTTGTAGTCCTGAAAATTATTTTTATTTTCTATTTTATGTACTATTCATGCCTCTTTCAGGAATTATTAAAGAAGCATGAGTCATACGGCACTCATTTACTCTTGGCTTGTGGCCATCCTCAATATATATTTTGATTTTTTTCAAGCCATTCACAGGTACATATGCGTCAAAATATTGTGTCAAGTCCCAAGCTCACAGTTAGCACAGCATACATTGTTCATTGAGATATTTACAAAGTTTTAGAGCACATAAAATTGTGCATTATTTTGTACCAAAATTTAAACATTAACATACGCTTGGTTGCATATATAGAAACAAGTTACAATAAAAATCTCAACAAAGACAACCAATAAACAGCCAAATTGCTATGTACAAACAAGGCAGGAAGCAATTAAACACTGCCTCGCACATTTCACTTAAATTACTTTTTCTCAGAGGGGAAAAAACAAACAACCCCTCTTCCCCTCCCCCAAGTCCCCAATAACCCTATTAAGTCTTTGTTTTTATCAGCAAAATGACTGGAACTCCCATTGCATTCAGAAGGGGATTCATTTGCATAAGGTGGGAGAGAAATGTGGTCCCTATTTCAGGGAGCAATAGTGAATTCTGCAGCGAGGGCTTCCCCCAGTACAGCTGGTGTCACACAGGGTGGTGGGCTCACTCTCTGAGCCCGGCTCCAGTGATCCCTGTCACCTCCAGGGGAATATTCTGAGATCAAACACCTTTTGTCTTCCTTACACACATCATTTTTTATACCAGCATAAATGTGTTGTTTTCATGATGACTCCACTGGTCCAGGCACACAGAACTGTGCTGGGCTGTACATGGTCTGTACCTGACCAGCTTCAGTGAAACTGCTGATTTATACTGGTGCAAAGAACCTGAAGTGAGGCCCACAGACAACAGACTGTGCCCAGTTGGACCTCTACATAAAGTAAACCACAAAAACTCTGTGCATTCAGTTTCAAATCTGCTCAATAATTAATACAGTTCACAGTAATAAGGTAGATTAGTGCCACACTAACTTCTCCAATGTCAGATCAGTTTCACATTGCTTTTCTAAGAAAAAAAAGAAAATAACAATAAACATAAAAAGTTTGTTTCTAGTTTTTTGAAAAGCTACATAGGTGGTTGTCTGTAGCCTAGTAACAGCCAAGCTTAGTAACACCTTCCCCTGTTGTGGGCTGACTGGTGTAAAGGCTGAATCTTGCCCAGGATGCTGTGGTGTGAAACGACTGAGGAAGGAATTCTCCAGCCTGGCTCTCCTTCACCCCAAAACCCAGGCTGAGAACCAGCTACTGGGTCAGAGCTCACAGACACAGCACTGAGGAGACGTGACCTCTGAGCTGGTGGGATCTCTCCAGCATCCAGCAATGATGGGTGGGCAGCTCCAGAGCCTGATCAGATCAGGGTGACGCCTCCTGGCTTTGCAGAAATGTCTGAGCCAAGGAAGGCTCTGGGGGCTGCTCCAGGGAGGATGGGTGCCCTGCTGGCCAGTCCCTGGCTCCTCTGTGCCAGGATTGACCTTGGGGAATGCTGCCCTGCCTTCCTGCAAAGAATATATGGGGCCAACAGCTCCCCTTCTCACTTCTGGGCACGATTCAGCCTTATGAATTCCACTTCATGCGATCAAAAATAAGTTATACTTGCAAATAAAGCATTCTAGTTACTTATGTTTTTCTGTAGTGGAAAAATCTGATAAAATCTCCATTGTCTGAAAATTCAGGGCCTGTTTACTGAAAATAGTTTTTGCTGATGGCAAAGTTCAACACCTTAGAGAAATTCAAAGTAAGTTCCCAAACTGTGTACCCTATTTTCAAATACACTATACCTTTGTTGTTTGTAAGGCTGTATTGAAATTTTACGTAACAGTCAAGAGCCATGCATTTAAACACCTTAAAAGAGTTGACCAGCAACTTAATGCATTTCTTTATACCATGGAGAATTTAAAGATGCACTGTCTCTTTCTAAAACACATGAATATTCAGGATAAAATATTCCATCTCCCCTCTCCCCCTTTAATGTCTATATTTAAAAGCATTATTTTATAGATTTCTTTGCCTTACTATGTAAAAACATCCAATTGTTAATTAGTCTTTAAAACAAAGTAAACAATACAAGCATGGGAGATAAATGCTTGAGCCACATGTGTCTTGAGACAAACTGTCCATTTGCAGACTGCCTTTCTGTGGATGCAAGAAATTTTGATTGTAAACCTTGCAGTTTACCTATATCTCACTTCCTACCAGCTGAAACAGGAAAGTTTGAGACCACTAAACAGGGAGATATGGCCTACATTTTTTTTTCTTTCTGTGGAGTCATAATATTAAAGCACTGTATTCTTTTCTAGCCAGTCCAAGTCATGCCTAGAAATAGGAGGGACTGGGTTCAGACCAGGAGAAAATACTCCCTGAAAAATGAAGGACAAAAGTTCTGGTGCCAGATGGATGAGTAAGAGAGACCCAGAAGTTGCAAAGCCCAAGTGGCCTTTAGAGAGAAGAGCTCCACTTGATGCAAAGAGGGCACGGGCACCTTTGAATGAACTGCTGGCCCCTGGAACTGGTGTGGTGCCGGCTCTGAGCCTTGGCACTGCCCAGCTCTGTGCAAGAATTCTTGGAGGGGCACTCGAGCTCAGCCTGGAGAAAGGGTTCCCAGTAATTCAAGGCCTGGACTCCTAATTTCAGTTTGGTTTGGACTGTGAGCCTTTGCTCAGCTCTACTCAGAAGAATGACTGGTGGAGTCACTCTATGGAGTGGGGCTAACAGTGCTGTGCTGTGCATTTTCCAGGATTCTTTTCAATTGCTGAAGTTGCTTGTGAAATGTGTGTGTGATGTTCCTAAGAGAACGGAGAAGAATTGTGATTTGTATTATGGCAGTACTTGAAAGGTACTGCTTTCTGCTATTTATTTATCTCTGGGTGTTCACTGCTATTCTTTTAAGGAGACCCAAAGTAGGTAGGGATAGCAATAGTGAACAAAGAACATGTATTTTTGCCTGAAGGTAAGTCAGTGCTTTATAGCCAGAAGTATTTAAACCCAGAACTATCAATTCGTGCTTTGACTATTAAAGTTTGTGGAAGAACTTCAGTCTGGAGGCAATAGATCAAGGAAACACATCCCATTAGCCATCACCTAAACACTACTTCCGTAGCAAGGGTAAAATTAGGACAGGAGAGATTTTGGCTGGTATTTTCACCCCAGAGTCAAATTTCATTTCAGCACAGAAGATTATGATGAAGTCAAGGCCTTCCTTCATGTAGATAATCCAGTCCTTTATTAGCTACATCCCTGCTTCTGGAAAGGTCCAGCAGCAGGAGCAGTGAAGAGATTGTTACATCCTGATCTCACCAGTAGTGTCTGCCTCTCTGTTGGAGATTTTGCTACTTCTTGCCCTCATTGTTCCTGATGAGCCAAAGAAAAGTGAGATGGGTTTCATTTAGGAGCATCTTGTTTTATCACATCACTTCCTGCAAAAACATTTGGCCTCAGTGTATGGTTATTTTATTCTTTAATAGTTTTATGGCAGTTTTCTTTAGAGGCAAAACAGAATAGGGGAGCCCGGGCGAGGTGCTGAACACTGGAAAACTGTGTCAATTATTTTGGTTCTGCACAGGAGCATTACATTGTTGGTCTCTCCCTGGTGAAAAGCCTTCTGCTAATAAACAGAATCTCCAGTAACCAGCTGTGAGTGCCCTCAGTGACAGTCAGACACCTCTGCTTGGCTCTGTGGTGAGTCAGGCATTCCCCATCCCCAGTTCCATACAATGTGTGCCCTTCTAGCTGAAATGGGCACTGCCACTGCTGCTCCCCCTGCATCTTCTCACCCACAGGAATTTTCGGTGTGGGTCTCATCCAAACCCTGGGGGAGTGAATGGAAGTCTTTCCATCCTCACTGTGGATCAGGTAATGAATGAGTATTTTTTGTCCAAGAAGTTAACTTCCTGCTCCCAAAAAGAGAAGTTACAAATGTAAATCCCTTATAGAAAATTTTTGCCCTTCCTATCACTGCAAAGACTCTTCTTGGCTTCCACATACTGACCAAGCATAAAATAGTGAATAACATTTATTTTTGAATTTATGGATTGAGTTTGCAGGGATTTTAATAGCACTGGGGTTATGGAAGTGCTATTTTAATAAGGACCACAGATCATGGGCCCAAATCCTTACCTTTACCTCAAGGACTTGTAAACTCAACTATTTAACTCAAATCTCTTTATTGGGGGCCTTAGAATGTATCCACCTGGAGGCTGGAAAACTGAAAGGTAGAAGGCTACACAAACACGGAGTGAGGGAATTTAACCAGCAGGAATGTGGCCTATAAAATTAAACTTCAAGAACTGTTTAAGAAAATTAAAGCTTGTGCAACAGCTGGGGTTTCTCTACACATTAGTTCATTTCTTAGTAACTCCAGTGTTATGGTTCAGATTAATGTAGATTTCGTTTTTGAGATCATCTTCTGTAGTACTTCTTGTGGTTGCAAAGGACAAAATCCTGACTCACTGTAATTAGCCTTTAGACAATACAGTAAGATCCCAACTTCCTTATCACATTAGTATTTATTTGAGGCCCAAAGAAAGAAAATCTGACACTCAAACTGCACCCCAAACTTCCCTAATCTGAATTGCCAGAATATCCCAGCTTCAGACATGGTGATCAAACACCCCCGGAGTTTATGGTGAATATTCAGGAATAAAAATAGGGGTGTTTCTTTCCAATGGGTGTGTGAGAGTGTTGCCAACACAACAAAATGTGCTTTTGTTTGGTGGGGAAAAGAAAAGAAAAACTTTGCTTCAATCTCACATACACCCTGCATATTATTCATCTAGAACCTGGCCTCATTCTGCCTGCTCTTGACCTCAAAGGTTCATCTCCTGAGCTTTTAAAATAACTTGCTACTTAAATAATTTGAAATTAAAGCTCCTGAAAAAACAATTATGATAATTATGTCAGGCTCTGACAGCATTCAGAGATGGTGTTGATTACATTTTCTAGATATTGAAAGAATTTTCATTTCTTTAAGTGGCTAGAAACTCTGGGTTATCAGTTTTACTAGACCAGTTAGTATTTCAGCTATATCCAACCTAAATTCATTCAAGATAAGCTGAAAAGTAAAAAAAAAAAAAAAAAAATATTGCAGGAGGTGATGGCAAACAGGTTAATAGACCTTTAGGACATAGTCCTAACATAAGGTCACCAAGGATGTTACAACTTCTGATAACTTGCAGGCAGAATCACTCATGCTTAAAATTTTGCATGCTCAGAGAAACATGGAAATGAAGAGACCCGCAAAACCTGATACTCAATTGCACATTGTGATGTGGTGACTGTTATGACTCTACCTACAAAGCTGCAGATGCCAGTAATAATAATGCTCACTTCATGACAGATGATACCTCTGTGAGACCAGAAATCTGGTGACAAAGCCAAACAATTAGGATTCTTTAGAGTGGCACAAGTTGTCATTTCAGGAGCTGGATTTTTACCAGTGGTTTTGAAAGTATGGCCTTTATGATCACAATGCTCATATCTCATGTGGAGTGATGGGAAGCAGTGCAGGACTGTGGGGTTACAGGGTGCTGCTGAAAACTTCTGGGACAGCAGAACCCGACTGCTCCTCTGGCCCCGGGATCCTTTGCATAGCACTGTGCACATCTGTGTGTCCTGCAGACTCCGTGCCCATCGCCCAGGACTCGCCCTCTTCATCCAGAAATGTTGTTTCATAAGGCTCCACGTGTATCCTGTGCACATCCTGCCTTGGCTCCTCATACTTGCCTCTTCCATCCTCAGGAAGGCTGGATGCATGAGGTACAAAAGTGCCCCGAGACCCGTCGATGGGCACGGTCACCTGCTCGCTGGAGGTAGGTTCTTGAGACAAATCTGGAGATCTCATGAGATGCTGGGTGTAGACACCTTCTGACAGAGAGCCCGCCTGAGTCTCGCTGTGCACACGCAGCCAGCGGTGCTGCCGGCTGAAGTAGTTGTAGTGCTGGTGTTTCCCCAACTTTTTTTTCCCTAAGAAGCCCAGTGGCTGCTTGGAGCTGGAGGACTTGTCCACGCTTTTTGGTGTAAGCCCTGACATTGTCAGACTGCTCATCTGCTCTGTGCAACATTCAGCACTGGTGTCCAAGACACCACACTCTGTCAGGCCTTCCCTCGGTGCCAGGCAGGGCTTCATGTCGTGGGCTTGGAGCACGTTGGGTGCACTGCCACCCAGGACACTGCCAGCCTGCTGGGAGATGTCCTGGGATGAGGAGTAAATCAGGTCTGATTCCCTTGGGCTCAAGGCATCGCTGGAGTCGTAGTCGCTGTCGGTTGGGAGGAAGACCTCGGAGCAGCCTTCTTCATCTGAGCAGGGCTGGGAGTCTGCAAGGAGAACTGGTTAACACTCACAAGACAAGCTCGGCAGAGACATGGCTTAACTGTCATTTATGTCGTTTTTGTCCTAATTTTAAATCTCCAGTGCTGGAAATGTGTGCGTGTTTTTTCTCTGTGAAATTGCCACAAGCCAAGGTGGCAGTAAAGGCAGTCAGGGAGGATTTGTCAGGGAGGAGTCACAGATGTGTTAGACAGGTGGTGGCAGAATTAGGAAAACCAGAAATAATTAGTTTATTATGTTAAAGACAAGAAAAAAAAAGGAATTTGAATTGGGATTAAGTTCTGAGAGGATTTGTTTTCTTTTATTTTGTTTTCACTAAATTTCATAGACATGGAGATTTGTGAGAGAGAAAATCTCTAATCCAGGTTCTGTTTTTATTAAAGATGTCAGTTAAGTTACTCTAGATTTATATCTCTGTAAGGGTGAGCAGTGTGCAAGTGTAAGTGTGGCAAGAGGCTTAAGGCACAACATGGAGATTGATAAATAAAAACTGCCCTTTTGGCCATCAGGTGCCTTGTGTGTTCAAATTCAAAACAGACACACAGACTTCAAATGTGAATTTGTGGACCAAATCTCACACTGGCACTGAAATTGCTGCTGTCTTTGGGCTTCAGAAGGATCAATAAGATAATGAATAGTGGCATGTGTGATAGAATAGATTGATGCTCCATTGCCCTGGATAGTTTATCTTAGATTCCAGGAATTAAACATTGATTTTATACAGTGCTGACTGCTCACTTGGAGCTTGTGTCAATTGCCATGCAGCCCACTAATGAATCCAGGGTGTGCAGGACAAGATAAAACTGCAGTTTGCACTGTACCAGAGCCAAGGATTATTCTGTATTCATGGTCTGTAATACAGGGGAAAAACAGCTCAGGGAGGGGTGCTGAGAAAGAGCACCACTGTATAACGGAGTGAAGCAAAGCACCAGCTTCTTCTTTCATGAGGTTAAAAGAAAAGAAGCACCGGGTTTCTTTTCTTTTAAACTTATGAAATCTAATCAGAATAGATTTATTAGTTTTCTTCAACTGTATAAAACTGCCAATTTGAAAAAAACCCAAATTATTATTACTATAATGGTCATGGCAGTTTAATGCAGCATCTGTGGCTTTTATTTCTACTGTTTCATTTACTTGTTGCTTAAAGACAGCTCAGCAGAATGATGGTTTAGTTTTTCTTCCAAAGTCCTTATTCTGTTAGCAAAATGGGTGTTGCTGTTTCATTTGCTTTTCATTTGCTTCATTTTTATTTCCTGTGATCCATTTCTTTCATCCGTTTAATTTTCTGGCTATGCAGTGAAGTAATAATGGTCAGGGAGGTGGGTACTTATTTGTGTAATTCAAAATGCTTCTCTAAAACACTGAAAACTCTGAGAGCTGTGTGAAAACAGCTGTTAAACTGGACTATTGGCACAAAAATTTGCTCTGTGAAAACAAAGCAAGAGGAGCATGAGAAATAATTGCTGCAAAACAGAGGAACACTGAAAGCCTGGAAAGAAAATGGCTGTAATACCTGAGAAACAGAAGGTGGCAAATGGAAACTTTGGAAAAATTTGAGTTAGATTCTGTCAAATTAATGAAAACTGTGGGGAGGAATAACAGATACATGAGTGATGAGAATGGATCAATAGCTTTTGCTAACAACTCATGTCTCATCAGTCAAACAAAACTCTGAACGTGTGCACAATTAATCCACAGCCATCATCAGAGCTCTGAAGAGCTTTTGGTGATGTTCTTTACCATAGGCTCTGCAGCTGTAATTGGGACAAAGAGAAAGCTCCCTCCATATGAAAGAGCAGATTGTTGGTGTAGGCAAACAATGAAGCTGTCAGCTTTCACCATGGGTGAATTTTACTGGAATTCTGGACATTGTGGAGAAGCCAGTGATAGCACTTGTCTCTTCCAACCTGCTCATTAAATGATCTGGAACAGTGAGGTGACAAAGCTGGCTGATGATGAGCAGTTATTCTGAGCAGCTGAAAGTAAAAAATGATTGTAAAGATTATAGAAGGATCTCAGTATACTAAGTGGCAAATGATTGGTAAAATGATTGTTAAAATACCTTGACAGGCACGGGAAAAATTTACTCATTTTATGAAAGGACATACAAGAATTGTTATAATTACAAGTGAGTTCAAAGAGTGCTTGGTAAAAAAGGAAAAGTTCTCTTACCACTCATAGCTTTTCTCCTCTGGATTCTAGGCTCAGGAGAAGAGGGAGGTGAAGGAAGACAGTCTAGATGTGAAGAGGTGGAGCTCATTTTCTTTTGAGAGTGTACTTCTGAAAGATCCACAAGCTTCTTTATGGGCAGGCCTGCTGCTGGCTGCTTGTATCTTGCATACTGCAGTGCTTCTGTGATCCATCTCATGTCCCTCCAGATCTCATCAATTTGCTATGAATAAAATAGTGACAAAATACAGTTAAGTATGAGTATTAAGTCTACCTAAGTGTGTACTTCTTCAAGTGCCCAAGTAAGTCTGTAGTCACTGCCAAGAGAGAGCAGCATGATCCCCCAAAAGAACATTCAGATTGAGGAGGTCTGAACTGATTTTGGTTAAGAGGTACCTCAATTAAGAATGTGTAGTTACTAAGGGTGAATGAAGACCTAAAGTCTGACATGGAAAGAAAATGAAAATTGTATTTTGACAGAGTAAAAATTTGATCAGTTTGTAGCACACCTGGAAGTTGGTTTGATTCTGCACTGGAATAAAAGTGAGACTTGTGGAGCATCTTTGCAAACCCAGGTCAAAGCAATTGCTCAGGTCACACCTATTTTTTAACAAAGAACATACACATGTTCTTTGATACACATGATACATCAGTGGAGAGCAGAAGTACAGCTATGAGCCAAACTGCAGTTTCTCCCTTACCATTTTAGTGTGCATACATTTTAAAAGTATAAATCTACACAAAAGCAGTTCTAAGATATGCCTTTTGATGGCAAGAAGAGACAAGTGCCTAAATCAATAGCAGGACGTAGGTTTAAGTATCTCTGCAGAGAGGAAAGATGCTGTTCAGTGTGGGTCAGAAGATGTTTTGATAATGGAACACTTTCAACAACTTTTAACATCATCTTCAAGCCATTCAAGATCTTTGATGGCTGAGCAAATGTTGCAACCATCAAATGAGAGTAGCTGTGAGTAAATACCCTCCTGCTGCAGTGTCCTTTCTAGAACTTCCCTCTCACTTTTCCTACAGAAGGTTCTGAATGTCGAGTGAGCCTTCCTATTAATATTGTAGTGTTTGAGAGAAGCTGCTTTGCAGTTACACAAGCTACATTCTGCAAGAATGCAGTGAGGGTTCAGTAATGGAGAGGCAAAAGTGAGGGGTACCCTGTGCAGTGACAATTGTCTGCTAGGGGAGTGCCAGAGGGATCAGAGAGCCTGCAGACTGATATTTGAAGATGACTTCTCTGAGCTGGAGATACTTCACAAAATGC
Source organism: Passer domesticus (assembly GCF_036417665.1). Classification (NCBI taxonomy): domain Eukaryota; kingdom Metazoa; phylum Chordata; class Aves; order Passeriformes; family Passeridae; genus Passer; species Passer domesticus. The sequence continues at coordinate 5,670,693 of NC_087493.1, forward strand.
ATATTCAAAGTGTGAAATTTACTCCCAAGGGATACTGTAGATGCCAGATTTGCTGGGGTAGCTCCTGATGAGCTGTGTTGGAGGCAGGGTAGCTGGGCAGCTGGATCTTGGTTTTGACCTAGTATGGCCATTTTTATGTAAAGGTGAAATCCCGACTCCAATGATGTCAGTGCAAGCCTTGCCACTGAGTTAATATGAGCTAAGAATATACATCAATAAGAATAGCAAATGGTTCAGAGATTAATTCATAATCCTGCATAATTTCAAGACTTCAGTGTAGCTCCATAAAGAGAATTCCAGTTAGCAAACATCTCACCTATTTGATTTTAGAGATTTTATACATCCTTTCTGTGATCCTCCCTCAACCCCAAACAAGAACCGTCCTGCATGCAGTTTATTAAATGCAAATCCTGTTGGTTTTCCCCCTGGTGCTGTTCTGCAGGACATTGTAATGAACGGTGGTTCTTTTATAATTTAGGAACATTTGAAGCATTACAGGGTATGAATTACAGCTTAACTTCAATTTTAGTTTCAGTGTCTGTAGATTTCTTTCCTTTCTCTGCAACATTCTGGTAAAGACTCCAAGTACCTTACATTCTGTCTGGGGTTTTTTTCAATAATTTTTACTTTTCAGTTGCCCTCTGACTCCTTTTCAGAACTGCATTTATATAGACTCCCTTGCTCTTTACAATGTTTGGTTTGTGTAGTGACTTCAACACTGTCTTAGATCTGGGATCACACAAATGCTCTTGCGGTTTCGTGGTCACCACTGAAGATTGTGGTATGTGGTAGGCAGAGATATTTTTGCCAATAGGTGGAATACAGCTGGTTTTCATTTGAGAGGAAACCTGACAGGCCTAATACACTGTCACAATAATTCAGCACAAAACACTGAAGTTTAAAATGTTCTCCCATATTTTCCCAGCATAGATATGTGACTCAAACACTTCAGAGAAGAGGAACACAGAACTGTCTATACAGTACCTGCATATTAACATAAAAATGCTTGGGTTTTATGCGAAGGATAAAAATTTTCCAAATTCTCCTGCAGATGCAAGAAAGCTAGATTTTCTGAGTGTGAGAATGGGGGTGACTGAGAGTGGAAGTACAATGGATCTTCCCTCTCTGCCCTGCTGCCCAAAGCTCCAAGTGGACAAGGCAAAGGGAGTCTGCATGCAGAACAAAGAGAAATAGAAATATTATCCTTTTGTTCAGAACTACAGAGGGCCAAACATCTTGTCAATGGAATAAATGGTGTCTTGGCCCTTATTCCAACAGAAGATAGCTTGAATATTAAGAATATAGAGCTGAAAAGTTATTTGCATCTGTCTTGTAGAAAGACAGGTCAACCATGCCCGTAGATATACTCTGCAAAAGTAATGAGCTTTATCTATAAATAACCAATTGTCAAAATCATTAGCAAAAGGACAGGCTTTGCTGTGCTGCACAATGGAGTGTAGTTCAAAGAGCCCTGAGCTGAGTAGGAAAAGTCTTGATTTGGGAGCAGTAGAGGAAAATCAGGATGAAGGACAGAGAATAAGCAAACTGGACACGTATGGTAACACTGGTGATCCTCCTGCCCTGGAGGACTGAAGCAGTGCCACTGCATGGTGCTGGCCAGGCTCACAGCTGCTTTTGGGGCCAGCTTGACATCTGAAATGCAGAGCTGTGTTCCTGAGTGTGATATTGTTGGTGGAGATTGTCTGCACAACCTAGACTCAATTTTCATTTTAATTTTTTTAATTGCCACATTATCACGGTGAAAAATGTCCCCAGTTCATACAGACAAAGAAAAACTCTTACACAAATGAATGCCCAGACATGGTGCTAGCTTACCTCCTTAGATGGGAGGGAGTTTTACAAGCAGACTGACACATTTCTTTATAACAGTCTAGTATAACTGTCATTTGATTTTACCCATAAAAATCCTTCTATAAAAGCAACAACTAAGGAAAGCATGTTCTGGGTTTGAATTTCATAAAAACAGAATTGCACTTTTGATACAACTGCTCTTTTTATGATGTCTGTGAATAATTCTCCATTTAGATTTCAAATTACAGCCCCATGCAATTTTTAAGAAAGCCACCTTAAAATCTCCTTGGAATAGTCAGAAACAGACTATTACCTGTATGTAGTCTATAACTTGCTGGTGTCTTTGTTTGGCTGCAGCTACTTCACTGTCTGAAATTGCTTCCCTCAGGGACTGCTGGGTTTTCAGAGAGTCCAGCTCTATGACAGCAGAAAGGCGGCAATACAGGCTTATAAATTTTTCCTTGTAGCAGCAAAAATGAGCTGTGAAAAGACCAAGTGCAAAGGAAAATTGTTACATTCTGGTTATGAAATATGAAATCCTTAGCTTTCAGAACACAAATTTTATTAAATATAGTAACTAACTGTGGATGGGTTTCTTTAAGCTAGAAATGAATAATACAGGCTTCAGTTCTCTCATTTACACTGGATTTACTCTGTAGTTTCACTGATTTCAAAAGAGTAATTTCTAATTACATCTGAGTGAAGGGATAATCAGGTCCTTAGTATGCAGGTCCAGAGGCTATCTTGCCCTTGATAGCTTAAATCAGAAAGGCAATTTCTGAGGTTTTTATAGCTCATCATTTCTTTTGTCAAAAAAAGTAGTGATGTGGCTTGAAAATGAAACTCATATTTAATTTTTTTCTTAAATTGCTTCAGAATGAAACAAAAAAAATTTTGAAGGCTGAAAACTTTCTTTTGGGCTTTTCTGGCTTAAATTAGAAACTTCAATGTAGATGACTCGGCAGGAAAAGGATTGCACTGATATCACAGTTTGGGGGAAATAATTAAAACTCTTTTAGGTGTTACCACCCATCATCCTCTGAACTCTCCTGCAGAAGGATATCACAAAAAGTTCAGACATGACCTCTTGCTTTGTGTAATTTGACTTTGGAGCAGCACAGAACTATCCTCTTTACCAGAGGTAACAGAGACAGAATAGCTACAGTGCCATGGAGCTTTGCAAATGTTAATTTACCTCGTGTGTTAAAGATATGTTATTCCAGAACCTGCCACTGCGCAGGCGAAACTGAGCAGTTACCTCTCCAAATGGCAGTGCAGACGTACTGAAACTTGCTGAGGGAGAGCAAGTTTTCAGAAATACTTCCCCATTCATTGGTGCTGCAGTAAATGCAAACATACAGCATGATCTTGTTGGAGCAGCGAGCGCCCAGTCGGATTTACTGCTGCTGCTCTCCTGGACTGGGGCAGGGCATTTTTCAAGGTGTTCCAGGTGTAAAAGGCATATATTCTTCTCATAAAAAATATTTTAAAAAGAAATTAAAACAGTGTCTACTTATCCCTTACAAAAACATTATTAGAATAATTGAGAAGAGTTTGTTCAACTGAGAGATCCAATCACAGAAACATTTTTAGCATTAACAATAAAGGCCTAATCTGAACACAGAAATCTCACAAAAAAGAGTGAAAGAATGAATTCTACCTTCTGGTTTCAGCAATGCCTAGATATTGCAGGGATCCAGTGTGAATAGTGTGTGGTCTTCCAGTACATATGCCATATGTGGTGGACTCTTGAGTGAATTACAGCTGCGGTTTCGGCTCCAGTGCTGAAGTTTCGAGCCTTTGTGGTTTTAAGTCAGACCCTTTAATGTTACTTTAACAAATGTTACTTCAACGTAGTCTTTTGTGGTTATGCAATTATATAGTTGGTAGCCACCAGCTAATGGGGAATGGAAGCTTCTAATATTTGAGATGTGAATCACAGTCACTTTATAGAACATCAGGGATACATATATAATAAGTCATATTGAAATGTCATCTGCCTTTGGCCAGAGGATTGCTTACTTAAAAAAATACTCAAAAGTAAAATTCAGCTTTCCATACTGTTTTCTCCACCATGAACTGCTTTCCCACTGCAGCAACATTGCAGAACAGAGAAGGTTGCACCAGAAATGCCTTTTGGGAGATGGCTGTATTGCATGTTTGGTGGCACCACACCATCCCATGCAGGCTCTCTTGATTTGCCAGACCCATGTAGGCTGTGTCCCTGAAATGAGAGGCACTCCTGCCCCTGGCCTGTGTTCCACCTAATGAGAATCAAATAGTGTGCACAACCTCTGATGAAGAGATTAATTGCATCAGAGATTAATATGCTCTGTGCATTAATTTGCACAGCAAAGCAGCAGGCCCCTCTCACCAGGAGAAATTATGTGCTCCATACTCAGAGGCCAACAGGCTTCAGGGTGGCACATCAGAAGATAAAAGTCTGGCTTTAGGGCACTGGCCATGGCCATGTGATCCAAAGCACTGAGCTAACTCTTGCACTAGCTTTCCTTTGAAGGGGTAACTTTTCCTTGGCAGACTACACCATGTATTGTGTGGCTGTTCCACTCCTAATTGTGTGGCAGCTCAGATGGCATCTGTCCTCCCACAGGCAGCAGAAACCCCCAGTGCTGTCACAGCACCACAGTGTGCTGTGGCTGATGTGCATAAATCCAGTGCTGTACTCCTGCCTGATCCAAATGAGATTTGTGTTGCTGGGTGATGGTAGGTCATGGATGAGTTGTGACTGCACAAACACAGGCAAGGCAAGACACTCCATTAATATCTGATCTCCTACATAAATGATTTGAGCAGCACTTGGTACTGATGCACAGGAGATAGGAAAGTAATGGTGTCACATAAACCTCTGAGAGGGACATCACCAGGGACACAGTTGCCACTAAGGCCTTTCCTGCAGTGGCTCCTGGTGCACTGACTTGATCAGTTTTGGCTCATATCTTTCTCTCTTCTCAAAGGCAGAGGAAAGAAAGATCCCCAGTTTTACAGGCCAGAAGGAAACAGAGCAGACTGATATGTAAGGCTCAGCAGCCCCCACATTTTAATATTCTTTCTAAAAAGAACTATTAAGTCTTTATGACCTGCTTTTATATGGAACCTTTTCTTTTCTCTGTGGACCAAAGAAGAAGAAATAAGCAATAGAGGACCTTGAAGCTAAAGCATCTTATGCCTTCTGTGAAACAGCTGGAAAACTCTCTTTTGGAGAATTCTTGCCCAGTCAGCAATGCAGTGGAAGAAGGGAGCTGATAAGATGTGCTCTCCAAAGAAAGAGATTCAAGTCCAGTGCTTTGGCCTTTTTCACAACAGGCTTTTGCTGCGCCACAGCAATAGGACAGTCTCTGGCATTTTTCTAGGTATCAAAGGGAAAAAGATGCCCCTCACATGGGAAAATCTATTCAGACCTTTCACAAAGCTGTGAAGGAGTCAGACCTTGAGTAGGACCATCTATAATCAGGATCTGCATAAATCCCCATCACAGAACCAGCACTGATCCTTGTGACAACTTAGAGATGTCTTTTGCATCCCCTGTCACACTCCAGCCTTGCTGCTGTGTCACGTGTAATTTCTCTTGGTTCTGAGTTTTAAAGAACATCATCTTGCAGAGAAGCTTATAGACACATAGTGGGTGACTGTGGGCCTTGCTGTCTGCTTTGCATTTCAATAACGATGGCTACAGTGCATGCTTTAACTGCCCTGCTCCCTCTGTAACTTGTACACCGTTATAGGGAGTGTTGTTGCCAAAGCCATCATGTGATTTATTGACTCTCCACTGGGACAAGGGGGAAAACAGATACAACTTTGTGATTTTATTATAAGGAGACTGGGTTAATATTTCTAGGTGAAGCAAGCTACTATACCAAGTTCAAACATCTGAAGAGGGAGGTTAAGAAATCCTGAGTGTGGGGTGTAAGGATTATTCTGTCCTGGGGCAGTGCAGACGTCGTCTGAGGCGGGGAGCAGGAGAAGAAAGGAGACATTGTGACCCAGTTCCAACACCTCCTGTGTGTACAGACGGAAGTGCTTAGCCTGTACAGGGACACGCGCGGGGGAAGGAATAGGAGAGAATTACAACATGGCACTTATATAAACAACACCCCAAATGATATAAAACATTAAAGAAAATTTGCACAACATCAAGCTCGGAATTTTTATAAAACGTAAATATTTGGGGCGGGGGGGGTGGTGGTGGTGGCTAAATGTGGGTTCATGTCACTACATAAAATAAAGATTTAAAGCTGCAATGTTCCACATTAAAACAACACACACAGGCACAACCCCCCTGAAAACAACATTTATGTTTCTTATTAGGCAGAAAATGATCACATGCCATGTGCTTTTCAAGATTATGATTGCATAATTATGTGAAAACATGAAAATGGATTCAATTAAAAACCTTTAAGATTCAATTTAGGGTTGGTTAAGAGAAATATGCAGCTCTCCCTCAACACAGCACTGAAAAGGTTTAACAAGTGCTGCAGCAAGAGAAAATGGCCCAGGCAGAAGTGGCCTGGGGCTGCTCAGAGCTGCTGTGTGCAGCACTGCCTTCTGCCCTGGCTGTGCCCCAGTGCCACTGTCCCTGCTCCTAGTTACCACAAAAATAATAAAAATACATAAATAAATCCGTGGAATTAAAAGTGCAATTCATTAACATAGAAGTTTGGTGCTGAGCCATCAGGGCATTTGCATCTGTGTTTAACTGCAAGGTCATGTTGATGTCTATCAGGCACAATGGATGAGCTCAGATGCTTGGCTGAGCTTCAGCCTCAGGAACATATTGCACAGTGATTTCAATATTTTAGTCCCTAACTCTAAAAGAAGAAAAAAACAGTTGCACAAAAGGTATAACCTCTAAGCAATTGCAGTAACATAGAGACCTGTACAGAGCCCTATTGAATTAGAGTGACTGACCACAAGGCAGCACACCATCTGTCTTAATTTTGGATTTGCTTGAGTCTTACTTGGCTCTTCCCTAGCTAGAAGGTGAAGCACTGATGGATTCCTTTTTAAAAGCAAAGCCTAAACCTTTCAAAATCAAGAAATGTAGAACCAGGTTAATTTATTTTAAGACCACATCTTTCTAGCTGGCAAACAGAACTTGAAGTGAATATAAAGATGATTTACTTCTACTTGAAGACCTCTTTACCTTTGCAGACCAAAATAAAATGGAATTCATGTAAACAAGAAACAAACTTCTTAGCTTATTTTTTCATGGATCTTTCACATCATAGATTATTCTCCCTGACTTTATTTATTCACATATGTATTTCTTGTACCTAAATGTAAAGCCAGAAGCCAGACACCTCTCCTCACCCACAGAAATCTGGTGGTCTGGGACTTTGTGTTTCAGAAGGGGTACATTCATCTGTGTGCAAAAGAACAGCAAAATGCTGTGTCTTTACTGGGCCTTTCCTGCAGCCTCGCTCAAAGCCTCCCAGAAAACTGTCACTTGCTGTGCTTGCCTGCAAAAATGCCTCTTTTTCTTTGTCAGCTTCGTAAAGGTGCTCAAAACTATAACTTTCATGCAAAAGCGCCTATTTGGACCTGCCTGAAGTTGCACAAATAAGCTAAAAGATGAAAAAAAATAGAAGTCAGTTGAAATTTGCCTCTTATCCTTGAACATTCAAATGTGCAGGATAAAAACTGTTATACTGAAGATGTTCCCCCTTAGAATAATGGATTACAAAACTCTGCTTTGCTTTTCTTGCAACCCTGACACTGAATCCCCACTTTTCAGTGACACAGTTTGTAGTTTTTTGTTGCTTTCTTAAGAATGGGCTTTTAAAAAGGTGATAAATCCCACAAAGGCAAATACCTGATGCAGAGGTAGATTGATCTGTTTGAGGAGAGCTTTCACTGCTGTCTGGAGCTCATACAAGAACAATTGAGTAGGGCAGTCTGAAGTATGATCCATACTTTCCACGGATTCTGAGCCAGAAAGTGTTTGGATCCATTCCCACTCATCTCTGTATGTTGAGTCAAGTTAAAATTAGAAATATAACAACAGTTCAATGCACAAGCAGGAATTCAGTGTATGTGCATTTGGGATCTGTTGATACTTTAATCCTCATATACCAAAACATTCTAAACTTGTGCAATCTTGATTGAACTTTGAAAAGTTTTATTTTTCTAGCACATTTACTTCAGGCTGAACATTCCTCTGGAAGTCCAACTGCCCTTGAAATATTTCAGTAAGGCTTCTCACTTCAGGCTTTCTCTTTCACATTCTTAATTTCCTATCTACCACAATATTTTAAAAAACATGCATTTGAAATTGCTAAAATTCTCAGGAAGTTTGATCTCTGTGAAGGACTATCTTCTACTGACTGCAGCCAAAGAACTTCCTGCTTTCCTCCACATGTCTCTATTTGAGACCTGATAAACATGGGAAACATAGTTCTGGATCAAATCCCTAATTCACCCTGCCCAGTATTCAGTCTTGAATAGCAGCCAGCATCAAACATTAAAAAAAAAAAATGTACAGGAAACCCCACTACAAGACAAGTAATAGTTGTGGTATAATCTGTTCCTAAATAAAGATCTGATCTGAAACTTCAAGAGTCAGGGATTGCTGTAAACTCTGAAGTTTTAGCCTTATATTCCTTCCAACATTGTTGTTAGTGTTCACTACTACATTCTGGATATCCTTGTCTATGTAAATATCCAGTTCCTTTTTCCTTGTGCAAAATTCTCAGCTGGTTGCTGAAATGATACAGGATAAAAAAGCTACAGAAAAAGTCAATAAAATGTGTTTCCCACTGGGCAAGGAGCAGGCAGTGCAAACAGGGCCCTTGCCAATGGATAAGGGAAGCAGTGGACAGGGGGAAAATGGCTTTCCCAGAGCACAGAAGTTTGCTGGCATTTATAAATATGGTTTTCAATATGTGGTTTTCTGTAGTTTAGGGTAAAAAAAAAAAAACAGATATCACACAAGAGAATAAGCAGAAAAATTCCCCACAGTCAGTGGAAATCCATGGAGAGGATGGCACTGAATCCACTGAAGGCTGTCAGGGCTGCAGGCTACGATCTTCTGAACAGGTCATTGCCCCTGTGCAGAACTGCAATAACCATGGAATACCATCCTTGGAAACCAACAGGCCCATATCCATGTGCTCTGGACACGCCCTCAGACTGCTGGGAAAACTCAGGTGCACCTGTGGAGCTCAGCAGGGCTCTCTGGGATGGCACACACTGGAGCCAAACCCTTCTGCCACACACCAGCGCCAAACCATGCTGCCACCTACAATTTTGCAATGGCAGAATTGCCTCGGCATTAACATTTGATCAATTGATTCAAACCTAAGACAACTGTTCTTTGTGTGTGTGTGAGTAAATCTATATATTCACTTACTTGGAGACGTTGCTGTTGTCTCGGATTTTGACGTGACACAGGACATTGGGCAGCTTCTGCAGCACAAGCACTTTGATCTGATCCACAGAGCTGCAGAGTTTAAGGTAGCCCAGATACAAGCCGGGAGGGAGGCGCTGCTGACTTCGTTTGTGATAGGAAAGTATGTCCTGTTTTAAAAGAAACAGGCCTACATAAAAATCTCATATTTTTTTCCACATAAGCAGAAGAGTTTGGGAGCGAAAAGCAACAACTGTTTTTACAGCCGTCCCCAATTCAAAAAGCATTTAAGCACATGCTTAAGCATATGAATAATCTCTGGTAGTTCGGGTGCACTTGGACAACTTCTGACTTAAAGCCATACACAGGATCTCTAAGGTCTCTGTGTCATGCAGGAATTGGCTCTGACAACCTGAGGTTTCAATCTTCTGCAACCGTGGTGTTTAAACTGGCTTAAATTACCCCCACCTCTGCCTCCTGTCTGATCATTTCAGTGGTGAGCTGGGTCAGGGAACTGATTCCTCTGAAAAACAACTTGGGAAAAGGAGCGGTTGTTTTTGAGCAGAGCAGTTCCCTGGTTCGGGTTTGGTTCGTGACTACACAGAGGGAGCAGAGCAGCACTGGGGAAGGGCTGGGAGAGAGGGGCTGCAGGAGCCAGGGCTGTCCCCAAGGAGATCCCAGCCCACACCTCTCCAAAACCTGCTCTGCATCACCTGCTGTCAACAGGAAGATCTCTGTCAGCATGGGAGTTGGTAGTTTGCAAAATTGAACAAGTGGCAGCATTTTCTGAACAAATATCTTTATCAACAAATAGAGCTCAGAAGAAATTAGTATTGATGGTGAATTTGCTGAGGCCAGGAGACATTTTCAGGGCTATGTAGAGCAGTTCTCCAAAACTACCTGAAAAATGATGTCTGCTGCCATCCATCCTGAGAAATGTGTGCTTCTGCAGTGGGTGAGGATTAAGACACCTGGCCCTATGCCTTTGCTCTTGGAATCATCAAATTATCTGCCAGTGCTATGCTTGGCTCTGAGCAGTGCAATTAGACCCTCATTTTCACAAGCACTTCATGAACAAAATACCCACTCGATGATTAAACAAGTAATAGAAGAAAGGGTGGGCATTAGATAGGAATGTGTAAACCATTAGGGGAACATTTTTTCCACTAGGATCTCTGTGGAAATCTGATCAGGACTGTAGTTTGCTTTTCCTAATATAAAACTTTTGCCCAGATTGACAATTTTCTGCACCTTTAACACATTGTAATACATTAAATCTAGCATAGATCAGGTAAGTTTTTATTGTCTTTTGGAAATTTTTTAACATTCCTAAAACCTGGTAACATATGTTTTGATTGCCTGTCACTTCCCGGTATGAAAAGTAGAGTCTGTGCCCCAGAAAGTGCCTCTAATTCAAAAATTAACCACAGCAGCCATCATCTCATGGACAGTGCTAAAGAAGGGACTAAGGCAATGATTTGTCTTGTATTTTGGGTAACTGTGCAACAGTTTTAGGGAGGTTGGCTGCTGTTACCTACAGAAAATGTGTATTAATCTTAGCACGAACTGTCTCTGTTTAATGTGTGTTCAGAGATAATTCCTGAAGGGCTGAACCCCCTCAGCTCTCGGGGATGGTTACTGAGCTGAGTGTGCCAAGCAGCTCCTGAGATCAGTCCTTACCTTGGCATTTTTCTAATTGCAAGTCTAGGAGCATGTGATGCAGAAATTAAAGGAGGGTTATGGTCAGTAAAGGATTCCTTAGTGGCTATACCAGGCTCCAAGGAACCTTGAACCCCACAGAACAAGCTTATTAAGTAGAACAGTAAAGTTTAAAACCTGGATTTAGTTTTCAAGGTTGGATGGAAAAATCTTACAGAGTGTAGAAATTCTAGGTGTCTGTATAGGTGCTTAAGAACATCCCAGATAATCTCAAAGCTTTTTTATATCCCTTGCTACAAAATTCCATAGCCTGGTTTCCTGAAATTGATAGAAACTACTATTCCCTGCTAGGAATTTGAAGTAATTTCTTTAGAATCTCATGGATATTTTGCATATTAAGGGTCTGATCCCAGATCCACTGGAAGTCATATAAGTCTTTGCTCTCAATGGGAGCCTTGCCATTGATTTTATTGGGCACTGGACTAAGGCCTAAAATTCTACAAGATGTTTCCAAAAATCAGGGCTCTGGCACAGGCTTTACAAAAGCAAATAACACACAGTAAGAGAAGCAAAGCACTACCTGGATTGTTATAAGCAAGATGTCTAATGCTGTTGGCTCCTCTGGAGTTGAGAGGGATTTCCTCTGGCTTTGTAGTTTGGATACCTGCATCCATTTGCCATTAAAAAATGAGTACAGACTCTCCACTTCTCTTACAGTAACTATCAGCATATTGCCATGTCGATCCTTGATTGGCTCATAAAAAACTCTGCCTAAATTGTGAGTTCCCAGCAAATTCTAGAAAACAAATACAAAATGAAAATTATTTATCACATATCAGGAGAGTATAGTTTATAGTATAGAGTATAGCACAAACTTAACTTTGTGCTCATTGACATCAGTCCTATTGGCTTCACTAAGAATGAGACACACTGTGTTTCTCAAACCCTTGCCTTACAGTCATATAATTTAGTGACAAAAGGAAATGTTTTCCCTTAGGTTGTGTTTGTGGATTGAGTTGTGGATACTCTGATGCATTTGGTCCAGCAGTGTTTACTCCAATGTTTAATGGAGAACCTCAGAAAGACCCAATGACTTTGTAAAAGGCAAATTAATTCACCTATTTACTGCAAAGAAATGCACTTATTTGGGCCAAACTTCCAAGTTTTGCCCAGTCATGTAAAGATGAAGGATGCGATTTTGGAAAGCACTTGTTGGCCTGCTGATGATTCCTTTGATTTGAACTTGCTTAAGAGCTGGGTGCTTATCTGAACCTTCCCACAACCAAATGTCAGAGATCACATAGAACTCCTCCTTTTCCCCCAAATCACTCATAACAGACACTTTAAATATTTTTGCTGTGTGCATTAACTATAGTCTCCATTCTCTGTTCTCCATTTCAAAATGATTCATATTATTTTCAGCAACAAAAGCAAGAGCCCCTCATGTTTGTATTGAATGTAAATAATTCTGGAGCTAAACTATGGAGTGTGTTTGTGAAGCACAGGATTTGAAGAGACACAAATCCTTTTACTTCAGATACCAAGAATGTGCTAGACAAAACAGGCAGAAACTCACAAAACTACCAAGGCAAAGCTCTCCAGGAAAATATGTGAGGATTAGAGAAAAGTAATTTAAAAATACTCCACATAAAATACATATTTTGGTTAAAATCCCTTTCCTCACACAGTAAGGCATCTGCTTAGAGGTGCAAACACTCAATCCAGTGACCGGCCACTGAAGAGATTCCCAGATGTTGTAAAGAAAAATGCATAACATTTAAAATATGCTCATTACTTTGTGATTTTTCAAGAGATCTACAGTAAGCTGGAGAGGGAGAAGGGTAGTGTAAAAGGAAAACTTGAATTCACAATGAACTACATTGTATCTATGGGGAAGTGCTGTAGATTAATTTAATGACATTGTAAAATGATAGATTGTACTGAAATTAATTATTTGCATTTAGCAGGTTATATTTACTTATCAAGTCTAATATTATTAAATTGTTTATAAACTCTCAGTGTCAGCACTGTGCCTGGATTTGGGCACTATAAGTTGTCTATTTCAGCTTTGTGCATCTCTTTCCAGGGCAGACTGTTGGTGTCTATATAACCCATCTCCTCTGCCTTTTTTAATGTTCTTTTTGTCTCCTTCTCTGACTGACTGGGTGTCTTGTGTGTACATTTTGTGCTAATCCCTGTGTCTCCAGCTGGGGCAGACCCTGGCAGCAGTCCTTAGCCATCCAATTGTCATAGTAATCACTGCAGCACTTGAATGTGCCCAGATGAAAACAAACAGTTCTTCATTGTCACTATGTTGTGAATGACATTCCAACACAGGGAATGGGGGACCTACTAATATCAATATGGGACTGATCCATGCCCTGAAAAACTTTTGTGTCTGCTTAGCTTGTTACACCATCACTTGTGCTTGGTTTGCTTTAGTTGTCTGGTGGTAACAACAGGCAAAGTTGAGTCCCTCTTGTCTCTGAAGATACTGATCTAGTCCCTGAGCAGCTGTGTCATCACTGATCTCTTCCATTCTGTCCTAAATTCCTGCAGAGTCAGTCTATTAACTGCCTCAATAAAAAGTGTTCAACCATATAAACTTTATTGAGATCCTTCCAGTGGCGGATCCCGTTAGGCCACACACTGTTGGCAGCTGGGTGACAATCCCTGTGCTCCTCAGGGACCCAGCAAACACAACAGGCATTTAGGGCAATACATTTGGCAAAACTTCTGCAGGGAATACACCACATGGGCATATTTGCTGTGTCTCTGTGTTTCAAGCTCTGCACTTTGCATCTCTGGTAGCCAATAAAGCCATGATGCCCTGGGGATGTTGGGTATCTCCTGGGGTATTTTTTTGTTCAAGGGGATCTGCACAGGGGGGATGGAGCTGAGCTAACCAAACGTGTGCCACCTCAGCTGAGCCAGGGGAACATTCAGCAGATGCAGTTAAAACTTCCTCTGGTGACAGCTCAAAGGGCTGACAAGCAGCTGCTGCTGAGCACAGGTTCAATAAACCTCCAATAAAGGTGCAGCAGGCTGGTATTGATGCATTTTGGGGCACTTTGGGGAAATCAGTCCAGACAGGTGGCTGCTGCCCAGGAAGGCTGCTCTCCGGCACAGCATGCTCACCAAAAGGTGTAAACCAAATCCCACGTGCATTTTGTTAGCAATGGCCCCCCAGGCTCTCCCAGCTGCTGCACACCAGGTCATGGTGCTGACACAGCCCTGGGGGACGTGTGGCCAGCTCAGTGTCCAGCAAAGAGGGTCTGCAGTAATGCCAGCAGTGCACCACAGACTTTCTGGGAAGTTTTGGTGTCTTCAACAAAAGGTAGGAGAAAGCAAGGCCTGGATATACTTGTTTTTCTAGTAACTGTGCACACAGCTTTTTGAAAATGTATTTTCCCACAAAAGTAGCTATTTTAATGAAAGTGTCTGCCTGCCATCTAGAGATTTCATGTTGTTGTGAAACTCAACTTAACCCAACACTTCAAAGCTTTACAATAAAGGTAGAAATGTTCTGCTGGAGAAAGTGTAATTTCTATTTGCATAACAAGTAGTGAACTGAGACACAGATTTAAGTGACCTGTTCAGTAACACTCAGGTTGCTTCCATAGCAGAGGCTGGAATAGAACAGACTTTAAATGCTTCATTAAGATACTAATAATTAATAGTGAATAGGCCTATAAGTGGCTTTGGAGCAGCAAATATTAGGATTATAACTTTGAATTCCCAATCTGCAAACTCACAGGCTTCTCTGCCTGGTCATTATTTACTGGTTCATATCTGTTTGTTTCTTGGTCTGTTTCTTTTGTTCTTTCTTGCTATTGTTTCTTTCCTTTCTTGTTCCTCTTTACTTGTAATATAACTCCTTCCCTCCTGGCAGGAGAGACTCAGTGCCTCGTTTCTCTGAGGATGAGATTGCTGCTCCAAAGGACAGTCCTAGGGACAGCTGGCAGCTCTGTCCCTTGCAGATCAGACTGAGCTAACAGCCAGAAGTATGCCATGGGACCCACCTGTAGCTGTGCTGCAGCTGAAAGCATCTTCTGCCTGGCCTGGAGTGCTGTGGATGAGGACACGGACACAGCCATGTTCTGCCTCAGCCACCTGATGTCATCCCACATGCAAGACAGCTGCAAGAACAGACCCACTTCAACCACTTCTTGTTCTCAGCATTTTCAAAAGCAGAAGTGATACTAAAATGCAATTTGGACTTGAGAAATCAGTGGATATTGCACATTTTGTGTTTCTGCAGACGGCAATCAGCTGACTGGGTAAACATGGCACAGATACTGACTCACACAGGAGGTGCTCTGTAAGCATCATGAACGTGTTTCAATTGATTCTGGACTATTGTGCAAAACTGATTTACTGTTCTTTGTGGTATAAAAAAAGTAGTGTGAGACAATTTGAGTGATGGCACAACCACAATACCAAATTTAAAACTCCTGGTTATTTCTTTAGGCTCTTATTCTAAATGTCCATAAAACCTGTAAGTACCCACATAGCAATCACTCTTCTAGGATCATGCCTTAAGAGTTAATTGTATCACTGTCAGTGGCCCAGTCAGGATTTAATTCACAGGACTGGTTTGTGAAAATTGCCTTTAACATGAGTGATAAAGCATTTCATCATTCAGCTTTTTACTGACATCATTTCATACATTCAGAGTGATGAGCTAAGGCCTATGCATTGCTAGCAACAAATTTGCAGAAGCAGTAGATGAAATTAGACTCCCATTACCTTTGTGAACCACAGGAAATCCTGCATAACTGAACTACTGTGAGAGTCATCGATTTCCACAATTGGGATTTGATCTTCATTGGTTACTAACAAATTGTCTTTGTAAAAAAGTATAACAGATAAGTAGAGTCCCCTAAAGAGAGAAGGAAACACTATCAAACACCTTTCATGTCTATTCACATCCATGCCAAATTTAGTCAAAGAATCATAGATGTTAAGCTCTGATGAGACAAAGTGAATCATCTGCTCTAAACTTCTGTGTAATATAAGGTCATGCATCTTCAGTCAGTGAATTCTGAAAAATATTTGGGAAGTTTATCACTTTAGATGATGTGAGGCTGCATGAATCTAAGAGATTATGGATCTGTGTGAGCCACTGACATCAGTTTCAGTGAGAATTTTGCCAGAGTACACAGTATACAATGGAGGCCTTATGCCCTTCAGATATCAGAAATTTTACTAAAACTTATCATTAATGTGCTTAGTTCTGCCCTCCTTTACTTCAGAGCAAATCTGAAGTAATTAATTTGAAATCAAATGGGTTATTATGGATTTACATTGGTGTAATTGAGTGTAATTTGGCCAACATATCTGCAAACTTGTTTATAGAGATCATTCCTTTCAATATTTACCCTCACAATTAGTTACATATGTTAAGTAGTGACTGCAGGGAATTTAAAGACTCTGGAGAGCTCTTCTGAAAGAATCAAAATATTATCAAAATACAAAGAAGAAAATGCAAATTGAACACTCCTGGCAATGAAAGAAGAAATAATTCAGAATAAGCAATTCCCATTTGCAAAACAAATAATCAGGGCTGAGAGTTGGGTGACAGTGGGCTGCAAACCCAGCTGGGCATGTCAGAGTTCTATGTGTGTAGCTTGTTGCCAGTGGACTGTTCAAGTGTTATCTGAGCTCAGTGCTTTATATTATGAATGAATAAACGTTGTAGTTTCATTAATGAGCAGCAACAGATGCAGTGCTTTCAACCAGCTCAGAAGCTGCACTTTGGGTTTGCAGTGAATATTTCACTCTGTAACAATTTGAATCCACTTCCAAAAGTAACAAGGAAAAAATTCTATTGATTTCAGTAGGAGCTGGAGCATTCTTTTCCTGTCAGCTGCACCAGTCTCACACATCTGTGATTTTATCAGTTCATTCTGACCAGTTGCTGTCTCATCAGTAGTGGCATATTCACACATATTTCTAAGGTTCTTTTCTCTAATACAGAACAACTGCCTAAATTCAGAATGCCTGGAACACAGAAGGAATGACAAACCGTTTCAGAGTCTTCACAAACTTGTTTGATGAATGGAAAAGGTGCTTCAGGCTTCTGGAAACCGACTGCTTGCGACCAGCATTTTGTAATTTAGAACTTTCTGAAATGGGAAAAAGAAGCAAACCAAACTCAGCTCTTAAATTTCAGTTAGTGTCTCATAAAAAACTTCTGGTTCTTGAACCACAGTACTAAATTTCAGTCAGTGCCCATTACATTCCTTTCAGAAGGTAACATTTAGAAAGATGCTCAAATGCAGCTCTTTGATGGTATTTTCATTACCTTAGTGATACAAGCAGCAGACAATTTCCTTCCTTGCTGCAAACTCAGACAAGATAAAGCTCTTTTGCTCTGAGGCAAGCTTGAACCAGCCCTACACACTCTTAATGCTCAGAAAGGATGGGAATTTTACAAGTGGTCTCAAGAACCCAAGAAGGGATTTAAATAATCAGTCACCATTTTAGGGTGTTGTACTTTCTGAATTTCTTACCATATGTAGCTTAAGCTTCCAAGAAGTGAATAATTGGTGCACTGGTGACACTGACATGCCAGCATCACCCGTGCAACCTAAGGAAAACTTTGAGGAGACCACATTAACCCTCATCTTTCTCTATATCACATTAAATGCATCTGCTGTTCTTGGATTTTTTTTTCTCCATCACAACAACTTCCACTCATGCATTGCTCAGAGCTTCCACAGTTACCTTTGCTTCCCAGTAATCTGGAGTCCAAGAAAGAGGTGTTAAACTCTTTTGTTCACTTCATGTCAAAGCTGAGACCTGTTGTGTGCCTGCCAGCGTCCCTGGGCCAGCTCTCCAGCAGAAGAATTGTATAAAATTGTCCCAATGTTCTAAGAAAATATTGTTAAATTTTTATACATTTTATTCTTTTTCACTTTGGCGAATTTGGCTAAATGTCTTCCCTTCTCTCATGCATGGCCTTGTAAGCCAAGGAAATATCTTCCCATGGCCATTGAAAGCCATGAGTTCCGTGTAACACCTGTGTGCTGTGAGCAGGTTTGGAGGGCACACCAAGAGGTGGCAATCAGGGACATGCAGGACTTTATAATTTACTGTTATTCATATCTGGATTTGAAAGCAATGGGCATTTAACACTGTTTGGGTTTGGTTTTGGTTTTTGCAATGTCTGTGCTGTTTAATGTTTTTTCATGTGTAAGAGAAACAGCAGAAATACATTGAAAAATGGAATTAATTCTTCAGATATTTGCTGTGATATGAAAAGAAAGACAAAACAAAAAATGTCACTGTGAAAGTGCATCTCACTTTTCCAGGATCTGACTGTTTATTTGGATGAGGCATGGATCCCCATTCAGACTGAAGTGTGAAACATTTTGAGGGACACCCTTCTCCAGTGGGAAAAAAACCCAAACATGACTCATGAAGAGCCACTTGCTGAAAACTGCAGATCATCTGCTTAGGTGCTCTCAGAGTATTTCCCTCTTACCTCTGGTGCAGAATAGGAGGTGCCTGTCTGTGTCTCCCCGGTGAGTTCTAATTTTGAATATTTGAAGAACATCTAAATTTGCTGTTTTCACAACCCCATCTGTGGAAGTGCTCGGCATATTTTAAATGCTGAATAAATTTGCACCACGATTGGCACATTGAAAGCCCCAGCAAGCAGACACATTGTTAGCAATAATTACTGCTCTGTGGAACAGCGAGTACAAAGAGAACAAGGTTCTGTTGTGGGTGAAATCATACAGTTTAGATGTATGACACTTATTAGATCATCAAATCCATTGTCTTTCCAGTGCAAACTTATTCTCCATGGCATATTCTCCAATGCACTCTTCAGCTTAAACAGACTCATCCAAATCCATGACTATTCCTTTGTTTTCTTCTCCTTTGAAAAATGTTAATTTGTATTTCAATCAATATCTCTTCAGATAATGGTTATTTTACTGTGAACATTTTTCAGGGTATTGCAGTAATGTAAACCAAATGCTACATGAAAACTCCTGTCTTACTGTTTAATTCTGCCAAGGTTAAGATCAATTTAGGAATATAAATTTCATTCTAATTATTTTCTTCTGTATTCCCTCCATCTACACAGAGGGAATGGAGGAGGAAATTACTGAAGGCAAAGCAACATAATTTTGTACAAAACACCAAGAGACTGCAGCATTAAAATAAGAGGGTGCATTACAAGTGAAATGTATGTTATTGGTCTATTTAGTGGTTTGGGTTTAGTCCACAGCTTTGCAGAAGCCAACAGCAAAAGAATTAATGTAAAACTAGATGGAGATGGTAAACTCTCCTATATTGCTGTCTGCTTTTATGTTACAGTATTGTGTGTGTAGAAGCCAGAAAACATGGAGCTGAGATTAGAGGATAATTTGGATCTGCAGGAAATGGAACTTTGTCTGTTACTTAATTAACTAATAAATAACATAGAGTAACCTTCATAGAAAAGCACCAGTAGCAATACAGTAAGTTTATATTAACAAATGATACAGCAACTGAGCTGTGAGCTCTTTTAATAGAAGTTTGGGAGTGAGCACATAGCAGCCAAGCTGGGAGAATTTCCAGTGATTAGATTTAGATCAGAAGCATTCAAACCTGATCTGAAATAGGCAATTAAATAAAAAGGTGTATTTATGACATTGGCAGCCTTCTCTTTGAAGGTAGAGGGTGTATAACGATTTCTTTGCATTTTTTAATGTAACTACAACCCATACTTAAAAGCAACCTATTGTAAGAATAAGAACCATCCCCTCAAACTTGTGTGCATCTGGGGTCTCTTCTTAAATTCTCAACCTGAGCTTCTCAGTCTATAGCTTGGTTCTCAAATCCACTTTTCTATACTCTCACAAAGAATTACAATCTAAACATCTTAAATGCCTTGTGGAATCAGAGATCCCTCTCTTTGCTAAATGCAATTAAAACTATGTGTGCTGCTTGTGAATCAAATTAAAAAGAGAATATTTTTATCTGACCTCTGACTTGTCTAGTGAAATACATTTCAACCGAATTTCAGAAGGAAAATATCTGGTAAGAATTCTACTGCAGAGTTGGGTTCCTTTCTTAATGAAGCGTCACACAATTACTTAATCTACTCTGAATTGTTTAGAAAGAAAGATCTAAAAGAAAAAAAATACTTAAAAATATATTTGAAGTGTTGCCAGGACGTACAATTGTTGTAACTCAGTTATGATAGTCTGTAGCATGGAATTATAAAGACAAATGGATGACTCTTATTTGTAATCATCAGGGTTTTCCAGAAGATTAAACATATGAAAGCAAAGCTTCCTAAGTAATTCCCTAGGAGATTTCATCATATCACAGAGCAGGTTCAAAAGCAACAGCTGATCTAATTCCAAAAGCTCTTAAACTCACTGTACATTCCAGTGTATTCTTCCTGGTATTTTTGTAAGCTTGTTTTCTGCAGCGCCTGCAATGCAGAGCACAGGGCAAAAGGCAGAGCCTGAATGAACAGACTTGGGCAAAGATCTGCCTGGAATGTGGGCAATGTCCCCTCCCAGATCCCGAGGAGCAGCAGCACACAACCTCATCCTCCAGCTCCTCTGGCTTCTGAGGCTTTTGCCTGCATTGTTCAGATAATCTCAGACCATTTAGATCGATTACTCTCAGTTTTTTCCACCTTCCTGCCACTTGTCCTGCCCTGTGAGCCAAGCAAGCAGCAGGAGCACATCCCCCCAGGACTCACTGTGGGGCACTCGGGGTGCCTGGCACCAGCTCTGCTCCCAGCTCTGCTCCCACTGAGCTCTGATTCTGCAGAGCCTGCTTCTGCTCTCACAGCTCACCAGCGCTGGGGCAGAGTCAAGGATCCTCCTCAAGCAGCTGCTGTCCAGCTGTTTACTGACGGGGCAAACAGCCATCCCAAGGCTGGCATTAATTGGAATGTGGTAAAGGGAATCATGGCAAAACCAGAAAAATGCCTGGGCAGGTCCTCAGCCTGTGTGCAAACAGCAGGGCCAGGCTGACTTCCAGCCTGCCACTCACTCATGCTAATTTACATTATTAAGAATAGAGATCAAGCCTCTGTATTACATGAAGTGAAAGCTGTTTGGGGTTTTCTGAGAAGCTTATATCAGATCCTTGATCAAACTCCTCAGATTCCACTGAGGTTGATAAATATCAGAATAAAATTTCTGGGTCAAAGTTATGTCATAATTCTTACTTTTCCTGTAAACTTTGTTTTGATTCCTTATCAAATTAGTGAAATAAAAGGGATTGACATCATCACATATTTAAGGAAAGTTCCAAAGGTTCTCCTATGATGATACCATGCTGGTTTATCCAAAATATACTACTGTGTAATGCTAGTATTACAAGCAATTATGAGATTTTTATTTGGTTGGAGGCAAGGGTGTTGCTCAGGCTGACTCAGTGTGGTACTGCCCCATGTGAGGTCACACAGCCTTTCAGGCACAGAAGAAAATGTTCTGAGCTAAACATATTTTCTGTATTGTAATTTATAATTCAAGGAAAAGGTGTTAGGAAATAACAATGAAGTGATCTTTGCTCAGTATTGAGACTGGGGTTAATTTCAGGAGCAGTGGAATTTTATAAGAAGCAGGCACTGGCGTCAGCATGTCAAAAGGAGGTATTTTCTGCATGTTTATAACTGCTTTTGTTCTGGGCTGCTATGTCAGTAAAACAATTTATACTAAGAATATTTTCAGATGTTCCATCACTTAGTCCCTGTTGACTGGAAAGGTGGCCTGAAAGAGCTGAGATAGGGACTAACTCCAGAAAGGAAAAACTGTACCACAAAAAACCCCTTCTTTAATAGCACAAAAAGCCATGTAAGAGATAGAATACATAATCTGTATTTTCAGTACCAAGACCACCTGCAAGTGATAATGTTTGCATGAATTTTAATTAGAGAAAAAACATTTTCTTGCAATATCTCCTTTCCAAGCATCATAGATGAATAGTTTAAGTTGCTATGGTTACAGTGGGATGTGTCAGACCATGGATCAGTGTGATGGTTACAAATTTGCATGTAAAGAACAAAGGCTGCATCTTTTCATTTTAGCCAGATGATTTTAGCTCAAAATATTTCTATGATTTTAAATCAGTTGATATAACTTGACATATCATTCATACTAGGTGAAGAAAAAATGAAAACTTCATGATAGTTTAACTTTTCTGTTTAAACTAAGTCCCTTTGCAATGAGGCATTATTCCAGTTAGAAGTTTATTTTAAGAAAATAAATAGTACTTTTCAACAACCCATATAGAACAGGAGTTTTTATATAGGCTCTAAAAAGAATGCCAAGATGTTGCCTTGGCTCTTGAGCTATTAAAGGCACAGTCTGTTTCTCATGAATGAAGATTGGTTGAGATTTGAACTCTCTCCTAGTTTTGATCCATTCTGTTTTGAAATGTAGCAATCTTATCTTCCCATTGCATTGTGCAAGTATTTTTCATTATGGATTGGCATGCCATCCACTTAGTGTCTTCCATTTGGAGGCAGCCAATTCCTCCCTTTTGATCCAAACCAGTTGTTAACTGCCGAAAGTATTTCTTTATATGAAAAGATAAAAAAGCCTTCCTTAAAACATTTTAGTGGAATCCTGTGTGAAACTAATTTGTAGGGAAAAACAAATCAATAGGTGTGTAGGGTATGGAGGGAGACAGACTGTGCCTGTGTGTGTGCACATTGCAACCTTCAGATGTTTTCATCCAACTGATTTCAAGGGTTAAGAGCGAGATAGCGTGCTAAAGTGATTCCAGATGGGCCAATATTAATATCTTTCTTTTCCTGATGAATGAGAAGGTATGACCTAGTTAGAAAACTGCTAAAAATTGCAGGCGCCACCGAGGCTTTGGCTGGTGCCCTACCAGGCAGCTCTTCCTCCTTACCTCTGCAGTTGTGGTGCTGGTGAGCTGCTCGGACCTGCTGAAGGAGGCGTTCCAGGGCCTCTGTGTGTCCCCTGTGCCGAGGCTCTCTTCCACTGCAGTCTTTCCAGTCTATTCAACAAAGGAAATAAACAGAAATGGAACACAAAGGTGCAGGAGAGAGTCTAAAAATATTTTCTTGCCTCTGGTACTTCTCGTCTCTAGAGGAGTTCTGCATCTCGGCAGGCAGGAGTCGTTTCTAAGTCTGTTGTTACTTGTACACTGAGGTTTCTTTGCCTTGTGCCAGCTGGGTGATTAATCATAATGATTATTAACAAAGAGCTCACAAGCAGCTCTGAGAAGCTCCTGTAGTGACTGACTTGAACGTGTGTGTTTCTGTCCATGAATGGGCTCTGGTGCTGCAGTGAGGGGCTGCTCTCAGCCTGTCCTGGCTTAGCCCCTCACCAAGGTCACACAATGCTCACTCCTGCTGGCACCAGGCGGCTCCACAACTTGCCTACAGTTCTGCAAGGCAGAGAATGAACATCTTCCTACCCCCAGAGCTTGCCCTGTAGCCAAAGAAATGTGCTTGGAATAAAATCACTTCTGGAGATGTGCTCCCAGCAGAGGCCTGAACAAATGCTGGCGGTTCCTGCCCTGGAGCCATGGGCTGCTCAGCACTGCACTCCTGAGGCAAAAACCTGCTGCGTTTGTCCCACACACATTCAACCTCCAACAGACTTTGTTTTCACTCACTTGCTGCTAATGAGAATCTCAGTCTACATTTTAAAAAACAAACTCATCAGAAATAGGAAGAAACGGGGTGTATCAGAAAGGAGCTCTTTAATTCCAGACTTGGCTATTTTCATACTTTGATTGTAATGAGAAAAGCTCATTGCACCCTTTTCCCAGCCCAAAGGAATGGTGGATCAAGGCATTAAGAGATCTGTCTGCACAGGAGACATGCTCCCATCTTGCTGGCACAGAGGCCGTGTACGTACTCGTAGCCACCAGCAGTTTGCTCACTCACTAAATATACAGATCCAGTTTCTAGTGCAAGTTTGGAGTCAAGCATTCCTTCCAATGGGCTCACTATGCCAGGGATATAAATACTTGTTTATTTACATTTAGTGTAGCAGCCAGAGTAAGCCCCATGAAAGGCTGGAACGAGAAGACATTTGGTATCCTGATAGCCTGTGGGCAGTGTGACAGCCGCAGAGGGGCTGTCCTGTGTGCTCTGTGCTACTGCCCACATCAGGGCCAGCTGCATTTACTGCTCCGTGCGGGGAAAATGTCCTCAGAGCTCCTGGGAGCAGCCAGGAGGGACCAGCTGCAACTCACCAGTCTCAAAGTGCTTTGGTGTTATCAGACTGGTAGAGTTTCAAACAACCTTGTGATTTCTCTGTCCTAGTGGTTTCCAACTTCTTGAATCTCCAGATTGCTGACTGCCTTAAAAATGACACAGAAACCAGACCAGCTTCCATCATTGTCCATCACTCACCTGATAATGAATAAACCTAGAAATATTTCTGTCTACTGGGATTTTACAGAGAAGCTGCACAGTGCTGACCACCACTTTACAGGCTGCTGCTGTGTGTGGGGTAAGTGGCAAATGCTCCCTGTCACCACACAGAGACACATCCCCAAGAGTGTCACCAGCCTTTGATGCTCTGGGATTGGACTCAGCATCAGGCCCTGAAGATTTCCTTTCCCCTGCATATTCTCATGGCTGCTGTTACGGACAACTCTGTAGATCATTAATGTATTCCCATTTAAATTTTAGCTCAGGGCCATATTTTGTTATGCAGCATTGGTGTAATGTCAGCTTGCCAAGCACAAATCAGCTTTTCAAAACCAGTGGTGAATGCAGTCGTGAATAGGGAAGCTCTGACCCCAGTAACTGCAATGGTAAATAACATCTTGTCTCTCTAATGTGAGTATTACTTAATGAAAAGGTTTGCATTTAGGTTCTGCTGGTCTTACTGGAAAGCTTAAGCATGTGGCCCTAAACCCAGCAATTACAGAACTTTCTGTACTATTAGCACCCGAGATACTGTACAAGGGGAATGAACAGAATTCTCTCCATGGCTTTTGTGCTGATCCACTGAAATCTGCAGGAAGATTTCCTTCACACCCAAAACTTTGGAACTGGTGCATAATGTCAGATTTCAGAAGGTTAATAGCAGGGGACTATAAAAAGCGAATAGAATGCAATATGCTGAAAGCAAAATTCACATCATACAAAGCTGCAGTCTTAAATACCACCTGTCTTGCCAGGAGTGCTCCTTCTTTGGGGATATTTGGCTGAATAACTGGCAGCTACTGTGAAAGAATCTGTCCCCCAGCTGATGTAAATTTTGGGTTTCTGGGGCCAAGTCCTGTGTAGTTACACCTGGCTATAGTCAAGGTAATTGCACATCACCAAGTTATTCAGTAATCCACAGTAGATTTTTTTCCCATGACTGTAGCTCATTTTTGTTCTCAAGCAGAATATTTCTTTAGCCTAGTTCTGGTATTGTTCTGGAGAAAACACAAGAAAAAAATTCAAGCAAAATGGGACAATGGTAATGCAAAAGCCTTATTTATCCAACCCTCTCCATTATGACTACTGAGAGTAGGTACAGCTTGTTACATTTTTTCACATTAGCATGCAAGGTTATTAAATTGCTACATTAGCCTGATAAAAACTAGTGTTAATGCAATAAAAAGAGAAGTCCCACTTTACTGCAGTAATCAATACAAGGGGAGCTGTAATACACTGAGCCAGTTTGGCAGGGAACAGAGTCTGGAAAAGCAACTAACAATACAACGTGATTATAATAGATTAAAAATTACAAATGACAACTCATAGCCCTAATGAAGTTTGAGGAGACCTGTCAGAGATTGAAAAAGGAACATTTTCTTTTTGACATTTCTGCAACATTTACAGGCGACATCCTACCACCACGTGTGTCCACACTGGAGTATTTTATGTACAGGATGCTGTAAGAGTGGTCCAGTGAATGGGATCTATAATGCTACAAGGTAAAGCATAAAAGTACATGAGATACTTGTGTTTTGCTTCTAGCAGTTTAGAATCAGCTTTTAATCCATTAATGTACTGAAAAATGAAGTTCCATGTATCAGAACTCTCCTAAGAGAAAGGAAGATTAAAATATTCCTAATTTTTTAAAGTGTTCATGACTAGAAAACAATTTTCTGTCAAAGGATTGGAGAAGAATAAAAGCTGAGACATAAATATACATCAATTATTATTTTGCCTAATTTCTGGGAGTTGGAAGGAGTTGAGTTTTATTATTTATTTCACTCCTAGATGGCATGACAATTACATTGTGAACTCCATCATCACTAAGCAAACTGGAGGCCCAACCAACCCAACCTACTTGAAGGAGAAGCATATTCAGGAGTGGATTTGCATGGAGGTCCCCATCCTCTCATGTTGTATGCTGAGACACGGATATAATATCTCTGGCCCTGCAAGTGGAAACAACTGGAGTCAGAACTATCACTGGATTCAAAATCTTGGCTGTAACAACTGCAAAGCAGTTCCTCACAAAGATTTTTTTTTTCATCTTAAATAGCTTTAATAATTTAAATGCACCATGATAAATTGAAACATACAGCAAAGATTTGAGGACAAGGTTTGAGACCCAATTCTGTTTGGTGTAAAATAGATATACAAGGACAAATAGCAAAAATGAGAATGACTGCATCAACATGTACATTTCTGGAAGAAGGAGAAGAGAAAGAGTTGTTATTTGAGGTATTGGTCGTCAGAGTCAGGTCGAGATTTCTCAAGAGCCTTTGATCTGCACTGATTATCCTATGATCCAGAAAACAGCAGCTTTTGCTCCAGTCTGTCCCAATTTCTCCTGAGAATGATAACTCAAAAATTGCTTATATTCATTTTTGACTTTTGAATTATGGTTACCAGACATATCGTGCTCAACCACTGGAACATGCTGCTACAAGAAAGGCTCTGCAGTGATTTCCAAGGGGTGCTGATGCAAATTCTCATGTCTTTGTACCACTGTGGGGACTGGGCCATGAAGGTCTAAATGAGTCCTCTGGAACTCACCGTCCTGAGACCTGTGATGGAGCACCTCAAAGAGTGAAGATTATCCATGATTATTTCACCAGCCAAAGGAGAAAAGTCTTCTGAAGAGCTCCATTGCACTAGAAACAAATAGCGGGAGAAAATCAAGTCAGGTACCAGTCCAAGCAAAGAAGCCAAAGGACTTGAATCACTTACAGGTTAACTTTTCTCCTAGCAGTTTTCCAGTCCATGTGGGTACTAGAAGTCCTGTTTAACAGTAATGTATAGCAAATACACAATGATTAAATTATATCTCTGTGTATGGGAGATAAACCCAAAAGCTTTTCAGGAAAGAATGCTTAAAAATAGACTGCAATACAAATTACTTTGAGTCACCATTGTCCTAATTTAAGCAATTTCCTTTTAAAGACAGAGAAGCAGTTAAAAAAAAAAAAAAAAAAAAAAAAAAAGATGGCTAAAGACTTGGACCTGTTAATGCCATTTGGCAGTTTATACATCCCAACCAACAAAAAGCATTGGATTTGCACTGACTTGCATTTGATTTCCACAGGTGGGCATGGGCAGAGAGTCCTTTTGGCTTCTCAGGCCCACAGAGTACCCTTGGCTAATTAGGATAGAAATATTCTCCTTGGACTAGACACTCACTGGAGCTCCTGGCTGGTTTCAGTAGTTCTGGCTCTCCTGGCCAGGCCTACTGCTGCTCTGGTCACTGCAGAGCTCCAGCAGGACCTGGTAAGCTGAATCCACTTTCAGAGGGATTTGAGTGCTGCTGGGCTGACAGACCCCTCCCAAATTTCCTTCAGCCCAAATTGTGATGGGCACCTTCACCAAAGTGCTCCTGTCACCCCTGTTCCTGCTGAGCTCAGGGGTCATGGAATCAGCAGTCCTGCTGTCCATACTCTTCCTCAGTACTTGAAAAAAAATTATTGTGCACATAAAATAGTATTGAGCAGACCAAGAAATACTACTGGGTGATTTTGAAAAAAGAATATGTGCAAGTGAGGAACAGATGGCTGCAGGCAGGAAACCAGCTTTTTTTCTTAAATTATTCCTTATTAATGAGAGGTGTCATCCTCTTTAAATCTGGAGTCATACCTCTGGGATTTAGTGACCTGTACCTTCAGATTCAAACTTCCAGGAAAATCTATCAAAATCTCAGTGAAATTAATCTCTTGAATTATTCTACAGTAGAAACTGGGAAATCTCATTAATTTCCTGGATTTACACCACAGAATTCAATATAAAGCTTTCCTTTCTTTTGTGAAATCTACTCATGGAATAGTTTTTAGACACCTTATTTGTATATTAATTAGTATTGGAGTTGATAATTTAGAATGGATCAGAGGATATAGGTATTCTAATTTCAGCATATGGAATTTTCATCTTCTGGCAGTGTCATACTGGTATTTTCATGTTAAAGGAAAACTGCTTCAGAGAATTTCTTGTTCAGCATATATAACATTTAACTGCCAACACATTTTTCTGAAACAGCCAAGTATCAATAGCACAACTCATTTTTCCCTTCTTCCCTAATCGTTCCTTTTCTATGATTGCACTTTGTTTCTATAATTGCACAGCATGCTCTGCAACATTTCTGTGTTTGCTGCAATGAAAAGAAGATTGGTTTTTTTTTATTCTCATTGAATTTTTTCACCATGTATTTTTCTAGTTTTCCACGGGTTTTAAATACCCAATTACTGCCACCCTTAGTGGAAGCTATCTCTGCACATTAGTAGGAAAATGTAGAGACTGTTGCAGTACTGTATTGTAGGGTTTTGTTGACAGTTTAATTATAGGAATGCTTAAAAGCAACATTGAACTTGATGGCCTGTCAGAGTTTCCATTGTAAACCGTGATTTTCAAGGTTTCTAACTCCACTCGTTTTAAATCGCTGCAGACACTGTACACATGCTGCAGACTTAGACATGTTTTCTGTTTTCCAGAAGGAGAAACCCCGTTCAGACTGCTGAACGTGTTGTCAACGGCTTGCAGTCACTTCAGACACCAGTCAGAATCCATTTCCAAGGATTCATGTCAAGCAAGACAGTGTCACTCAGACAGATTCTGCCACAAATCCTTCACTGGAATCCCCAGGAGTGCCCCAGTGTCCTGCTGCAAGGGAGGGGCAGTGGCTGGGCCACACTTCGGGCAGCACAAAGCACAAACCAAGGACGAGAGAAGTAGCTCTAAGCAGCTTTTGATCTTCCCAAATTTTTAACTGTTCCATGGACTGGAGGCTGCCCAGACATAACTTGGTACTTTGAGAGTCATATTTAAATTTGGGTAGCTTACACAAATAAACATTGCAGCCCTGTCCTTGATGTGGGTCCCCTTCTACTTGCATTTGGCATTTAGAGGAGTGCTCCCAAAATTTCAAGATGCTGGCACACTGTCTGAAGAGGAGTTAATGCCTTAATCTGAGCAGGATTGCAATCCTGCCTGTCTGTAAGCCTGTGACCAGCAGGAACACCACAACACTGTGACTAGCGTGGCAGCTTGTTCTCAGAAATAATCAAAGACTGCTGAGTTCAGGGAGAGACGCTGAGTTTCCAGGGGGAGAATGGGCTGACATGATCCTCAAAGCCATCCCAGGAGCAGCAGGGAAGTTTGAGAGGTTTTGTGACAGTAAATCACAGGGCTTCGCTCTGATCTCCCAGGGCAAGCTGCTGCCCCAGTGAGCCCCTGAATGCTGAGTGGCACTGGGATGTCCCAGCCCCTCGAGGCACAGCAGCTGCCTTGGGACAGTGTCCCAGTGTCCCAGTGTCCCAGGGATTGTCCTGCCAAGAGCTGCTGGGTGCACCCTGGGTGCCCCACGGTCCCCCCACCATCCCACCCTTCCCTGGCTGCCAGGCTGAGCCTGTGCTCAGCTGTGCCTCTCCCTATGCAGCCAGCAATGCCAGCATTTTGCTTTCTTTTTAGCTTAGCCAGTGGTGGCTGAGCCCCATGGAATTGAAACATAGGAATTGATATTTGCCTGTGGATCAGGTTATGGCTATCATGGTTGAGAACCCTCCTTTTAAAGGATATTTGCCTAACAAGATGGTGTATCCAAAGTTACTCAAAACTTAATTTTCAAATATATTTATTTTAAAACCTCACTTTTGCAAAAAAAACCATCCCCCAGTTTCAATAAAAATTTCCATAACTGAAAAATAAATATTTTTTCAACAGCTCTGTTGGAATAGTGCCTTCTTTTTCCCCTCATTTCAAAGTATATCTGTCATAAAGAAACTCAAAACAAGTTTTGGAATTTTCTTGCTTACTTATAATTTTAACAAACTTTTTTCCTCCCATGATTTTACTGACTCAAGTGAGAAGATGACATGATACAGCTTTAAAGAAATGCAAATTGATGGAAATAATTTATCACTTAGGTTTATATCTCTTGCTCTGCATTGCCAGTTTTCAGCTCTCCACTGTAATGGTCATCTAAAAATAATACATAATATTCTGTTATATTGATTGGGCTAGAAACCTCCTAAGAGGACATAGATACCAGTTTTCCTATTTAATAGAAGTGAAAATGAGGTAAGGAGGGGTAGAGCACCTTGTTCAGTCAACAGGCCCCAACACAAGGGCAGAATCCATATACCAGGCCACTGTTGCTCCCACTGCCTGGCCTTGTGGGATGTCTGCAGCTCCTCCTGGTACCAACACAAAGCCACTCATGGTCTCACCCTGCTGAAGGATCTGGACCTAAAAATTATCTAATTTGTGCATGAGCAACCCATCATGAAGATTTAGCTAAATCTTTGCCTCCTTTGTGAGAGGGAGAGTGCTAGGAGAGAGCAAACAGAAATTACCAACCATTTGTGTCACACTGAAGTCCTTGGGACTTTAAGAAGGGACAAAAGGCTGCCTCACCTCAGCATGTAAATGCTGAATTATAAACCTGCTCAAGTATAGAAAGCTGAGGATGAAGAGGGTCCTTTATAAGAGCCCAGGAACAGGAGCTGGTCTTGTAGACTGCACCAACTGTGCTGTAAAGGACCTGAAAGCTGTTGGGTGAATTAAGGATGGAGCATGTTCCAGTCCTGTTCTGAACACCCCAAAGGGCTGCTTTGTTGTGAACGCTGAATGTCTTTGCTGTTGCGGCTTTCCATCTGACACTTCATGTTATGTCAGAGCAGGGCTTTTTTGTGTGTTTAATATATTGGTGACTATGTGTTTTAATGAAGGTGCCCTGTATTCCAGAGCTAGCAAATGCACGATGTGTTGCTGCGGTCGCCAAGATAAGTAGTAATTTTTAAATAAACAGCAGTATAAACAGTTACATAAAACTCATGTAAATTGCTGGCACATAATTTTAGACTGGCTTAAGTTATGTAACTTACTTGTGGCCAAGTTTTTTTTCTAGTTTTTTTTTTTTTTTTAAAATACTCAATTCACGCACTTTAAAATAAAGGGAGAAGTTTATTTTCACCTGTTTCTTTTCCACTCACAGTCCTTCTGTTATACTGAGCATGCCTTTAATAGCTTCTCAGAGAGACAGGCAGACAGATAAAGGGCAAAGGGAAGACAAAAAGCACCTCCTGACCCTATTGTAGATTCATTCAGGAAAGCACCTTCCCTTGAGTCAAGTAAATAGCCTGAGCCACAGTAGAATTTGTTTCTTGTCTTGACATTTGTTTTTCCTTGCACTTATATTACTGAATTGCTGAGTACATTAATTAGATTGAGGGACAGGAGTTCTGTTGCTGCTTGTTGGGGTCTGCAGAGTAGTGTATGGAGCTGGAATTCTGGATTTTATTCCTGACTTGCTGAGTGACCTTGGGCAGTGTGTTCTGTCACTCAAGCTTTTAAGGCAGGCTTGAGCAGCAAAGGTTCTGTCTCCTTCCCCTCCTCCCATGTCCGGGGCCTGGGCTGATGGTGGTCTTATCTTGTGTTCCCAAGGGCCTCCAAACAAATAACTGTGTTATTTATTAGCTTCCTTTGAAATAGAATACAGACAGAGAGCACCACCAGAAACCACTTCACGCCATCTTTTTCTGCTTGCTGATCTTGAAAAAATTTCAATGATTTACTCTCATAATGTCTTAGCAGCTGGATTTAAAGACATTAAACTCTGCCATTTATATGAATAAAATCAGGATGAAGGACCCTAAACAAATATTTATCAAACAAGTGAAGAGACCTGAACATTAGTGAAAAGCAGGAATCTCTTGGCGTAGAGATCTCTGATGGAGAACATTGTTTGCAGTATTTGGTCAGCTCCTCCTTGCTGTTTTCAGCTGTTGTCTCCAGCCTGATTTAGGAAAGGAACCGAATTTTTTCAGATTTTCAGTTCAGGCTGTGTTCATGCCTTTCTCATGTTTGGAAATCCTCCAAGAAATTATAGGAGAAAGACAAGTCATACCAGCTGGAGGGACTACTGACAACATAATACTTCCATTAGGAAAAAAACAAATGTTTGGCACTGAGCAGTTTGTGCAAACACAGAAGTTAAAACACAGTCATGGCCTGGGACTTGGATTTCCAGGTACAGCTTAAATTAAAACCTGAGCTCCAAACTTCTCTAAACACAAGTGTTCATTATTTTGGATCTTATCTATAATTTCAGTTATTTCTGTAAACTTATTCAAGGCTCTTTGTGCTGGGTTAGTAGAAGCATCAGTAAAGCTGAAGAGGAATGAAAAAAGATTCAAAAAACCAGCTCTGTGCCCACCTGAGGCAAAAAAGTCACTGCTGTGGTGTGGTGGGTAAGAGCTGCAGGGAGATTTAAGGGCCTCTCAGCAGAACGAGATAGAGCAGTGCAAGACAGTACCAAAAAAAGCATATCTAGACTATTCCTAGAGAGCTCATCTTCATTTGGAACTTCCATGGCTATAAATCTTCACATTACTTATTGCAGAGATTTTTTTCTTTTAATAATCAAATACTTTATTTGCAGTAAATCTTCTTCCCAACAGCTCTGGGCTCCTTTGCGTTTTACGCCTGCTAATAATAACCAATGATGTTAAATAACCTTTCTTGTGGCCCTGTTTCTGGATGTTCCTTTGACCCAGGCCAGAATACTCTATTTTATGTCTTGACATTTATGGGAACCATTATGACAGCAGGCTGGGTGCCAAAGACACATCTTTGCTTGATCATGGTTTCATGACTAGTTCATCTTAAAGCAAATCTGCATTATATAAATGATTTATAAGAGACTATTTTTACTGAATTTTAATAAAATTCTCACCAAGAGAATATAAAAAAAAAATTGATCTTTTTTCTCAAGTATTTGATTAGCGTTTTCTAAATCCCAGCAATTCTCTATCTGTTTGCAATAAGGCCAGCTATTCCAGTACAAGAAGGAATTTTTTTCCTCTGTTAGTGAAAATGACATTTCTTACTAACATTTTATAAATAACTAAGAAAATGTGCCATGTGGGTGCACATGCAGCCTTCCAATGTGGGCCAGTGGTTAGAAAGCTACAATGGATTACAATAACAGCCAAGACTTTTTCTCAGCCCTGAAATGACAAACATACGCCACTGTGGCCATGGAAGGAAAAGTGGGAGAGAACATGTGTTAGAACTGTGAGAGTGGATTGAAGAATAAATGGGGTTCTTATGCAGAGGCTTCACATCCTGGAAAAGCTTGGCTTGGATTCTGCAAGCTTCCCCTCCCAGTGGGAGCGTTGCTCTCCTGTGCTCTGTGCAGCCAGAGCCGCGGGAAGCTGCCGCGCGCGATCGTCGGCACAAAGCGCACACGGGCAGGCTCAGCTTCGGCCCAAAACACGACATCAAAATTGAATTATTAATCAGCAGCTGGGAAAACGCACACAGAAAAGTAATCTGTCACAATGTAGGAGGCAAAGCAGAGCACTGCAAAGTGTGGGGAACAAAGGGAGGAAATACTCAGGGGCTAATTCAAGGAATCTGTTTAATGACATTCCACTCCTTGTCCTCTAGCTCCTCTGTGATATGAAGAGGGACTTTGCTGCACAGACATTAATTAACCATATTTAAGGCTTTTATTTCTTTATAAAATAATCCCTACAGTAACTTAAAGAGCTTTCACCTTCCCTAGAAATGCAGACAGGTGTGGCAGGCAAACCTGCCTTGATTTGGGGAGATTTTACTTAATTTAATTAATTGCCAATTAACACAATTTTTTAATAATTAATTCAAAGTGAGAGGAAGTAAATATAATTACAAAAACATCTAAGTGAACACCTTCCCACCATCTTTTCTGGACTGAACTTAGTACACTTGTCCTCCCGCTCACCTACTGTCAGCTTCCTTTATCTCTGTTGGGGCTTTCACTCATTGCTGGGTTTTCCATCACACTGAGACATGGCCAGGCCAGCTGTGAGCAGCACATGGCTTGTCCTGACCTCCTCCCACTCCTCAGATGCCCCTGGCTACTGCAAACTGCCCTCCATGTCCATCACTGTGCTCAGGAGTGAGCCAAGTGGGTGCTCAGGTGTGGGTTAAGAAGGAGCTCATGGGGGAGCCAGCTGTGTGTTCATTAGTAAATTAACTGGGTGCTCGTACAAAAACTAATGGGGTGTTCATGCCTGAACTAACTGGGCACCCGTGCATGGAAGCAGAAAACCCTGTAGTTTATGCTCAATACATGAGGCAGGAGCTTGCAGCAGGTCCCAAGCTGGTTCCAAATTTACAGACAGGCATTAGTTCTGGGGGTCAGATCTGATTACTAGAACAGGATCAGGCTTTGGCTGGGCAGGCAAATAAGGCCTTTGGTGCTTCTCAATGGTCCAAGAAAGTCCATGATGGGCCAGAGAAGACTTAAGATGAAGCTATGAGCAGGGAAACTTTGCCATAAACCCTATGAAGACATTCTGGTTTTGTTTAAATCTTCAGTGAGTCTTCATTCCCAAATCCATTAATCAAAATATCTGCTAAATCAATGACCTCCTTCAAGACAGAAGCTGAAAGTCTTGAGTCCCAGTCCTGCCACTGACTACAAGGAATTCACCTCTTCTGAGCCATACCTATGAAATAGAAGCTGTAACAGCCACATACAAACAATTAAAAAACCCCCAAACACTCAATAATTTTGGTAAGTCAAAGCGAATGTAAAAGGCAAAGCAGTGTCTAAAATTCAACAATATTATGATACGAGCCTTTTTCCTCAGAAATGAAGGCAGACAAAAGTAGAGACTGTGTGTCTGGGTTTTCTCATAGCTATTCATCCTGAGCTGCTGTTCAAAATCGTTATAAAGCACAAAGCAGGAGGAAAGAATGATTCAGCTGAGTAACTGGTGTTTGATTAGCTACATTAGTTAATTACACCATCACTTAATAAGTGATTCATGTTCAAAGGTGATTTTAAATACATAACAAACTCAAATAATAGAAGGTCTTAAATTTTATGTTAAGTCCAGCACATACTACAGACATTGACAGGAGCTAGAAATAGAAAGGTTTGTTTTAAGTTTTATACATTTCTGTACTGGCTAGGCATAAAAATAGAAGTCAAATTGCACAGTCCTGTTAGCTACCAAAATGTAACGTGCAAATAAAGCGCCCGGGAGACCTAATAAAATGCCATAAATGAACTACTGTAAAAAATATCAGACCACACCTATTCAGCAGGATAAATTCAAATGTCTTACAAAGAAATGTATTCTCTTTTCTTTTTATGGAGCAAGAACTGTTTTGAAAAAAGAGAGAATGAATTTCAAAATATACAAAGAAACTTTGAATAATAAGTGGAAAGGGTTCAAGACCAAGTGCAGAATGCTGCTCAGTTCCTCTATGGACTGGACCAGAATCAAGCAGTGACACAGCATCTACTTTAGAGAGACAGAGGTATTATTATTAAAGTGCTTTGTTTTCTTAAGACTCGCTTCCACAAGCATTCATTTCCATAACCAGGGTTCTTCTAGAAGTCAAAGAAAGCACAGGCTTGCTGCTTTCCACTCTGACACTGCTGTGGGAGCAGATCGTTGCTACCAAAGTGGAGAAAGATATATATAGAAATGAATATAGAGATATAGCAATATATCTGGATATTTAGGTCTTTGAGGATCACTGCAGGGAGCCTGCTATGGAATAAATCCAAATTTGGGCAAACATGGAAGGCCAGCTTTTGATAAACATATCAAACACATAATTAAAAAATGTGGT
Source organism: Passer domesticus (assembly GCF_036417665.1). NCBI lineage: Eukaryota > Metazoa > Chordata > Aves > Passeriformes > Passeridae > Passer > Passer domesticus. The sequence goes on from NC_087493.1 coordinate 5,706,521, forward strand.
ATCTGCTGTTTTGTATGTGATCATGGGGACAAGCAGAAGCCAACACAAAACGATGAGATTATTTGGTTGTGAAAGGATTACCCCCAAGATTAAAACATGCAGAATCACACAGAATTTATAGATCACTCCTGTAAAGTCCTGGAGGTTCTTCACATTGAAATCTTTAATGTAAATTTTCCTTGGTGAGAAGCCAGCTGAGAATCCCAGATCCCTGTTTCTTTGGAGCTCAGGTGTCACACAGGCCCAGGCTCCTCACTCCTGAGCACAGCTGCTGATCCTGAGAGCAAAGGCAGCTCCCCCATCCTTTACTGAGACTCCCAGTGACAACAGTGAATTGTACTGGTCTGTTCTGGGCTGGAACTGACCCGTTTTGCGCAGCTGTGTGACACCAACATCCTGGGGCTACTGCATATCCAGCCAGGACTGAAACAGAGACTCCAAGATAATCATTCTCATGCAAAAAAATTCTGAAAGGGATCACAAAGTGCTTTGCAAGAAAGGAGGCAGGGAACGACCTTTTCTCAAAATTTAAGAAAAACATGACTCTTTCTTTCCTGATCTAAGCCAAACTGTTTTGTTTTGTTTTGTGTTGTGTTTTAAAGAGCTACACTGACTGAAAATAAAAATCTTCTCTCTATCCAAAAGAAATCCTGGAAGGCAGCTGGGAAGTTCTAACAAACATGGAATACTCTGCTAAAAGACCAAACTAAACAAAAAGGTAACAAGGGCTAAAGTGGCCCAGACAGCTCAGCATCACTATCTGGAAAATAACTTGGCATTCACAGCTACAACCAAACAGAGAAGATTAGCTTTGTTTGCTACATCAAACATGTCTTTCTTCCTCTCTCTTCAAACATAAATAGTTCCAGGCTCTAAAATAAATTAGCTCAACTTGGGTTATACAAGCTGTTTCATTTTTTTTTCTTCAAAAGGGAATATAGATGTTTGTTTAAAAATTGTAAATAAAATATAAACCGAGATCTTTCATTGCATGGTGATCCTTTCCAGTAGGTAGTATCAGCACCACGTCCATTTTTCTTCCTTATCCTATACTTTGGTATCACAGCATTATTATGACTACTTCTCATGGGAAATGGATGAAAAAAAATCATGCAGTAAGGGGATGCTTATCTATACTTATTCACAGTAAAAGTAAAATAATAATCAGATTTAAAATCCACAGAAAATAAATGCGACAAAATTACTTAGCATTACTTTTAATTTTTTTCTTTGAAAAATCCTTCTTTCTTTACGTGTATGTGTTGTGTGGAACATACAAACCCAAAAAAGCTGGTTAGTGAAAGACAACAGTTCTTAAAGCCCAGCAAGCACTTGCTGCCCATCTCTAGTGGGATGTTCCAGGCTGTCTGAGTGCTGATTATGCTGCTGTGGGATGTTTTTTATCGAGGTGGCTGAAGTGCTGCAGCTCTGGGATAACAAAACCTCCTGCAGTACCAGTGTGGTGGTGTAAACAGAAAGCTCTCCCTGGCTTCAAACTGTGGCAAGATGTTTTGTATGTTAACGTGGAACGTTTTGATTGTGTTTTCAAAGATGTAAAACTAAAGCAGGTCCTAAGTACTTCCATGGTGGGATGTGAAGTTTGGCTCTAGGGCACAATTAGCCAAGGGTTTTTTTCCCCTCAATATTACAGTGATGCTTCACATCCTTCCTAAAACTGGCTGGGATGAGGTGTCTCTGGCTTGGAGTCTTTCTTAGCATGGAGCAGATTATTACTTTTATTATTGATTTATGCCATGCCTGTCTGCTTCCAGCCTCAAAACACTTTACTAAGTTACAATATACTTAGGAATCATTTCACGTCAGCCACCACCACGCTGCAGCCTTCTCCAGAGGGAAACTGAAGGGAGCCATTAGGATGGTGCCTGCAACATTAAACAACAATCCAGGAGAGGAAGTAAAGAATACTCTGGCTCCTTAAAGCAATGGCTGAACAGAATGCAGCCACTGAGCTGCCATCCAGCTGGGACACCAAAGTCAATACCCATTCACCGTGTGTGGTTAAAATTAAATCTCCTAATGAAGTGAGATGGTTTTAGTGGTTAGAGAGTGAGTGCAAAGTATTATTCTCCTGTATGATTATTTGTAAGTTATACAGCTAACAAGGGAAAAGATCACACACAGGAAAACAGCAGACAGTTAGATAATGTTCCAAGCCCAGTTTCTAAAAGATATTTGGGCAAATAAAGCTTCGGGAAAAAAAAATATATGAAAAAAAAAGAAAAAAGAGGAAAAAGAAAGATGACACGGGACAAATTGAATTGGCAGTTTTTCACTGTTTTTAGGGAACTAAACTAAGCTGAACAGAATTGATGTCAGTTTTTATTCCCTATAGTTCAGGTCCAGAGAAAAGAACATTATTAGTTTCTGTTAATGAGCAGGTATTCCCTAAACACTGGTGCAAATGCTCCTGAATTTTAATTTGCTTAGAAAAAGAAATGGTAAAGTATTGAGGGAAAAAAACCCCCACATTAACAGCATTTAAAAAAGAAATTTGTTTTGTTTTGTTCCTGAATTAGCAAAATGCTTTGGAGGTTTATATATCTGACTGAAAAGATCCTCACACTTTGCTATCAAGCTCTCCTTTCAGGGCTAGTAATTGCTAGCTGGTTCTAATCATTCTTGCAAGTGATCATTTGAAAGGTTCATTTTATGACCCCTCAAAGTAGCACAAAGAATCTCACTCCATAATGTAATAAACAATTCTACAACCAGTGCTTAATTAATTCCTGAAAGTCACCAAAAGGAGCTATTAATGATCTTTCTTTTTATCTAACCATAAATATACAAGTCTCCTGGGACAAAGGATTAAAAAAGAATATTCTGGCAAGACTAACTGTCAACTTGATAAAGCATAAAATGATCATGAGTGAGGGTAATTCAAAATACAAGGCAGTGCTACCTGGTCTGATCAGAAAGTTAGGTCAGGTTGGATTAAATTTCTCTGAATGCTGTGTTTATCAAAAACAGGACACCACTGACATGGTACAAACCAGACTCAATCCAAATGAATACCCAAGAGAAAAGTACTGCAACCTCCACAAAATTATTTTTAAAAATTAGCTCTGTTTGGGATTTAGATTTCCTGTGAACACACCAAGAATCATTATAATTAAAGGGTGGAAAATGTTTCAGGGATATTTAAAATACAACTATTACGAAGAACAGTCTGATATTTTCTAGAGAACTTTGGTGTTTTAGGAGCCCAAGCATTGTTTTCACAAGTAAATCAGGCAGTGGGAAGCTCTTAAATGAAATTTAGTTTCCTGGCAACACAACCCATTGCTGAAAATTAGATTTAGGCTTCTAAAGGGCTTTGATGTTTTTGGAAATCACTCTTCCTGCAGCACTGCACAGCTGACTAGGCGTAATACATTAATTTGCCTTCTACTGAGGCTATCAGGGCATTATCACTTTGATGGCCTCAGTAGTGTTTGGGAGGTTGGGATTATTTTTTTTTTTTCATAGAATGCAAAAAAATTATTTTGCTGGACATAGCCAGTGATGAGTGGAATCCGTGACCAGAAGCAGGAGGAGGAAGGAAAGAGATAATGTACCTTTTCCAAAATAAGCTCCTCTAGTGCTTTGGGAGCTTGTGCTGGTGCCAGTGCAGCCTGTGCACTGCCTGTCCCACCTTTGGAAAGGCTCCCTGAGCTGGTGGACCCTCGAGGGATGGAGTCTTTCTGAATCTCTCCTCTTGAAACCATCCCTGGGACACCCCCCATGGAAACATGAAACAGACTTCCCACCACACAGCCAGGACAGAGCTGCCTGTGAGGATGGAAACTTTAGGTTTAGGCACCTCTGAAAGGAGTTTTCAATGACTAATACAAAGAAACAGCAGGAAGCAGGGAGGGAGAAACTGGGGGAAACAACTTAGAGGACTTTCAGGCTCCCACTCCTTGACTCCCCTGGGCAGGGCCAGGGAGGCTTCAGATCCCCAGTCCTTGCCCTGTGGGAGGATTCAGCCCCCTCTGGAAGCTGAAGGCTGTGGATTGCGGTGCTGAACGCTGAAGAACTTACTGTTCCAAAGATTGTAGAAAACCTGAAAGTTCCTTTAAACAGGAAATTTAAAAAAATCGCATTTTTGTTCTAATCTTCAATAAAACTTGCTTTTTTTTCGTAATGTTGGAATTTCCTGTGGAACAGAAATTCTGTTTTAAAACCATCTCTATTCAACAGGGCTATTCAGATGGAAGCATTTTCTTATTCATTCCACTTTGCAACTAACTGGTGCCACCCCAAATGTATCACTCTTCCAAGAATGATGTGGCAGCCCTGGAATAGCTAATTAATTGGGCTGTATGATGCCTGTGCCAGAAGTTTCAGCTTCCAGAGGCATTCCTTTAAGGAATGGTGGTGTGGGTTTGGCTTTTACAAGGATACACATGGTTTCAGGAGCCCACAGGCACCAAAAGTTAGTTTGTGTTTTGTAACTGCTCATCTCAACCCAGTCATTGAGCTGATGCCTTAACCACAGTGAGTCAAGCAAACTTCTTCAAAGCACTCATGGAGAAAGCTTTTGGTTAATTTATTTTTCTTTTTTTTTTTAAATAAAATTTTTGTCCTTGGGTAATCTTTCAAGAAAATTCCACTTCTATGTCTGTTTATTGGGAAAATAATTCTGTTTAAACTCTACTTGCATCATAATATAACCTCTTGTAGATAAATACCTTTGCCACTTAGCCCTCAATTTTTTGTACATTGTTAAGGGGAATGAAAGGTGTCTAAATCCAGTACCTTTATACTTGGTCACCACAGCTGAGTTGACACTGAGGGGTTCTTGGAAGGTGACAGTGAGTGATGTGCTGCTCGTTACCATGAGACAGACATTGGTTGGCGCCTCGGGGGCTCCTGGGAGAGAAGAGAAAACATCAGCTCTTCAGCACAACAAATCCTATTCAAACAATGTTCCTGAGTCTTCAAAGAACCCACTGAAAATCACCCTGCAATTGTGAGCTTTGGGTTGTAGGTGTTTGTTTTCTGCCTTTTGAGCATTTTAATTAGTGATCCTACTAACAATATCCTGCAGACACCATTTGTTTCTATCGTGGTTTTTGGCTCCTTTTTGGTTAAAAATATCTTCCTGCATATATGTAACCCAATAAAACAGATCCATGCTAATTATGTCAATGAAAAGCCCCTATAAATCTCTTGGGGTGGATAAGAAGAGAGGGAAAGGACAAAACCACAAAGAGCTAATGAAACCTTGATGGTTTCACTAACAAATTCAAATTTATCAAAAACCAGAAAATATTTTTATGTTATTGGGATTCAAAAATTGCAAATTCCACAGTTGTTTTTGGCGTAAAATTTCCAAAATACAGTTGAGGTCTAACATTTTTGTTTACAAAAAGAAAAGGAAAAAAAGAAAGCTTAATTTGCAGAATATCAATCAGACTCAATTCAGAAATCAAACACAAAAATGTAATGACTTACTGCTGGGATTGATTTAAAAAGTCAGTATATTAACTTTCACTATTTCTGTATTTCCTGTATTTAGTATCTAAGAGAAGGAGCACTACATCTGTCTTGAAGAAATAACATACAATAAATTTGTGAAAATTATTTGTGAGTACATTTATATAAAGGTGGTTTAAAAATGTTAATGGAATTATTGTATTTCATCACATATGATACAGCTAAAAGATCCATGTGTCTAGAAAAAATTCAGGACTGTTTACTTCTTCATTGGGGCCCAAATTCCATTTAATTTGGATACAGACTCACTTGTACAACTGTTTAAAGTGACTCAATTTGTGGCTGTGGTGATGAAATGCATACCAAGATTAAGATTAGTGCTTATCAAAGTTAAGGTTATGTTTTCACAATATTTATGTGCAAAATGAAATTTCACTGCTTGATCAAATATTTAGAACAATCCCATTCCAAAATAGTAAGTTCTTTTGAAAAATAATCAAATTACAACAGAGAAAAGGCCAATGTCTCCATCCTTCTTCCTGGCTATTCATATGTTGTTTTGCAGCATCCCGTTTTAAATTCTGAACATGTTAAATGAGATCCAGGAGTAGATGTGGAAAGAGATAAGCAGGGCAGAATCATTGCATCCTGAATGAAGAGCTGGGATGTTGGATGTTGTGTTAATTTTATGCAGCTTAAGGGCCATGTGCTTGTTTCTTTCAGATATTTGGTCCTTTATTGTTCTAACACCCATTTTCTTCTCCCTCCTGGAAAGGCCATTTCACCTTTGTGCCTCAGTTTCCCCATCCCAACCTCCTCCAGCTCCCACTCTCAGCAGTGCCATGAGGATCAGCATCTTTGGAGAGGGTTCTCAGCTGCAGATTCCTGCCTGGAATTTTGCTGTTCCCTGTACTTGGTGTCAGTTTTGCCTTTTTCCTTTTATATGTTCCCTGTATTCTCCACACATAAATTTGGGGCTCTGTAGCCTATTGTATGAGTAGCTAGTTTGCCCAGTACTTTTCCAGAGCCTTTCCTTAAGCAGAAAGACAAAACAAATTCCAGAGCTCCAAGCCCTGGGAGGTGCAGGGTCCCAGCGCTGTCTTGGTTCTTCCTGGGAACCAAGGTTGAGAACAACTCCTTGAGATCCATGTCATGGACAGAGCACAGCTAGTGCCGAGGGGGGCACTCCAGAGAAAAGTCTTGACCTGGGGTGGAATTGCATCACCATTTATCCTCCTAATTGGTGCTTTTTATCCATTATGCTAATTTCCTGAAACCTATAAAAATGTACTCATCCCTGTAGGAAGAGTACATTTTTATGTACTCATCCTACAGGGGATGAGTACCTTTTACATTTTGTGGTCATCTTTCTATAACTGCCCCTGAAGGCTTTCAAATAAAGATCCTCTTTTTTATTAACTGCTTACTAAAATTGCCTCGAGTTTAATTTCCAAGTTGAGAAAAAGGCAACATACTCACGGGCATGCTCGTAGCCGGCCTTCATGCGCTGGTAGAGCCTGGCCCTCCACTCCCAGCCCCTGAGCTGCTTCTCCCTCTCGGCGCTGTCCGTGCCCAGCCCTTCGCTCGCTGCTTGCGCGGACAGCTCCGTCACTCTCTGCTGGGCCTCCTGCACCAGCGTGCTCAGGTGCACAGACCTGCTCTCCACGGTCACAACTGACAGGAAAAGAGGGAAAGAGGAAGTGCTTGGCAAAATTTTGGCCGTGCTCAGAACATGCCTTAGGTTACAATGTAAGCTGTACCCAAAAGTGGGTATTCTATCACCATCTTCATAAACTGTTGAAACTAGTTGGGGCAGAGTTCCTTATTTCCTTCCTGACTCATCCCTGATAACTCTGAGGGACATCTTCTGTTAATGGGCCATTGAGTGTCACTGCATGACTGATAAAATTATACCACTGGGAGATGCTCCACCCAGAGGGAGGAACCAAGCATTCCTACCTGGATATGAACTGAGGTTTGGAACACCACAGCAGCCTTTTCCCACTGGATTCACAGAGAACAAGACCTCCATAACCACCAATGGACCTTCAGAGGAAAATCCAGCCCTTCTACAGGACCACTGCTTCAACAGAACCACATTTGTCACTCCAGGAGAATTGCAGCCACCATTTAATCTGACTGCTACCAACACCCTGAACAACAGGGTGTCAGGTTGTATTCTGGTAGTGTTTCTCTATTATTGCATTTATTTTAATTATCCTTAAAGATCTGGCCACTTAAATATCATTAACAACATGAATAAATTTTCCGCATTTTTTCATCTGGTATTTCTCATATGCTTAAAATTGTCTTAATTAGACCAGAATTGCCTATCTGTTGTAAGTCAGAATATGAAAACCAAGCTAAAATAATAACCTCTCTCTAACCTCTGCTTTGGTATAATGTCGCAAACTTGCTTTCAAAAAAAAAAGAGATTGTACTGGTTACAAACACAATATATAAACTTCAACAAACAAGAAGAGATCTGATTGGCAAAATTAAGAATTCTTTGTGCCTAAAGTCCATGGCTGGTAAAAAATTGATCTCTTTCCAGCTTTTTGTGATACAGTTTTGTCCAGAGAATTTAATTAGTCCTCTGACAGGCAGTGAACAGCTTACCACATGGAGGTTTTTTCCTCCTATGCTCAAAATAACATTAATTTGATGTTTAGCAGTTCAGATTTTCTGTGTGAACTACTGTGGTGAACATCAAGGTGAAAATTAAGATCACATAGGTTACAAACTAGAATAGGTTTGATTTTAGCCTGAGTTCCTTAACAAGCCCCTTGATTATACAGTGAAATATGGTGAATCAAATCCTATTTTCAGAGTTGCTCTTAGCCTAAAATTGTTCAATCTCTAGTTTAGAAAGTATGACTTGTAAAGATGTTTGATTTGAAAATAAATGCAGGTATTGATTTGGTTTTCAATATGCAGGGAAGAGTGCAAAAGAGAAGGAATTCTGAAATCACAGAAATCACTTTGGTGGTTTTTGCAGAAGAGCTCCGAGATAGCCTTAATTTAAAGGCATAATCAGTGCCCTGGCACATGTGGCTTCTCTTAGCAATAGTGAGGAATTGCTAAGTAGAGACAGGCAGGCTATTGGTTGCCCCAAGTCTTTCACAGGAACAGCAGGAATCTTACACAGACTGAACCCATCATTCACTTGCACAAGTCAGGAGCAGCAGACATTTCTGAAAACATAAAACTGTACCATAATAAAGCACCAAGGCTCTCAAAGGTTTTTCACACCAAAACACCACAGGAGCAATATGTATGTGGATATGAATGTGTTATTTCTAAACTGGGATTATATGGGACAAATTAGATTGGAAAGGACCTTCACTAGACCAGTCCTCTTCAAAACAGGCTCAGCCAAGAGGTCAGACTGAGTTTCTGAAGGTATTATCCAGTCCGGTCTTGAAAACTTCCCATGATGGATGGAGATTGTTCCACTGCCTCACTGTCCTTATAGTGAAACAAGGTGTTTGTTTTATTCAGCCTGAATCTCTCATTTTAACTTTTGCCTCTGTCTCTCATAACAGTGTGACAGCCAGAGTTTAGCAGAGTCTAAGAATAGCCCTACTGATGTGAAAAGTGGCCTGGAATCTTTACAGCCACGGGAGAGCAAAGAATTACTCAACACCTCTGACATCCAAAGGGTTGTTTTTGAAGAATGTTTGTCTCTAAGACTTTGCTTTCAGAAGCTGGCTTGAAGCCATCCTTCTTAAGTTTGATCATTCTTCATATGGACATCAGGGACATATGGCCAGGCTCCCTGGAACCTGCTGGTATGCTCAGAACTGTTGTTTACTGGGAGGCCAGAGGTGATAGGGTTTCCTGGATCCATGCCTACAATAAACATGCAACACATCTGATAGCACAACAGGACTGAGGAAGGAGATTTTATGTGCCAGAGCTTCAGGTGGTTGAGCATTGGCATTGGTTCAAGTTCTCACTAAGGATCTGGCTCTATCTGTTTAATCAAGGCTCAGATCCACATTTGCCGAGTCTCTGATGTCCAATCAGCCAGTGGGAATTTTAATCTTATTTTTATTTGGGTTCACATGAACAAGCCAAACCATGAGTATATGATGAATGATAGTAACTGAAAAGATAACACTTTGTCTTCTCCCCAACTAAATTAATATTTTAAACGCTTTACTCTCTGATCTTAGTTACTTTGTTTTTAAAAGATGTTGGGTTCCTGTTGAGATTTATACAATCTGAGTTCCATGTGGAGATGAAGATCATAGTTTTACTTTTCTATTGCTTTATCTGCTGCTGTTCCAGGCAGAAATCCAGGTGATACAGATGGAAACTATCTGTCCTCCAGATCCTCTTTTCTACAGAGTTAGGTTAGAGGCTATAATGAAATTTCAGCTGGATCACTGCAGCTATTATATACAATGAAAGAGCAGAGGTTTTCTGTGAAGGAAGTTTTTTGTTTGCACTTGGAATGAGGAATTCTTCCATTTCACCTTTTCCCAGCTCTGTTCATCTGTCTTGTACACTTCTAATCACATTAAGAGAAGCTGTGTCCAGTCCCAAAACTGGGTGAGTCAGGATTTTACCCTCCCAATCAGCCTGAGGAAGTCTTGCTCAATTGCCCACCACAGAGGAATGAAAATGCTCCTGCTGGGTGCTGGATCATGTTCCTGCAGCCCTGAGATGATACATACAGGATTTAATTTGAACAGGGTCAGTTGAGTATGAAAAGCAGAGCAGAAAGTCTGGACAAAATAGAAGGTGACTGCCATCAGTTCCACAAGAGTGAAGCCAAGCACAAAGGTGCTCTGAACCTTTGTTCTGAGGGCTGAAAATATCTTTTTGCATTTTACTCTCAAACAGCCACTGCAAACCCTTCAGGTAAGAAACCCAAACAAAATGATCATTTGCTTTTTACTGGGAATGTTTCATCCATTATTTCAATCAGAAAAACTAAAAATCAAGATAAGTGAAGTGGAAATTTGGTGGGTATATTTTGAAATGGAAATGAGGTGGTTATATATTCATATTCTCTGTGTTCATAGGCATGTTTGCATTAATTACAGGAAATGAATACTAATTTATGATTGCCCCTGCTCGCCATCAGACTGCATTTATTTACAGATGAGGTCAATGAAAAATTAGTTTAGTCTTTTTTACTGCTGTTTAGAACACTCAAGACTGTGTTTTCCTCTAGATTTGTCATGGTTAATGAATGTTGCTTCAGCAGTCAATCATGTACTCTAAATGCTGTCACACTTTTTTTTAAAGCCTCAGTCATGAACCATGACAGAAAAATAAACAAATAAATATAAAACTAAAAAACTCTTTTCACTGAGCAGCTACACTATGCAAAAATCTCCAGGGAAGGTTAAAGGAGGCCAGAATAAATGATAATATAAGTGCTGTGGATATAGAAAAGCAATAAAGGTGTACCAACACTGAGGGTCTGGCAAAAAAACTCAACATGCACATGCACACACACTCTCCAGTGAAAAAACTGGCAATGTTAGTAGCCTCAAGGTGCAATTTCCTGGAGCACTGAGATTGACATGCCAGCACTAAATGTTGTTAATTTAACTAACTTCAAATTAATGGCAGAGTCTGCAGTGGCCGAAGCGCTCAAACACAGTCTCATTATAGCCTTGCTGGGAATGTCCTAAATATAGGCATTGACAGTTTAAAACAAATTCTCTTACATCGGGGTATTTTTAGACCCACGTAAGGCGTCAGAGTTTGTGTCATGGTATATGGTTGATTAATTGGGTTGGTAAGTCACCCTCCAACCCACAAACTGGGCATAAAAAGGCCCGTGAAGGAATACAAAGAAGTTTTATAACTACAATATGTAGTTATAAGCAATATTGGTATTCCAGTAAAGTGAGAAGGTCTGTTACGTGTATAGGTTTTCTCTGGTTCTGTAGAACTTTGAAATTCTGATTTAAGTGGGATTTTAGGCCATTTGAAGACTAGTAGTGAGGGGTCTGTGGGGAATGGAAATGATAGATTTCGATACAACCGGCCTCCTGAAGGCAGCATAGCCAAAATCAAAAGGATAATCAAAGAAAAGCAAAGTCTAGACAACCCATCATCCTTTCGTTTTTCATGACAAACTCTGCCAAAACCACGATCTTTGAATCACTGAGTTCCTGTTGCCATGTTTTTAAAGATTTTTTTCTCTAGATTGCTATTAACCCAGCTGCCCCAGTGTTAATCACATTAGGAGCTCAACATGATTGATTAGTTGGTGTATCTGAGAGAAAAAAAAATCTACTGAGCACATATTCAATGAGCAGATATTGCTGCAAATATCCTCCAGCACTCTTGTTGTAATCAGCTATGATAAAACCAATTTTTGTGTGTCGTGTAATTGATTTTCATTAACAACAGCAGAACTGATCTCATACAAGCAATTATCTAAGTCAATTTATGTTCTTTACTTACAGTGTGGGCTTTCCTTTGCCCCAACGTGCAGAAGGGTCCTGGCAATGGGGACGTTGTTTGTCAAAATGGCAATATCCAGAGGAGTGAGTCCCTCACTGTTTGGTGTGTTCAGGTCCAGTTCCTCCAGGGTGTATTGATAAAGAAGAATCTGAACAGCATCCAGGTCCTGCTGCTCTACGGCCTCAAACATAGCTTCATTGCACTGGAAATTCTGTGTGTCAATAAAGACAGAAATTCAGTAAAACTTTTCAAATGTTAGTGCTTTAAAAATAGAGAAAATGTGTGTTTTGTGAGTTTGCTCCTGAAAATAAAATATTGTGCCTCTAGCCCCAACTTAGGCTCAGCTTGCAGCAAGGCAAATGTTTGCAGCAGAACTGAGATTGGTCTACCCCTGGAGTGCTTGAAATTGCTTCAGGTCTGTGGGAAGATTCAAGTGAGATTCAAACCCATATGAAGCAAACACATTTTTATTTAGACATCTGTCCTGTAATCAAACTGTATGAGCAACATTATGTTTGCAGTGTGAAACTGGATGATACACCACAATTCTGCCAGAGCTTTGTACTACTGAGTTTTTCAAACTCAAAATTTCAATCAGATGATGGAAATCTAAATCAAACAAGCAGTTCTGCAGATAAACCTTCCCAGTTCCAGCATAACCCAGTGTATTCATTCTACCACCTCAGTAATTTCTAGATGCCCGTATTATTGCATTTAAGTTGTAACTAGAAGAAGCTTTGAAATTTGTAGGCCTTAAAAACAGAAGTAGAAATGGGACTGAAAAAATGGACTGTCCAGTGTGCAGGTCTGAGCAGCAGACAGCACAAGCAGCCAAACCTGAGGACTTCCACAGCACCAGCTCTCGGGCAGGGAGAACCACTGAACCTTTTCCTTACCAATGTCAAGGAGATAAAAGAATGGCACAATACAAAGGCCCCTGTTGTTTCCTAATTGAGCTGGGGAGAAGCAGGTGCAGGAGAGTAGCAGGGCCTGCAGGTTTCTTTTATGAGAACATCCTTCTGGAGCCTGCAGTAATGACAAGTCATTTGCCAAGATTCTTTAAATTCTCTCCCAGTGTCCCATTGCCATAATTACCTGATAGGATTTTTCCCTCTTTGGAATGAATTAGCAGGAGCAAGAGGCCCAGCAAGTCAAGGAGGGCTCAGAGCACAGATTCAGATATACAGTGTAAACCAGCTCCCTGTGTCCCAAAACCACAGAGAAAATTCTCATCACAGAATGCACTCATTATTCCATGAAATACATACTGAACTGAAACCATCTTCTACTGGGATTAGAAGTTAACACTTCAACCACACTAAAACTTCATTTTCTTTTTCAAATATCAATTTATCAATAGTTTTATTGGCATATCTGTGTCCAAGTTTAATCTCAGTGAAAAAGCATTGGCCTGCTGGAACAGCTGTGTCTCCTTCTAAAACACATGGACTGAGGGTTTCCAAACAGTTCTGGAAACTGCAGTCCCCCATCTCCACCCTGGAATTTGATCAGTTCTACAGGAGCTTCTTTTTCAGTGTGCTTGAAATCAAAAGTGTCTTCCAAAATTTTCAGGCCTGACAGGGATCTTCTGGGCTACTCTTTGCATGTGAAATATTGGTACCGCACTAAGAAATTGCAAAGGTGATGTTAGCTAAAAGTTTTAGAGCAGACCCCATCAGTGCTGAATATTGGGGATGAGCAGAACAGGAGGACAAGCGTGCAGAAGTGCCCTGTACCCCAAACTGCCAATGTAAGGAAATGAGATACTTCTGTTAAGATGACAGTCTAAGGGTGAGATGAGCTATGCAGCAATAATGCAAATCTGGGACAATAATGCTGACTTGGGAATCACCTTGTAGACAGTGAAGTACAGAACAGCTCATGCTGCAGAAATATTTTTTCTGTAGGTTTCCATGTAGAATAAAAGATATGACTTAAACATCAGTTCTGTTCATAGGGTTCTGTCACATTTTTGGGTTTAATCTCTTCTCCAAATGGTAAGATTCAGGTTTAATTTTATAATCAGATACTTAGGCCAAACTCCAGGGTATAAGATAAAAAATCCCAGAAAAAGAGACAGTTGATTGGTAAGCAGCTCTATTTGCCATTCTTTTTCAATCCCTTTGTTCAAGATAAAATTGGTTTGTAAGGACATACACTGTCATTAGGCAGAGCACATGTCCAGAAAATTTTAGAAAAGAAGACAGCACACATTTCTCTTGTTATAAGGGAAAACTTTAAAAATGTCAAAGCAAAATGTAAAGCTGATGATATTTCTGAGTGAAAGGCTGTGGTTCTCACTCAGGACAGGAAGGTAGTTATTTCTCTCTTCACATTTTCTTTTCTGTGGCACTGTGTACACACATGGTTTTCCCTTTTTTTAAAAAAAAAACAGAATAAGTAATTATCTTTTAATTTGCTTTACATATGTGCACAAAAGTTAAATGAGTTAGCATTTGTAGAGTGCTACCCTGAGTGCTCAATATCATTATTTGGCTTTAATTCAAATTTTGTGAGAAACTCGGGAAATCTTGTACTACATCACAGAAGTTTCTTCCATTATATAAACCAAAAATTCACTATCACATGATAATAAAAGAGAGGTGGCTAACTTCACTATTATAGCTGAAATTAACCCAAATTGTGTCTGATAAAAGCATTTTGCACTTTTTAAATACACACACCCACACACCCCTTTACAGATTTTACCCACCTGTCAGATTGCTGTAGAATTAAAAAAAAAAATTGATTTAAACTGGGTTTTAAAAATTATCATTATTTAGACATGCTGGTGTGACTTTGAAAATGCATCTTCAGACTTCTGCTTGCCAAATGAAATATCTGAAGTATTTGTGAAATTTTGGCCCTAAGAAAGTTGCTGAGCAGAATGTAAGCCCATGTTTAAGTTAGATTTGTTGTAAACGCTGTTGCCAACTGACCTGCTGGCATGAACATTTCACCAAAAGGGAAAAAATGCAAGTAAATTTCTATTTCTTCATTTCATTAGAAATCTGATTGAAAAAGCTGCATTGATTTACATGAGAAACAGAGCATGGCTATTATAAGCTGCTTCATCCAATCCAAACAATTGCAAGATCAAATTGCAAATATCAGGTTTTCCAAATGAGCAATTCAGGCACAAGCAATAGGCTGAAACACATTGGCAGTCTTGTAATTTCAAAGAGTGTAAAATCATGGCAGCTGTGATGTGGCCTTTCTAAATGGTCATGTGTGCATCCCTCATCCATAGAAGAGCACATCGAACTCTGCTAGACAATAAAAAACATCCAGGAGAGGCAGCAAAGTATCTATTATATCTCTATTATATCTTCAGCCATGCTAGTATACTGCCCCGTTTGGAAGTCTGCATCCAGCCCAGCTCTCCAAGTCCAGAAAAACATTCTACACATCTGACCAACTTTTCCCAACTATCTTATTTCAAACAGAAAACAGAAATATATTTGAAAATTATATAGTTTGCTGCAAAAAGCTTATCACATTCCATGTAGAGGACTCTCTAGTACTGCAGCATGTTTCAGACATCTGCAGCCTTGGGATAGGAAATCCAAACAGGTATAAGGAGTAATATTTTTAGACCCCAGTGCTCTATTTTAGTCCAGCTGATATTGTCACAAATACCAACAAGAGCAACCATTTACCTTTACTAGATGACTTTCATCTGCTTTGAAAGGACAAAAGCATTAAATTCAAAGAAAAAACTTAATCACATTTAAAAGTGATTGGGTGAAGTTTAGGAGCAGTTTTTACATTGCTTTTTCCTTGACTCAGTCCGGCAGCCTCTAATCATTAGCTGGACAGCTGTGCTATGTGATTAATTTATTTAGGTGTTACTGTGATGCACAAATGTATATACTGAAAAGAACTACAGTATTGCTTTGCAGTAAGTAATAACCATGTTCCAGTAAGTGATTCAGTGCCAGAGTGTTTAGAAATGCAATCTTATGTAGCTTAATTAAAATGAAGTGCCCCTTTCAAGCTATTTGCTCTAAGTTTGACTGAAAAAGTCCACTATGTACCACTGGAGTTGGAAAAAGTGGTAAAGTAGTTTCTGCAAAGACTTGTTTTGATAAACATGAGTTCAAGAATAAAGCTATTTTGGGCCATTGCTATGTCTGCAGCAAGACAACAATTTACTGAATGGAAAGTGTTGCACAGCAAGAGAGAGTGGAAAGAAAACTCTTCACAAGCCAAAGCTGAAAGAAAACAAATTCTAACAAATGTTGTTCACTTGTCTGGAGACATGATTTTACTCCTTGACTTAGCTCAGCAGCACAGAAACTCAATGATTAGAAAATACATGAGCTAGCAACTTAACCTGGAATATTTCCATCCCTTCACTAATAGTTTTCGTGCTGCTCATTTCTAGGGAAAACTGGGAAAACAACAAGCAGAATGGATAGAATGAGATCCAAAGCCTCTCAAATTTGGGGGAGTCTATTCACTGCCGGTTGTGGACACTAGCTGAGTCCCCAGACTGGAGGTACCTGGGGGTTTCTCACCTGGGCTTTTGTCAGTGACAAAAGCTGTGACATTTCAATGACAGTGTAGTGGGCTGGGGGAACAAAGCTAGCACAGATATGTCTGTGTCCCATTAGATCCTCATCCACACAACATAAAATAAAGTCTCCTAATGATGACTGATGGAATAGGCACTCCCACTGCTGACAGATCAGAGTGAAAAGGGACAGATCTGAGGCTCTGAGTTACTGGCTCAAGGTTAGCAGAGGATTTGGCCCCCAGAAGCAGTGCCCTGCTCCTCAATCCTTTGGCTCAGCTCACTGGCAATTTCTCTTATTAGTGAAGTATGACAGAAGAGCCCATGTTTGAAGGAATATGTAATCTGAAGGGTGTATTTAGATAAACACTGGTCAGAAGATATGCTCACAGACTGGCATTCATTCAGCCTGCATGTCAGTCTGCTCTGGCAGGTCCCCAGTGCTGGTTTGTCCTCCTCCTTCACTCCCTCAGTCATGCTTGAAATTGAAGTTGGGAAAAAAAATAAAAAGACAAGATAGTGGCTAAAAAAAATTCATCTAAAATATATTTCCTCACAGTTCATACTTTGAGGCCTGAATTCAAGTCATCTCTACAAACTGAAAAGGATTTGGAAACCCACAGCCTCAAAAGCACAGCTGCTGACTACCTGAAAAGGCTGTCCTCCAGCTCACAAGCCTTGTTTGAATTTCAGGCTTCTCTTATGAAACAAGAATCTATTGGCTCTGGAAGAGCTGAGAGGAAGCAGTCATGGTCCCCTGTTTCCTTCAGGTCATGGTTTTTCTTCATAGGAGAGAGACAACAGTCTCCACAGGTCATGCAAGGGTCTTCTGACTTTGGGAAAGCACAATCCTAGGGGACAGCATCAGCTAATTTAATTTAAAATACTTTCTAATTCTTGCACCGATTTATATAATACGTCTCTTACATAACTTGTGAGTATTGAAGGAGTCTAGAGTGTCCTTTCTCCTTCTGACAAAATGTGATATTTCTGTTATCTGGCCCAGCTATACTGAGTTCAGTCCTGCAATGCACTAATAATCTGATTGAGTGCAGCAGAGTGCTGGCTCCAAGGGGCATTTCCTGGTGCATTCAGACAATGTCATTAGACTTTGCTCGTCAGAAGTGGAGACAAAATAATTCAGAGGAGAAGTTGAAGAATGTGTTTGTTTTTCCTATTTAGGAAAAAGTGGGATTTATTTTGTTTTGGCAATATCCACAAGCAGGTTCATCTTCCTCCAGCAAGTAGAAAAGATTCTGTTGTACACTGAATTTACACTGGGCTGTTATTTCAGAGACAAAGTCCATTCCCCAAAATGCATGCACTGGGGGCTGTGTAACTTCACTAGCACTCACAGCAGTGGGAGCCCTTGTGAGGGTTAATTCCAGCAGGTGTTTCTGTATTTTACTGTGCTGGTACCTGAGTGCTTGGCTGGGATTTGGATGGGGGTACCCAGGCCAGGCTCCTTCACACGTGATCTCTTCCTTCTGTGGTGTTATCTACTGACCATCACCACACTCTGGCAGTAGCCTTACATTTATCTGTCACGCCAGAAAGTTCCATTTGCTCTGTCATTTGGAAAAATGGGAACTTCTATTAAAAGCCATCTTGACTTTCCTCAAAACGTGTTTTATTCTTTTCTTGTAAGAGAAACACTTGCATCTATAGATTTAACTCACGTTTTGTCATGTAAGTGCCAAGTTACAGGGAGGCTGTCTTCACCCTTCAAGAAGACCAAACTCTGTTTTGACAAAGGGTCATTAATGGCAAGGCTGGGAAGAACACAGGGCACTGGTCAGGGAACAAAGGAGATGGTGAGGATGGCAGGGCTGATGAAGGAGGCTGAGGGAGAGGGGAGAGGCAGGGCGGGCTGGGTTACCATGGAGGCCTTGCGCAGGCTGAGGCGGTCGCAGCGGGATCGGAAGTAGGCCTCGTCAAAGGACGTGTGGCTGCCCTTCAGCTTCTCCGACAGGTTCCGGTACAGGCGCTTGGCAGCGCTGGGCGACGAGGGCATGCTGTGCTTCTTGCTCTGCAGGAGGCTCAGGCTGTGCATCTGCTGGGTCATTCTCAGCCAGGCTTCTCTAGAAGGAAAACGGCAGCCATTTAGTGGGGTTTTGCTGCGCCAACATCGTGGATCAGAAGCGTGTCACTAGAACACAGTGCGAGGCTGCTGTGTCTGAAATCACTTTCACACGCAGCTTCTGCACAGCTGAAAATTCTACACATTTTTCCACGGCAAATTTCTCTTTATGGAATTAGACCCATAGATATCTATGGAGACAGAGAATTAAAAACAGAAAAATAAAACAGACTACCTCAGAATAATTTGCCAATTCGTCTTAGAATGAGGAGTTTCAATTAATGAGGGAAACAATGTTTTTGCAGACTGAGTTCTGGTAATACAGGTGTCAGAAAATTGACACCCAAAAGAAAATGTTGCTATGGACAGTTTCTAACGTGTGGCATCTTCCTCATGTAGTGGGCAGGCACTGGTCGTGTCTGTTTGTTGTATTACTTTATCCTGCTCTGTGTTTGCCCTGTCCATTTAGAGTACAAACCCTTCCAAGAGGGACTGCTGCCTCTCTCTGACTGCCTCATCTAACTGGATTTATATATTATCACATAATTAAACAATACTTTCTATGCTCTATCATTACATTAATTTTTCTGTATTATGAAAAATTGAATTAATATTTAACTCTGGAAGTACGTTACGTGGAAATAATTTTGACTTTCTGAAGGGAAACTAAGAATCAAATTTTACCCAACTGCAGGCAAAACAAACTATCCCTATGGATTTCTAAGTGAAAAAGTGACAAAAATTTCTTCACATATTCCTTTTCCCCTGACAAGTGTGTACATATATATAAGGCAGAATGCCTCTCTAGGAGATTTCACAGTTGTAATGGTAAACCTGGCTACCTTTTCAGAGCATCTTTTCTGGAAATAATCTTTAATATTTTTGTTGTACTATGATACAAATTCTTTTTTGTTCTAATGGTTTCAGCCTTCTGAGCAAATTGGATGGCAGGACCAGACTTTAAGGAGTATTTCCAGTAAAAGCATTTTTTACTAAACAATCATCCTACTGTGGAGGCTGGTTTTGGTATTTGTCCTTAAGATTAAAGACATCATCCAGGTCTTCTAAGCTTTCTACATCTTCCTTCTTACAGCACACTGTGGTGAGCAGACACCCTGAGCATAAAAGTATCTCATTACAATTAATTTCACATATTCTCCATGCTCCTGGGATACTGAATAGAGACCAAGTCTCTGAAGGAAGAGAGACAGAGTCAACACAATTGTCATATTGATTAAAAGACTTTGTTACATTAGAACAACAGTGTGTGCAATCAAGAGGGAATTACGTGAGCTGCACTCCTGAAATAAATGTGCAAGTGTGGAAATGATCAAAGCTCTCTGGGACTCGGGAGACAGCAGTACTGCAAGGATTTTTGACTGGTTTTCTCTGAGTTTATGGAGTAAACTGATTATCCACCTCCCAATTTTCTATGTTTTTAGAATTTTAAAGAAACTCACGAAGTTACCAAATTTAATAATAATTTAATTCTCAGTTACTTAGAATAACACTTTCAGTTCTGTTAGTACATAGTGCCACATTTTGTCCCACATAAATTTCTCCCTTTACCTCTGTTTTCAAGAACTTCTTATTTTCATCAATAAAGTATGGGTCAAAACACAGACCCAAATAGTGAATAAAAATAGGCCAGGGAGTGCCATAGGCATGTTTGTAAAGGAAGTTTCAATTTCCCAAAATAATCTGATTCCAAGACTACAAGTTTTGAATACCAAATTCCACACACAAATACTAACACACAGCTGGTAGTGAACACAGGATAGAAAGAAGAGTTTGCATTTGCCACACAAACCTAACCACCCTCAAGATGAGGACAAGGAGGAGTACACCAAACCAATTCTTAATTCAAAGGCAGGTCAGCCCTCTGCACTGTCTGCTTTGGGATTATGGGTTTTTATTTGAAAAGCAACAGGCTCAGCACATCTGAGTGGCTCAAGAGAGGTTACAAGGTTCATGAAGCCAATATGGGAATTTACTGAGGGGTCGTGGAAGTATACATTAAAGAAATTAGGAACATCTACTTAGTAGGACTTCTCCTACCTATTGTGGTATTAGTTAAACAAAACAAGAAAGCCTGGTGTTAATTATGCCTCTGTCAGTGTTCTCCAGGCTGATAAAGTTCTCCCCCTCTCTCACAAGACCAAACTGCCTGCTTGCTTACTTTAATACTCTCAAGGATTTAAATAATTACAAAAAAAGGAATTTTGCCAGCCAGACTCCAAAAAAAAAAAAGCCCTATCTCTTCTATGGCCTTCATTAATGCAGGAAGTGTATTTGTCTCCATCTTCTTGAACTCAGTTGCCCAGATGTTTTTCACAGAATCTCTTGGAAGTCATCAAGTTCAAGCTTTTCTTGAGAAGGGAGAAGTTGTTTCCAGAATCTCAAATTTCTACAGAGAACAGCTTGACAGCAGCATTTTTCTTTTACGAGAAAATACTAACCTGAGCAAGGAAAGGAGAAGCACCTGTCAGTCCTTGGATGGTTTTCCAGGAAATCAGCCTTTGGGAGAGGTGCTCTAGTGACACCTCTCCCAATATACATTCGAAACGCAGACAGTTGGCAGGGCTGTTTTCTCTGTTTCAGTGTGTACACTGCAAAAAAGAAACTGGAGCCTCTATTACAGCATTCTAGAATGCTGGTGTAGGCTTTGAACCAAAGCAAATTTAGGCATCACTGGGGCGCTAATCTGTGACACCAATCCAGAAGAGTTTCAGAGCAGTTAACTACCAAGCCTATTTCCCATGGCACAGATTACTGTTCTTATGGACTGTGACTAAACATAATTTGATTCCAGATATTACTGTTCCTTGGGTTAGCTGGAGTCCTTCCCACCTTGATCTGGTCAATGAACCAGGATTTATCCATTCAGAAGAAAACAACAGTGTGATAGTAACCACCTAAACAACAACATCCAAAGACAGTAACCATGGCGTGCCCCTGCCACATGTGGAAGCTTTGTCAGTAAAAAGCCAGAGCAGGTCCACAGTCTGACACTGATTCTCTTGAACGGAATCTTTTATAATCTCATCAATGTTTCTGTGAAGTCAAGAGCAGTTGAATCTATAGAGAACCTAAGTAAACACTCTTGAAATTGCAGCTATTCAGCAATAAAACAGATGGCAACTTTGCTATCCACACAGAATTGGTGAATCACAAATGACTTGAAACATAGATGTGTTTCTTGTATACTCACCACCAATATCCCAAACAAGAGCAGGGAATAACTGTGGAACAATAAAGCAATAGCTGGAAGGACATGATGTGAACGAGCTGCATTTTTCACCAGTGTACTGAAACAGTAAAGTGCAAAATGCCACTGCAGATTATGAGACTTAGCATCCTTCCTAGTCACATACAAGGTATGAAAAAAATAAAAAAAAAGGCAAGTAGAATATTCTGTAAAACTTTCTGGAAGTGGGATCTTATTAGGCTGTAGAAATGACTCACAGTAGAGCAATGGGAATGACATGGGGCAAAATCGTGGATGAAAAGCATAATAAGAAATAAAGAAAAGAGACAGCTCAATCCACATGATTCTGTGATGGAAAGCACAAGGTTTTTTGGATGCTGTTATTTTTTTACAGAAATAAACTATTTCATGAGAGCATTTTTAGGCTCCTTAAAAAAGTTATTAATTTTGTTTCTTTTACAACCATATCCGTGCCTCAGCAATCAGGTGAAGACCTGAAATGTGCCTTGTCTTGATTGAAATAACAAGTACCCCAGCTGAAATGCACTTAGCCTGAGGATGTGCCATTGTCAGAACTAAAATGTTTGCAGCACCTGGAAGATTAATCATTTAGAAAAAGAAGATATGCAGAACAACCCTATTTGAGATTTTCACCTATGGAATGCTCTTTACAAAGCTGACACGGGTCAGGATGACATAAGAACTTCTCCGTATGGTTTGGGGTAGCCCTGTGTGATCTAATTTGCACCCCCACAGCAAGGTGAGCACTGCACCAGGCAGCACAGCACCAGGTTTTACTGGGAAAGGCAGGACTAGAAAAAATAACAACAGCAGCTCCCCTTATAACCAGACATAATAAACAGCCGTTTTCATTTCCAAGAACTAAAAAGCACAAAAGTCTTGCAGGAGATCTCTGGGGAAACAGTTGCTGCCCTGCCCTGCCCTGGAAAACCCATCAAACCAGTCTGTGTGACAGTCACTGTGCTACAGCTAGGATCCAAACCAGGGACCAAGGTCTCCCTGGTCATATTTCATATTTCATTCTGCACATCCTGCAGCTTCATCTTTCTGATTGTATTTCTACTTGCACTTAAGCACTGAACCATTTTATTCCCCATCACCAGGGTCCTTTAAAAGCCAAATTCGAATACAAGTGAATATAAAACAGTTATCTTTACAAAAGATTTGTGATTTTTTTCCTTTTTAATTGCAAAATACTGACCTAATATTCATGTCCCTCAAAAACGTATTGCAGAGAAAGAAAAAGAAATACCTAAATTATAGATCACTCTCTGTTTTTTGTGGCACATATATGCTGCACTCTACAGACAGGTGCACTGGTAGGGCACAGCATAGCTGTAAAAGCATTCTCTTAGGATTTTAGGAAAACACAACAGCTGAGAAACCACTCAGCAATGTATGTTTATGAATCAATCATACTTGAAACTAATAATTAGGAATCTGTGCATTAAAGAGTTAAATTAAATTAAAGACTTACCAGCTTAGGCTATCCAAGGCAAAACGAGAACAAGTTGCTGGTAATTGTCCCCACTCTTCCTTCAATGAATCACATTAGCTCTGCTGTCTCTGCTGGCTCAGCCTCTGGGCAGAATGAGTAAATCTCTTCCTTACACTGCATGAATGATCAGATATGAAAAAGCCTATTACTAGTAATTACTGAAGTCCAAGATTGCAGCTAAAACCTCAGAGCAGAACAATATTTAAAGCAAGTAGTATTGTATCACAGGTAGAATGTTTGGTGCCTTAACTCTGTCCCAGTTACCTGTGCAGCTGTAGGAGTGACTAATATGTGAAATCTCCATGTGAGAGATGCCATGACTTCTGTGTGCTTTTAGCTTGTAGCCTTTAAAACTGATCAGCAGCACAGCGTCCAAGTAGAAAAAATAATTACTTACAGAGTAAACAGAACTGCGACTGTAATTAATTTGCCATGAAGTACGAGCAAAAAGACATTGATGCAGCCATCCTCAAGCAGTTGGTTTTATGCTAAAACAGTGAGAGGAAGGGGTAAAAATCACAGTGCAGTAGTGCTTGTTGCATGTGATGTATTGTTTCTTCTTTCTCCAAGCAAGCTACCACTACAGCTGACTGCAATCATAGCAACAAAAGCAGCAGGCACAGCCATAGCTGTGGGACATCTGCAACATCATTGGAAAGCTCCCAGCCTGAACAGGTTACGCCTCAAAAAGATTATTAAATTGATAACAAAACACACTCTACGGATGCTCAAGCAAATCCTGTAATGTCTGCATTAGGAGTGTCCAAAATAGGAAAATAGTCATATTTCAAAATCTCATTTTTTTTACTGTAGGGCAAAAAATGCAAGTGCAACCCACAGAAACCCACAAATATGTTACAAAGTCAAATGTGGAATATTTAAAATACCCATATACAGAATTCTAAAAAGAGTGGAGGTGGCAATCAAAGATAAACAACAACCTAGAAAATTGTTATCCTTCTAGACGGTCCACTGGGTTAAATTAATGCAGTCAAAACACTCCAGTGCAACACTGGATAATAGAAAAGAACCAAAACATGCCAATTCCTGGGTCCTAGCCAGTGGCCATTAATATCTACAGAAAAAGTATTTTGGATTATTTTAAAGAGATACCAGAGCTACTCTTACAATCTGCTGAATTTTCTTCCCTGGTTTTATTCAGACATGATTTTTGGAAAACGTTGGAAACCTTCCAGAATCTGTTGATCAGCCTGATTCTCCCACACTTCAAACCTCAGCTAAGGGTGCTGTGTCATACTCAAGGGCATCCTTTTGCCCAAGCAGCTGAAGCTAAAATGTAGTCCTGGGCCTGATGTTTGTATGCCATGGAATTTGAAGCTAATCTTTATTTTTTAAACCAGTCTGGATGTGGATCAAACCATTCTTTGGGTGTTTTCTATCAACACACATGCCTGCCTGTACATGTGTGTGTAAACATGCACACAGACGTGTGGGCAGATGAGAATATCAAATGCAAATATGAGAATATCAAATGCGTAGTTATAGGGCATAATGAGAATATCAAATGCAAATAGTTACATGCTTTGCTGCAGCAGAGAATTGTGAAGTGCTATTACGATAGTCTATGCACAGCATCCCTTCTCCTGTACCTTGAAAATCAGAGGATTCCCTCTTTTGTTCTGCTCCTTCCAAGGATCATTAGTCAGAGAGCTGACTGAGGTCACTGCTCCTTGCCAACAGGAGGGAATTGGAAATCTTTCAAAAACCACCAAATACCTCTCTAACACTGAGATACTATCTGGAAAAAAAACATGCTGAAAATCTGAAACGTCTAAATCAGTTAAAAATAAATGTAAGCCTAGGAACTCCATTTTCAGTGCTGTGCTAAATATGGATGATTCTTCTAAGTCAAAGTCCCCAGTTAAGTTTGGGGTTTTTTTGCCTGTATAGACCTCACCTATGCAACTCACTTGTAAAGGAATGCTCAATTTCCAGCTGATTTAAGGGGAAAAACATAGAGTGAATTTCCAGAAATCAGTCTATTCTTAAACATTTCTAGCACCTTCCCATTGTGGTTCAATACTTCTATCTTCTGCTTTCTCCCTTCAGCTTTGTGGAAAGCAGCCCTTTTACAATTGCCATTTTGATTTTTTAAATGCTTAGTCCTTTTTCTACCCAAACAGTACTTAGCAGAGTAGGAAAAGTCAAAATGTTTTCTTGCCCAAGCCTAGTTCTTCTGAAATACAATTAGCTTTTTTGTCTCAAGAAAATATATTTATAATCTTCTTGACCTATGAATATAAATTCATAATTAGCTTGTTCAAAATCCAGAAGACAGAAAACAATGCTCAGTAAGGTAATAGAAGTAATAATACATTTATAAAATGATAAAATGGAATTATTAAAAATTACTACTCAATGTTTGTAAATAACTGCGAGAGGCTCCTACATCCAGTTCTGGAAATGAAGAAGACTAAAAGACCAACAGAAGTAACAGACCCTGGGTTTATGATGAAATGTGGAAGATCCTGTAGTCTGATCTCCTGCAGAAACCTGCCCATCCTCAGCCCTTGATGCTTCCATCAGAGGACAGAGAAGTCATCCAGTTCTTACTGCCCTTGCATTCCACTCTCCATGGCTGCACAGAGCATTTTGCTGGCTGTGCTTTCACTGCTCCCTTAACCTGCTGCCACAGGTTCTCCTTCCATGACTGGTGAGTCTGGAAGTTCCCTGCCTGCAGCACACAAGGACGGCTGATCCCACTGCTGCTAAAGCTGCATGTTTTTGTGAACATGTACATTCAGTACCACATTTGTTTAAAGAGGCCGCCCAATGAGGCTGATTCAGTGACACAGTCCCCCAAACCTTCTCCCTGTGTTGTTCCCAGCTTTACACACCACAGGGGTTTTTAGCGTTGTGTTGGCCATTAACCCCATGTATCAATCCTGCTTGTTCCTCCCAGACACTGGGGCGTTTCTGGGACGAGGAGCTCGCTGTAGGGTCTGGTGTTTCGCTCCTCCATCCATCGATAGGTGGCAGCGTCCACCCAGCGCTCCCGAGCCCTGCGCGGGTCCCAGGACGCGATGTCCGGCAGGCAGCTCCCTCCATCCCCCGACCCAGCGGTTCCCTGTCCTACACACCCTGCTCCCTGTTCCACACACCCTGCTCCCTGTCCTACACACCCTGCTCCCTGTCCTACACACCCTGCTCCCTGTTCTACACACCCTGCTCCCTGCTCCACACACCCGGCTCCCTGTTCCACACACCCTGCTCCCTGTCCTACACACCCTGCTCCCTGTTCTACACACCCTGCTCCCTGTTCTACACACCCGGCTCCCTGTTCCACACACCCTGCTCCCTGTTCCACACACCCTGCTCCCTGTCCTACACACCCTGCTCCCTGTTCCACACACCCTGCTCCCTGTCCTACACACCCTGCTCCCTGTTCTACACACCCTGCTCCCTGTTCCACACACCCTGCTCCCTGCTCTACACACCCAGCTCCCTGTTCTACACACCCGGCTCCCTGTTCTACACACCCGGCTCCCTGTCCTACACACCCAGCTCCCTGTTCTACACACCCGGCTCCCTGTCCTACACACCCTGCTCCCTGCTCCACACACCCTGCTCCCTGCTCTACACACCCAGCTCCCTGTTCTACACACCCGGCTCCCTGTCCTACACACCCTGCTCCCTGCTCCACACACCCTGCTCCCTGTTCTACACACCCGGCTCCCTGTCCTACACACCCTGCTCCCTGCTCCACACACCCTGCTCCCTGCTCTACACACCCAGCTCCCTGTTCTACACACCCGGCTCCCTGCTCCACACACCCTGCTCCCTGCTCTACACACCCAGCTCCCTGTTCTACACACCCGGCTCCCTGTCCTACACACCCTGCTCCCTGCTCCACACACCCTGCTCCCTGCTCTACACACCCTGCTCGCTGTTCTACACACCCTGCTCCCTGTTCTACACACCCTGCTCCCTGTTCCACACACTCTGCTCCCTGTTGCACACACCCTGCTCCCTGTCCTACACACCCTGCTCCCTGTCCTACACACCCGGCTCCCTGTTCCACACACCCTGCCCCTGCTTGTGATACACGTTTTGGGTTTTCCCGCTAGAAACTGGGTGGGAAGTTCGGAGTGTAGAAAATTACATGGAGCCTGGCTTGCAACAATGGCAAAAATGGCAAAGCTGTTGCCATCATAACAGACAAAGCTGCGTTTTAGACTGTTCACAGACCCACAAAAGGAACAAATGTTGCTCAAACACCAGATTCCATCCACTGATGCAGCAATGGAGCCAGGCAGATTGGATACCTGGGACTGGGATCTCCACCCAAAGTAACATGACAACGTGGCTAACTGACACCTGTATGCACCCTCATTTTAAAAATCCATTACTTGGAAGGCAGTTAAAGTGACTCTTCCCCATGAAACAAGATAATGGGGTAGTTTTTTTCATCCAGTCAAAACTATTCAGTGGGAAAGGTAAAATAAAACCAAACCAAACCCCCAAACACATAAAAGTGTATGTTCCTTTGTCCCCACACTCATTCTTTCTTGCACATTTTTATACATATAACATACTGTAGTAAATTCCAACTCTGGTTTTGGCAATTCCTGCCTCTCTGGCTCTTGTTTATCTATCATCTTTCACACATACTCCTTTGCCAATTTGTTTATTCTCTGTCCTGTTCTCTGGTTTCTTGTGTTTCTTCAAGGACATTGATTGGAGTCTTACAGTTTCACTAGTTACTTCAGCCAGTGTTCTTGATCCAAATCCATAGCAAATAACCTATTATCCACAAACACACAGAAGTATTCAGTCTGCTTATGAAAAAGACAAATATTTCCCAGTTGATCAGTCACAGACATGATCAAACTTGAAAAATTCTGAAATTGTGTGAGTGAAGAAAAAATAATTGTGTTTGGACTAAGCTTAGAAACAATTTTCCCAAGTATTCTGAAATATTTGAGGCAGTGTGATGTCAGTGACCAAGTGGAACTGGGCTTGGCAGCCCTGGCTGCCCCAGGTTTCCTCTGCAGCCACAGCTCCCAGCCACGGCCCCGTCAGCCCAGCCTGGAGCCCGGCACAACCTGGAACCCAGGCTCTGTGCAGGGCTGAACCTGGCACATGCACCCAGGCCTGGGCCTTGCACATTCCCACAGGAAGGATGCAGATGGGAGGAATTCTCAGCTTTGTGGCAGCTGTGGACTTGCTGCTTGTACTTCAGAATAAGAACTGTTTGGTCAGAATTCTTTAAAGATGGCATGTTTTTCATGCAGTCACAGGGGCTTGTTTACCCCTGATAGTCTTTTTACTTGGAAAATTCCTGAGAATAATAATTTCTGGCTGCAGTGGAATAGAATCAGGCCTGGGCTGTCAGAGCTACAAAACTACTGAGTCATTTGGGATCTTTTGGAATGTAAGATAAGTAAACAGAAATAAAATAGTATAAGAAGTCCATCAGAGCCTCAAAGCCCTTCCTGTTTGAACCAAGGAACCAAAGGGCAGCTGCTGTTACCTAACAGGAGGTGTGCAGCAACTCTGATATATGGGGATGCTGCTCTATTGCAAAACCAATGCAGAGCAGAGCTCTTTGCTGATGGTTCTTGCAGTTGTTCCCCAGATTAGGAAAACCCCCTAAATCTGTGCAAACACATGCAGCTTCAGGAAGCCTATAAAAGTACATGAGGCCATTGGATGTGTCTGAAGATATTGCTGGTCCTCAGAAACAAATTACCTATTTGAAAATCATGGAAATAATGAAGTTGTCAGCAACAATAGGCAGCTGTGATGTTTTGTCAGCCTCCTGTTGATTATGTTATCTAGTCAGACACTCCACACAGAGATAATTTATGCCATGTATTGTTTAGCCATGACTGCTCCCAGCTGCACTACATTTAATTCAAGTTACATCAGAACATTTTACAAACAGAAATTAACAAGCTTTTCATAGCTGGCAATTTCTAGATTAGGAAAGAATAAAGAAAAAAACCCAGAATTTAGCAAAGTTGAGCATGGAACACAGCTGAACCGAGGCAGGCACACACCATCCCAGAGAAACACCTTCTTTTTTTAAGCTGAATGCATCTTTAGGCTTGTGACACTGTCTTTAAAAAGACCAAAAAGAATATACAAATATATAGATAGGTGTCACTGCAACTTTTGTATGACTGTAGTAATTAGCAGTATAGTTATTAATATAAGTCGTTTCTGAAGATTGATTCACTTTTCTTCAATACTTCTATATAAGAGCATCTATTATAAAGTACTACACAAGTGCCATTATTTTTCATACTGAATAAAGAAAGAACTTTGATAACAGAACAATTTCCTGCTCTTCTGTGAACCCCAAGCACTGTTTATTTCACTAAGCAGATACTCCTTAAACAGCAGCTTGTTTGCCCTGATTAAAGCAGAAGTCTGTTTATGGCTTTTAGTGACTTTAATATATTAAAATCAGACATTTAAAAAGAAACACATACACAAAAACAACAGCAGCAAAAAATCCCCCACCAAACCACAAAGAGACCCAGAGTAAGGTACCATATGAGGAAAACTTTGCTACTGAGGACAGAGAGTAGCAAAAGAGGGGCTGTTTTCAAAGGGTAACATTTACCTGGGGTGAGTAATTTGTCCAGATCCTGATGGAGACAGATTGTTCAAGATAACAACAATTCAAAGCAAGAGCCTATTTGTCTGCATTATCAGAGGAAGAACCACAAGGAGATCTGTCTCCCTGGACCAGCTTTTGTGAACAGCCCTGTAGGTTATCTTTGCAATAGGGAAGCAGCATATCCCTGCCTGGCTGTGAGAATTTTCCACAAGCTGGAATTCATACTGCACTCATTTGGTCTGATGTCGCTGTTCATTTACATTTGAGTTTAAATTAAAATAACTCTAAGGAATTCTACACTAATGCATCACAGGAGCAATGCAAAAACCCAAATAGAATAGAAAAGATTGCTGTGAGGTAATTCTTGATTTGCCAGTGCCATTCTTTTTCACAATAAGTTCAAATGAACATTTAAACTTTTTTTTTTTTTTTTTTTTTTTTTTTTTTTTTTTTTTTTTTTTTTTCTGAGAAGTTATAATAGCTTCAAATCATGAAGATCCAAGGTTTACTGCAAAGGCAATGCAAATGGACATAACAGTTTTTTGTTGAAATATTTTTACACTTTAGAGAGACAAGGACATATGATTGTTTATGCTTTACAAGAGGTGTGGGGCACAGCAAAATCACTGGTAAAATTCAAAAGATGGAATTGTTCTTTCCTCAAGTGCAACATTTCAATAAAAGTGAAATTAAATGTAAGAAGTGCAACTAAATCTTGTCTGTTTAGAACATAGCAGATCTGTATCATGCTTTAACAAAAATAATTATTTTTTTACTGTAGTGGAGGCTCTTAAAAACTGTAGTAGTAGAGAAATAGCAGTTCATGAAAATATCTTCCCATCACTTTTCTTAAGCTCTAAACCTGATGAACCTGTTCCCTCTCAATTAGTCATGCCAGCCTCTCACTGAGCAATAAACATCAGCACTTGGCCTTGCTGTGTTGCCATGTTGCCACAAGTCCCATCTCCTCACACAAACAAGATAGAATATAAAGTGGTAATTGCTCTCTAATGAGCACACACTTTTTGGATTAATTTAGTTCACAGCCCCTCTTCCCCTTTCTCTCTCTTCATCACATTGAACTAATGCATCAACCAACTCTAAAGGTGAGAAATTAATCTGAAATAAACTCCTACTTTTCATGGCTGAAATGTTCATTCATGCTGTTTCGTTGCAGCATGACTTGCTCTGTTTTCCAGCAGGTCAAAGAGAATCTGACTCAGACTGTAAAATTGTGGGCTTTATCTCCTATATTCAAACTCTGACTTTGCAAAGTCCTTGGAAAACATCTATCAGGCCAATCCTTCAAGGAGGGGTTGTGGTACAGGCCAAATCCTGATGTGTTGGCAAAATCTGTATGAACTTCCATCCTGTTCATAGACCCTCTGGGACGTGCTTTACTCCTTCTCACTCAGCCTCAAATGAGAAAGAACAATGCTGGTTAACCCCAGGGCAGGAGGTGCTTAGAGCACACAACGGGGCTCTGGCAAGTGCCCAGATTCACCGTGGGTGGGAAAACTCAAGGCCAGAGCTGGTTCAGCCTCAGGACTTTCTGTTCTTCAAATCGTGGTAAAGCACTTGTTAGTCCTAGAACAGAGACACTGGCTGGGAAAACCTTTGAGATATCAGGCTCACCCTGCCCTAAGAGTTTCCTGTACCAAGAATGTTTGGTTATCACATGCTCACTTATGTTTCAGTTACATGCAGAAAATTGAAAATATTAAAAAACTTCAAAAACTATAAAACCCCAACTCCCCAACAGCTTATTATAAATAACTACTTCCTATATTTTATAAATTAGGTACTTCAAAAGAGTTTGTACATCATCATCCAGTTATTACATTCATTAGTGCTGTCACAGGAGACAGATGGGGAATATAATTTGCTGCTGTGTTAAAAGATTGAATATGGATTTGGAAACGAGGACTCCTGGTCCAATGAAACAACACTCTCTGCAGCCAGAAGTGCTGATCTGATTTCATCTGAATTGTGTTAATAAATATTTGCAAAACCAGGCAGCTTAGGTGGCTTATTTAAGAAAACACTTGCTTTTCACCTTCAGTAATTAATTTCCTTCAGGGTCAGCATTTGGTGGTCTTACAGCTATTGCCCAAGCTTCTACACACTTTGGGATGATTAATGATCTCTGTCCTGGAAAATTATGAGGTGCTATAAGGAAAAATTAACTGAATTCACACAATGTGAAACCTCTCACTGAGTACCTTTTCTCTGCATTGTTTATTTAAGAGGCATGGTCTGTGTGAATGTGTGTCAGAGAAAACTTGTAATGAGCTCCCCACAACCCTGAGTTCTCACATGGTAATGCAGCCAGCCTCAGCTATAGGCAACATTGAAATCTTACAGATATTCAGGGCTGGCAAGGGAATTACCCTTCAAGTAGCACTGATCAGTGTGACACCTGAGCCTTGGGACAGAAAGAAATGCTCAGGGTTTAACTTCAGATGCTCTTCTTGGTTACAGCTTCAACCATCCTCCCAAAACAGCCCCTCTCACACACACAAAGCACAAACACAGAAATGTCCACATTTATCACACCAGTTTTGATATCCATTTTGTGACTTTTTAAAAATTGGTAAATAATATGCTTTAGACCATATTTTGCAGCATTTCACTCACTGCAGGTCTTTTGAATGATTGCAGTTGAGAATTTTTTTGCACCTTTGCAGACACCATTCTGGATGAACTCATTCTGGGCCTCTATCCACTTTTCCAAACAGGCACAATGGCAAAAAAATTCCATGCAACATCCAGTGTTGCTATTCACCTGGAAAGAAAGCCATGGATTTGCAATGAGGTGAATAACAATTTAATATATACAATCCTCTAACAGAAAATCTTGTGCTCCAGCATTTTGGAACCACCTGATCTGTTCTCTTGCCTGTACTGTCTACTAAAACTGTGTAGTTTGGTTTTAATTAGGGGCCATAATTATTAAGAATCTGAAAATTAGCTGTCAGTATGCAGGGTGAATTTGTTGTCTGGCTTTGTCTTTTATCTAAATTGGATTAAAACCAGAAGGTTGATTTGGTTATTGCAGCTGCACTTGGGAAGAAGCAGAGTTCAACATGAATTACTGGGTTTGCTCTAAGCATTGCTGGTGCAGATGGATCTGTTGCCTGATATTCAGTACAAATAACGTGACTTTTCTTGAGAGAAATATTGAACTACAGAGAGGGGAAGAAAAAAGCCAAGCTGGTATGAATAACTTTGAATCATAGATAAAGAGGAGCCACGAAAAAAAAAAATTAAAAATCCATTTTAAATTTTTAACAAAGAAGCTTTCTATGACAGAGTAATTTCTTTTACAATATTCTACCAGAAGACTGAGACACATTTTCTTACTGACTTCAGTGAGATGGGTTTTTGTACTGGAATTACT
Organism: Passer domesticus; assembly: GCF_036417665.1. Classification (NCBI taxonomy): domain Eukaryota; kingdom Metazoa; phylum Chordata; class Aves; order Passeriformes; family Passeridae; genus Passer; species Passer domesticus. The sequence continues at coordinate 5,739,704 of NC_087493.1, forward strand.
GCTCTAAGTACAAACACTCAAAAGTTTCATGGATTGCAAATAGGTGGAACAGCAAAGTGAAAGTAGGGAGAGTGAAGGGAGAGTTTATCTAATGGTTACTCAGTGGACCTGTGAGAGAGCTGGAATTGGACATTAATATTGTTCCAGTGCCTATTTATCCTTCCTCATATGGCTTAACAGAAATGTTGGAATTTTGTCCAATTTTGGCTCATTTAATTTTTATTTCACACCCGCCCCCCTTCAAGAAGTTACCATGGAACTGAATTTTCAAATTACTGACATGCCACATTGGTACTTGTGTTTGAAAAGCCTACAGATTAGATTACATTAAGTTAGAACAGAATAAATCTGGTGGCCAATGGATGATTCCATAATTTTTATTTAAATGGTCTATATTAAAAAAACAGCTTAACACTAGGAAATGAACCTGCTCTTCAGCAAAAGCTAGAATTTTAGTATTTTGATATCATAGGAAATTTTGATTACTGAGCCCATTATTATGTCACAGTCTCACAGTTTAAATACAACTGTGAGACTGTGATATCATATTCTTATAATATAGTTCTTTGGATTTTCTGAAGAACACCCAGACACTCAAAAAAAAATTGTTCAAAGAGGTGCAATACTTAAAGAATGATTTTTTAGAAGGGTGAGAAATCCCAGCCTGACTACCAGCCTCTCCTGAAAATAGGCAATCTAAAAATTGAATGCTCAGCTATATCAGCACACAAGCTGTGCTGGGAGAATACGACATTGGGAGACACACAAAAAGACAAGTGAAGTAGTTGTGGTTTTTAACACTCAAAGAAGCACAGATTCAAGCTTAATAGTACCAGTCTACCACCACAAAGATTGCAAAGAATTCCCTTTACTTATACCAGAGTTTAGGTTTTAAATATAAGCAGTAGGAAAACCTGATTAATAGAATTCCAAATAATTTTGGAATTTAAAGAAATAGTTATACACCGTTGAAACCAGAAATTTTGGTCAGAGTTTTTCCCACAAACCTATCAATGAATCATTGAAGGTCATTTTAATAAGCTGCATTTTGTTCAGGAGACTTTTGAAAATAATATGGAGAATACAACTGGTATTTTCAGCCAGAATCATCCACAGAGCCCTCATGAAAAATAAGGATTTCAGGCTTAAACGTGAAATGAATCTTCTCTAATTTTATGTGAAATTCCACAGCTCCATGTAATATGATCTTCATTCCATATTGGGGGCTCCTATTTAGTTAGCAAAAAATAACAACCTCTCTAAATTGCTGCCTTTTGCATATCTCCCACAGATCTGATGGCTCACGTCTTAGGTTTGGTTAGGGACAGCCTCCCAGTGGGTTACAGATATGAAACCTCACTGCACATGAGAAATACTTGCTTTCATCTCTTTCTTCAACCCTAGAATCAGCCACTCAAAAGAGAAAATCACAGCACAAGCAGCAGCCCTAAGAGACCTTGGCAGCACTGAGCTACTGCAGTTCTGTGCTGTCACTCAGCTGTCAAGATGGAAAAGAAAATTGTTTCTACGTTCAGACAGTGTTTCCAAACGTGCACGTGGTGCTCACAGGAGATGACAGTGCAGGAATTGGATGTCACTTGCATTCCAGAAATGCTTTTGAAACGTGAAGTGGGAAATAAAGGAGTGATCACGAGTATACAAGAAAATCCAATAGGATTGCAGTGGCAAGCTTTGAATTTGCAGTGGAAGTTGTCTCCCTGCAAGATATGGTTTTTCCAGTGCATGCTGCAAAGCACAGTCAGTTCCTTTTAATTCCCTTCATCTATCTGTCGACACAAAGCAGCATCTGAAGTGTATTTCCAAGGAAACAATTATATAAAACCAGGTGTCTTCTCAGAAATTTTTTCCTTTCCTTGAAAAGCAATCAGGAAAATTAAGGAATTACTGTACTGAAAATTAATACATCCATATATGTCTATCTGAAAAAAGTGACTGACAGCTAGAATATATTAAAAAATTAAATATTAGATACCCCAAATCAGTTTTCAGATATTATTAGAGAGCAATTGCTGAAGTATAACTACCAGGTAAATAATTTGCTGTAAATAGCACTTTTGAGAAAACTGCTTGCAGATGATTTCCAAATAAAAAAAGGGTACAATTCACTGTAGCATTTGCTTCAAATTATACAACCAACTAATTATGAAGTAGTGTCTTTCAACATGAAATAATTAATACAGCCAATTAGCATACACAGATGGGTGAGAAAATTAAGCTTATGAGTGAAGTATGAAAGGAATGGAAATCTGAAATTTCCACTCAGATTTCCAGTCATTACAATGGATTTTCCCCATTTTCTCTCTATAAAGAGTTTGTTATGTTAGTTCCATATAAACTCATTTTCACCTCTATCTCTGACAAAACAAGCAGGAACCTGTTACACAATATCACCTATTTGAAATAACACCAAATTTTAAACTCCTTTTTTAATCCAGGAACAAATGGATAAGGAAATAAAAAAACTCAAATTGTGTTTCTTTATAATTGACAAGTCATGATTTTAAAAGGTCAAAAAATGACATCTGCATTATCTGTCTTGTTCTGAAAATAGCACTGTATTAAGAATAAATTATACAAAATATCATCAAAAAATATTAACAAATGAGAAATGAATAGATCAGTCAGGGATCAGAAATTCCCATCCAAAGCTCCTGAGCACTGTTAAATGCAATAGGCCCTGAGCCAGTCAGCTGCTCCAGGAGCAGTTTTGGTTGGTTTGATTCTTTTGCTGGACAGCACAGAAGTTGTAGAAGACTTTTCTTAGCCACAGGCTGAGCATTCTGCAGCTTTTTGCTAATACCCACTACTGAAGTGTCTGTGTTCCTTTGGCACCTTGTATGAAATCTGAACAGCCAAGCAGAAAGTCTCTTTAACCTCCACTGATGCCATCACAGCAGCTGTTAGGGAATCCAAATGTGCAGCATCCACCTATGACTTGTTTGGAGATAGATTTTTTTTTTTTAAAATCCTGAAACACATTTTCTTTAAAAATTGCAAAGGCTTAGCAATAGTGATTTCATAAGGGAAATCACCCTTGTGTCCATAATTTTGTCAAGATAAAGTTCAGGGCAGGAAGAGATGCTGAAGATTGAATCAGTAGCAAAAAACAGAGAGAGGAGAGATTATAGAGAAACCAAAAGAGATGGAGATTTAAGTTCAGGGATGGAATAATTCCTTGCCTTACAAGTAGCCATATTCTTAGACAAATAATTCTCACCAGTTAAAACTGATACAATTTCAGTCAGTAGAAGAAAGTGAGGTGCTGTTTCAGTAAATAATTGTGTAAGCCTCTACAGATGTGTATCTGGATCATTCAATGAGAAAACTTTAAAAGAAATGGTGCAGGATGTGTTAAGTTTTATCTTTAGAATGGATTTGTGACAGGGTAAGGAAAACATGCAGGGGAATTTTAAAAGCAACTTCTGATCATAGTTCTTCAATTACAGCAGCAGTTCATAAACAGCTGAAAAAATAGGACACCCTCTCTGTTAAGAGTATTCAGGGCCAGAGGAAATAGGAATCTGCTTTTCCAAAAACTAAATTAAGTAAAACAACATGGATTCTGTGTAACAATGAAAGCAACACTCATTTATTGGATCTTGAGAATATAAGCAAACAATCCAGGATCTCTGCTTGGGTATGGGTATACATGTATTTATCTCAAGCTTTTTGTCTTTCTGGAAAGCCTCCACAATCTCAGTCATTTGGATGAACTATTATATAGGGAAGTATAAATGATACCAACTTATTAAAGAGATGGGTAAAGAGCTGTCCTAAAGATTTTAAGTAACAAAAAGGTATTTTATGATAAGAAATCTGTGCAACTGTTCAACTTGCAGTTTTCTGCTGCAATTCAGCAGCTGTTCATTGCAGTTTGAAGATGCTTCAATTATCACCTCTGTGCTGCCTGGTTATAAGGTCATTGAAGATTCCTTTAAAAAAGTTGCATCAAGTTTCCTAAAGAAAATGTTTAGATACCTGTTAGATTGTGTCATTCTCAGAAAATCAGGATCTTGATTTTCTCCCTGCTTTGATGGTCACCTTTGTGACAATATTGCTGTGAAACACAGTCCTTCAGAGAGGGATTGAGACAATCTGCTCTGGGAGCTCTTCCTTTTGTTTATGCTTTCTACTGAACAATCAGAAGTGTGGTGCATTCACTCAGCAAGGGTTGTCAGTGCCTTCAACACATGCAAGCTCTTACTCAGCAGAGCTGACTGCCACCCAGAAAGCCACTGCACTGCCAGTTTGCAAGCAGGTTAAAGCAAAACAGTCTAGTGATAACTTATAACCAGAAATTTATTGCAATGATTGCTTCCTTGCATTTGGAATTTCAAATATAACTTTTTTTTAATTATAGGAAAACATTAAGAAGTGTTCTTTCACACTACCACTGACCATAAAGGTATGAATTTGGAGGATTTGTGAAATAGTAGAATGATAGCTTGGATCAAGCTTCAAAGTGCTGGTTAATATCTCATTAACTTTGCTACTGAAGGAATCAACCCTTTCTGATTGATGTCTTAATTATGTCCTAAACAAACCATAACATAGCAATTTTATAAGCACTGGTACATTTCCCTTGCCTCACAGCAGCAAAGCAAAACTGTTTTCTTTTTCAGCAAAACATATATTCCTTACTCTGTAAATTTAAAGGGAAAAGACATTTGCTTGATAAATGTAAGAGACACATTCATGATAAAATATACAAAATTATCAGCAGGGAGATGTCCCACAGAAATGTTGTGTCCCCAGGTAACCTTCTGTGAAACTTGAATAACTATCTGACATAGAACTGGTTCAAAAATGAGGCAATTGAACATATTTTTGAGCCAATTTACATGGAATAGTTTTTAATGCAATTCAAAATCTGCTAGATTATTAAACAGTGACTTTAATAGTTAACAGACACTCCTTTAAGTTTCTAATGTAGCGGAAATAACTTCTGTCCTAGGAATAAAATTAATAGGATGAATCCTGTTTTAATCTACATTTTCAGGCTTTTATTAAAGTTGTGCTTTTGATATTTCTTTCAGCTGCCTTCAGCCTGCAACAGCAAAGAAAGCCCAGTTCCACCAAAAGTGTGAGGCTTTGCACACATTGAGGCTCATGGTTTCTCTTCTAAATTGTATTAAAGCACCTACACAACATTAAACCTCACGTTCCTTCCCCAGAGCTGCCTCAGCAGTGACTGTAGGAAGAAACTGTTCTTTGGTGACCTCCCTTGTGAATGAATAATTTTAGGCTCTTCTTTATGATTACTCTTGTTTTGCCCACCCACTTACAACATCAACTATAATAAGGCTATTTATGGTAACTACTACAAGACAAATTAAACACACATTTGTGATTTGCATACATAAACCACTTTACAGAGCAAAAACCTTTGTGCCTCAAGAGGGCACTGGCTGATGTGTGACCAAGAAGTGCAGCTCTGCCATTTTAATATGTACCTCTTCAACCTTTTTTGTGATTTTTGGGGCACACAGCACGTGGCATTAAACAGCAGAAGAATCCACACAGCTGTTTTTTGGTATCAAGATCAAAATAATCAAAGATGCCCCCTTGTTCATGCAAAAAATACTGAGATTTCCAAGCAGGGGTGTGACACCAGGATTCACAGTGCTGTCCTGGAGCCTGGTACAACTCCAGCCACATTCATAGCAGCAGCTTTTCACTGAATTTCATACCAAAATACATTTCATACCATTTGTTCAGGCCCCAAGAAGGCAGTCACTTCATTCAACACTGCTGGTGCTACTGGATTTATGTTTTTTTAAAAATATTGGGAACAACTAGTTTGAGATTAAAAGTGGTACCTCAGCCTCTCCACTCCAGTCTGCAGCCTGTGAGTTTCTAATTACTCCTTGATCTGCCTTTTTCAGAGAAGAAATGTAAGTATGGATTGGAAAATTACAAAAGCAATGTACAATGGTCAAAGTTTCCAGTTCTCACATCCTTAGTCAGAAATTCATCCCTAAGCCCAAGAAAATTACTCAAGTGTTGATATCATTGTGTTTTGATAAAAGCCTCAATTTTTATAAAGATCTTTCAGTGAAAACAGTACAGTAAGAATACATCATTAACTCCTATTTAGTGTGATGTGAATGCACCATAATGACCACCCTCTGTTTTGTGCATGAAACCAGCTGAAAGAAACTCCATATATGAAATGCAGAAGCTTGGAACATTCTGCAGTGTGCACAGTGGTTTGAAACAGGAAAAAAAATGCTGCTGAAGTCTTTACAGTATTAAGATATGAATAAGGAACATAAACATGTAGTACCTGGTGACTAATGAGCATAAAGCTTTCATCTTTCTTCGTGGGAAATCCTATGGAAGGCAAATAAACCCATAGAGACCATTGTAGAAACCCATACCATTTGAGAAAGCTTTCTTTTATCCCAATAGCTGGCAACAAAATATATGCATTTACAACAGATTTCTTTTTTTTTTTCCTTTTAATCTGTAGCTAACTGCAGTTTTAAAGCCTCTCATTTGTTTAACTACCAGGCTGAACAAGCAACGTTGGCATTTAGAAAAAGAAAATAAATCAAAATCCAGTTAAATTTGGCACCTTCCTTGTTCATTCTTCCCCAATAGTCCTGACTTACGAGTGGTTATTATCCTTTCTCTTCAGATCCTTCTTTAAGCTCTCTCACCAGGATTTCAAAGTTAGATGATCAAATGTGCAAAAGAGGCACCTAATTTCTCACAGGCACTTCTGAAAGCTCCTGGCTAGGTCTACAGTGAACAATTTTCTTTCTCTTCCCCTGCCCCCACCTTTTTTTTTTTTCTCCCTGGCCTTTGATCTTTAGAAAGCACAAATGCCATTACAGTGAATAAAGTCATAGCCCACAGAGTCAATCCCCTACTATTTCCCTCCCCCTTCCCGAGCAGCCCCAGCCCGGACAGGCTGGCTAGCTGGGCTCAGAGACAGCAGCAGGTATCATCAGCACTGTGACAAATGAGGATGTGTGTCAGGGGAGGCTGTTCAAACAAACAGTGGGATGCTTGGGAACACAGACACAAGAGCTAAGATCTGGCTTGCTTTTTTTTTCCCCCCCCCTCTCTTTTCTTTCTCCCTCCACCTTCAAAACAGAAGATTAAGTTTGCTGTGAACATGAGCTGATGAAAAGAATTCAAATAGTGCTTTGAATAGTGCCACTGGGAGTGTCACAGGAGAATTACAAATTGCTGCTGGAGACACCAGTCTCCCTTTACAGAAAGTTAACATAAAAGTACACATATCTTCTTTCTATAAGGTACTAACTTGTAAATTAACCTTTAATGGAGTATAAATGATGTCCTGAAAGAACTGCTTATGCAGCTATATTTATGATCTAGAAAATTGCAAATATTTACAAGATTATAGGTGTTAATGGTCTGTCAAAAATGTTTGTATATTGTACATACATTAAACCTAAGTTTAAGACCACCCTGCTATAAAGACCACCCCATTTCTTGTCCCATATAGAATTTCATTTGATTCCATATATTCCATTCCTTATAACGAGGCTAGGCCCCAGCATGCACCCAAAGCACTCCAGCCAGGGAGCTGCTCCTCTGTGGGGTCCCCTGAGAAGGAGAACATGTTTCAGCCTCTGTTCCCAGCTCCCTGTGCAGCCAGGGCTGTCCTGGTCATCCTCCTCACTGAGAGGCTGGAGAGGGGCTCCTGACCAAGCAGAGCTGGACGCGGTCACACCAGGCTCAAGGACTGAGCAGTTTCTGTGCCTGTGAGGAACATCTCCACCTGCCAGCCCTCCTGCCTCAGTTTCCCCACCGGGGTAGGGGCCAGAGTGCCCTGGGCTGGCTCCTTGGGGCCAGTGAGAAGGGAAAGAGCTCAGCACAGCCTCCTGCTCCCTGCCTTTGTGCTGCTGTCCCACAGCAGGTGGACCCAGTTCTAACTTTTCACTTTCTACATTCAGAAATGTTATAAAACAAACAAACAAAAAATTCAAAAATGTTTATTTTAATTACTATTTGTAAATTTTCTTTATACCCTTTTAAAGTTTTAAACCTACTTTACCTTTTGTGTAATCCCATCTCACAACAACAACAACAAAAATTAATAATTAACCAACACCAAAACCTACCACACTCTTTAATACATTAAGACAAAAATATCTTAAAATTAAAAAAAAAAATCTTAAATTAAGAAACCAAAACCACTACAAGGTCTCAGAACTGAGGGGGTTTTTTTGTGTTGGTTTTTTTTTGTTTGTTTGTTTTGTTTTGTTTGGGGGTTTTTGTTTTGTTTTGGTTTTTTCTTTTCTCTAATTTTCTTCAAAAGAATTTGCATTAGAGATTTTCTATGAGTGCTACAGTGAAATAAAAAGAAAACATCCCCTCTTTCAGTTAATTCTGTATTCGTCATTGTCTCAAATTTTGCTTTGTAAATAATTATTAATATATCTTTTCTGGGCATAAGTTATGGCAACAATAATTTCAATACAAGCCAAAATATATTTGCTACTCAAAGTGAGACAATAACTTGTTCTCTGTTCTCTGATCTATTACAGCTTCTTTTCTGGGCAATTGAGTAACTTTCTGTATTAGAAATTTGATCCCAACTTCTGAATTGAAATTTCTTTTTCTGAAAACATTGCAAAATAAAAAACAGTTGGACCTTGTTAATTGTGATAGTGAAATTTCAGAAAGGTCAAAGTTTGAATTTTGAAAGAGGAGACATTTTTTTTGGAAATGCACATAACTCCAAATGTTACAATTTTTAATACTTGTTTTACAAACATCATTGAATTCACGCATAAATACAGCTGGGGAAAAATAAATACTTTGGGAACAAATACTTGGAGCTCTGCCCAGGTTTTATTGCAACAGATTATTTTCTTTTGTAATTTATCATTTGCTGTGCATTATCTTGCTCAATGACTGGAAAAAACCAACGGTCTTCTTTGGGATAAAAAGTCAAAGGAAAACTTGAAAAGGCTCTCTCCTCGCTGACCTCGTGCACATTTTTATTGATATCAAATTGCTCATATTTTTTTGCCTTGCCATTTTCATTTTTATACCTGCTGGATCAGATCTTCAAATGATGTAAACTGGCATTGGCCTAATGGTTTCCATGAAAGCATCAGAGCTGAGGATCTGGCATTAATTATTGGGGATTGTCTGTTATCCAGTGAGATAATGTGAAAGCAGTTCCTCGCCGAGCTTGAAAGAGAGTGATCTGTGAGTGAAGTACAGAGATACAGCTTAAGTGAGGTGATTTTAGGGAAAATTAACTTCTGAGATTTTACACAGATCTTCACATGGTAATTATTTCATGTCATAATCTGTGCCAAGAGAATAACCAAGGTGAAGCTTCTTCAAATTATGAGACATTTTGCTTTCTCAAAAATAAAAAATTCATTTAGATAGCTCAATGAAAGGATGCCATTTGGAGTTTTCTTGTTTTACACAGAATGAGCTGGCTTACATTGGTTTGGCTGCTAAAAGTGGTGGAGCAAAAACCAAAGATTGTATATAATTTTTGGTTTTCAGGCATTATTTTTTTGGCAGACATAACTACACACATTACAAGGTTCCCAGATATTCCTCTCATTTTGAGTGCCTAGTTTTAGTGAGTCTTCTCTCCATATTCTTCTAAGATTATTCAATCCAAAAGGCTTTTTGTACAAACACCTAGAAAAACATCAGGATTTTATTTTCATCAGGATATCTCCCGGTGAGGGATATCCAGAGAGAAGAGATCCAAAGACCAGGATTTCCCACAGGTAAATGAGAGCTTTTGTTGCAGGCACATGTCACATGTTCTGTATTTCCAAAGGCTATTTCCCAGTAAACCAAAGCGTTATAAACTGTGTATTTATAATCCTGCTGTGGAACAAACAAAACCACTACACCACAGTGTGTCTGGGTCAACAAAATTTGAAGGCTCTACAATAAATTTTTAAGCATGAACACAGCAACCTGAGATATCTCTTAATTTTCTTTGATCATCAGAGCACTGAATTATACATTTCCATGAATATGATTTGTTTTTTTGCTGTCAATATTCCACTAGAAGAGTCTTTTCCACCAGCTGATGGTCACATCCTGGTTTACCTTATATAAACTTATGTATTTGGGATTATTTTATGTTATGCTAATTTTTCCCAGTATGTTTGTTTAGACATGTATATCTAACTTAGGTGTCTTCATCCTGTTACTTATACAGAGAGTGATAGTGGGCTCTGAATCAATTAGTTGATTTCAACAGCAGTGAAATGTCCTTATGCAATTCAAGTTTCTCCTCTGTAAAAGGAGAATAAAACCTCCTTCCTTTCCTCTCCTCTCTATGTTAATTTTAGGATTGTAACTTCTTCTGAGCAAGAATTCTGTTGATCATTGCTGGTTTAGTGCCTACTACAATGGGTGTCTTCTCACAGTGGGGTACTACTATGCTACAAAAAAAAAGTAAATATTACTGATGGTAAAAATACAGCTCATCGACTAAAGGTGCGTGAAAAGAATTTTGTCCTGTAGGACATCAAAGTTCTTAAAAATTCATATGTCAAGTATTTCCATCTGAACTAAATTAGTTTTGTAGAACTAAGATTTCATGGCAAATAAAAATAGTATATCATCTTAATAAAAGCATCATGTGCAAAGGGAAAATAAAAGCAAGAAAGATATAATTTTATAGTACTTGCACAGTTCTTCTTACTCTGCACTGAAATTCAAAACTACCAAAGAAGCAGCCATCAACAGCCACATAATCAATCTCCTGCAAAGCTGGTGCTGGTCTCCAACTTATTTGATACAAAGGACAGTGGAAACAATAGGAAAGTTTGCAGGAGTGCAGTAAATAACTCTAATGCTTTGAATTGCAAAGGGTAAGCAGCCTACCAAAAGTATTTATCAAAGTCATATTGGGGGAAAGAAACATCACCGAGCAGAACAGTGCAAGCCAGATGCTTGGAGATTAAATGGGGTCAAAAATTCAACCCTAATTTTCATAACATCCTCATAAAAATTCACAGGAAACTGCTTTCTGAACCTGTTTTGGAAAAGATTTTTTTGAAAGTTAAAGGGGAGTTGCAGAATGAGATTCTACTGAATGAGGTCAGAATTACAGGGGAGGAGAAAAATAACCTGTTCATTAAATAAAAATAAGAACATAAAAATCAATACAGAACAATGGCTAAAAGTAGCTGACAGTAATGTCTAGACTTGTGAGATCAGATTTACATGTTTCAATTTCCACTGGTGTTGAAGGTTCAGATCAGTCAGACCTTTAATCTTTTCAAAGAGGAAACCAACCCACTTCACTTTTGTGAACTCACCAGACTTACACCTAAATATAAATATAAAGTTAAAAAAAAAATAGGCTTTACTAATATTTTCAGTTCCTTTCAACTCTAGTGTCCCCTTTATATACGCACACTGTGCTTGTGCCTCATCCTTCAGTTCTTTAAACCCAGGTGTAAAGAGTAGAAGCAAGGCTCTAAAACACTTCACTTTTTTAATATATATATAAAACCCAACTTAAAGTCTATTGAATATAATGGAAGATGACCTAGACTGGCAAAAGACACAACATCATCTTGATGAAATAATTGAGATGGAATCTCTCCCACATGGAAATACCAAGATACCAGAATTCTCAAAAAAAAAAAAAAGTTCATATTATTCAATAACTCTACAAATAATGAATGATTTTTTAGTACTTAAAGGAAACAGATTTTTCAAGTTCTCAAGATGCCCTGTAGTTGCCATTCAAAAAGCCATCTGACATTTTCTCTCACTGCTAACAGTTCCTGTGCCAGCAGCACTAGGACAATGCTCACAGCAATGACAGGCATTTAATTTTCAGGCTTTGATGTTGCAAAACAATGCAGCAAAGAGAAATTAAAACTTAACAAATTGATTGACAATTTTCTTTTAGACTCTTCTCTTTCATTTCTACAATACCAATTTACCTCCTGCTGACTTGCAGAAGAAATACAGGGTAATTAATTTGGCTTAGTGGACAGTGAAGGAATACAGAATGCAAATATGACAGCCATAGCCTTCATGTATTTTGGCTGACACTTGGGCTGTATTTATTATCTGACAACAATTTGCATGAAAGTGTAATTTCTAAAGCAAATTAATTTTCTTAAGAGCAGACAAAGAAGTTTTTAAAAAGTAAAAACCAAGCACATCTGAACATGCTGGCCACATTCTTTTAGTGAACAGAGAATTTAGTGAGGTTATGATGTGTTTATAGGATGTGCAGTGTAAATAAACCATGCAAAGGAGTGGCTACACAATGCAATTTATTTCCATCAACAATTAAATAGTCTTCCATAGTCAACTTTCTTTTCCTGTGAACATTCAGGAAAGAATTTTCTTATGTATTTCAGAAGAAAAATAATCCTTAAATAATAGTGGAAATGAAGCACAAGTTGCTGCTCACCCTGAGGTAGTCAGAGTGTTTGCAGAGCAGGGCTGTGTTCAGTGCAGCTCAGCCTGAGACTGCCCTGTGCAAACCTGACCCTGGGTCCTGCATCAGTGCTGGGCTCACTCCCAGCCCCAGGCACGGCTGCTGCTGGGGTGTCCAGCCCTGAGCCCGTCTCCTGCTCTGGAGCAGGGCTGCATTAACACACGTGCTGGTATTACCTGAGCACACGCACGTACAGCTGGAGAGTCGGGAGCACTTTCTGTGACAGCAGAGCTGGTTTGAGGTGTTCCTTCCCTCCCTCATCTCTCGTTCATCCATGCTATAACAACTCAGTGCTCGGTTTCTACAAGTGCTTCAGCTGAATGGGAGGCAGAGCCTTTGGGGTTCCTACAGTAAATCCAGACTGCAATACTTACAGATGTGCTGTGCAACACCTGGGCTGTCAGCTCAGCACCTGGGAAACGTCGTGTCAGACCTTCTGGGTGGGGATCATTGCTGTGCACATAGAATAGAGAAATCTGGGTGTGCAGGGAAAAAACAGTCAGAGCTTGTGGAGTGGGTTGGGTCCTTCCTGAAGGATGTGACTTACTGAGTGTACCTGGAATTGAAAGCACTTGTGGTAGGGAAGGACTGCCCAAAACATCTGGAGAGTGCCAGCTCTACTGGAGCAGACAACAGCTGCAGTGAGTGCACTCAAGTGTTTCTTGTAAGATCTGTTTCACTGAAACTGCCAATGGGTGCAGTTGCTGATGCTCCAGTTGGCTTCTCATGGTACCTGGATAAAATGTTTTACTATGTCAAAATATTGGAAGCAAAATGTTTGAAGCTAAAGCTTTCAAAATATTGGAAGCTTTTCACCTAGAAAGGAAAATCCTAGAAAGGAAAATCCCATATTTCTTCACAGTAAATGCCAGCATGAAGAATTGTTTCCAAATAGAAATTCTTGAGTTACTGTAATGATGATAATATTAAAGCATGTTGTGACCCAAGTACAACAGCTAAACTTTCCCATACTGGAATTGTGAGCTGGTGTCCATGTGTACAACATGGACAATATTTCTTGTAGCTGTGGGATAGTTAATTTCTCTCTCTGTATCCCTTGCTACTCTGTAATTACAGTGTATCTCACTGCTCCTCCTCTCACTACAGCTTGACGCAATATTGAATGCTTGATCCAGAATTATAGAATTAACTTTCTTTTTTTTTTTACAAAATAACTTACTGTAAGATGAAAAGGTTGTACCAGGAAAAAGAGCCCACAGAGTTTATGACATAAGCTTAAAAGCTGGTACAAGTTAATTATTCATCTTGAAGCTAAAACAGCTTGAAAAAAGGTTTCCTTTGACAGTCATCCCTTTATCTAAACATTTGGCTGCAGAAACCTAAGAAATTTACAGTCCTTCCCACACACTACACTTTTGTCTGGAAGCAACTAGAAATGCAATTTTTTCCTATCATATGTACAGAGGAAATAAGGAGATTATAAACTCTCTATTTGTGCCAAATTCATTTTGCCTGATGTGCTATTTTGGTGTTAAAATACAATTGGAATGATGGTCTTTGCAGACAAAATTAGAAACCTGATATTACACTTACGAACTAATATGGTAAACCTGCCCATTCAACTTATCTTACTGAAAATTTTGGTGGTGCTCCTTGTCACACACAGGGTACAGGGGGTCCAGTTTCGGAAACAAGTGAGCAGAGAGGTGGAGCAGCAGTGTGGAACACTGGATAACACACTGGACTTGGGAGTGAGGACACTCCATTTGTACTCTTTTTACATGACTGTGACCAAGTTGCTTCCTGTTTCTCTGACCCCTTCCACCCTCATCCATCATCTGCCTGCACAGCAAGCCTGCCTTCTTACAGGCAAAACCTAATGAGACAGAGTCTGTAGGTGATCCTGTAACAGCAATAATATCTGTACAATGCTTCTTGCCTGTGTTTATTAAGACATATTACCTCCATTATATTCTATGGTTGATTCAAGAAATGGCAGCACATTACTGGCAGACTCACAGAAAACATTATTATAATCCTAACTGCCAGTGGCAAAATAGTCTTACAAACACGTGAACCATTAATGATACTAAAGACTTGTTGTTTCCTTTATAGTCTGTAAATCTACCACATATCAGATGCTAATGCATTTTCAAGCACCAATTAATGTAGTTTATCTTACTTATTGATGTGTGTGAAAAAGTTGGTCTTTGGTCACTGCATATCTGCTTACTATTGTTTACCCATATTTTAAACCCACAATTTCATCTATTGTTCTTCTATTTTACATAGAGGTTGATTTTTATGGAAAAAACCATCTGGAATTACTGGTACTTGATAGTTTCATTGTCTCAAACATTTGTAACTTTTATCCACAATGCAAAGAGGGAACAGAAGTTATGTTCAAAGCTAATAAAGACTGCTCTAAGGATTGTAACACAGCTTCCTAAGAATGTGAACAGTAAGAAAAATGGCAAAAGATAACTGGAGCTCTGTCACCGTTATCTGAAGACCAAAATGGCAGTGTTTATTACACACATACTTAGCTATCAGCTGCCACACAATCTCTTGAGCTACGTGTCAGCTCTGATCAAAACTCCCTGGTTACAGTTCATGTCATCAGCAGAGTCAAATGCAATCTGCTAAACCCTAAAATGTGTTCAGCATTCTGGCCCTAACCCTGGAAACCATTAAGCACATGACTTTCTTTAACACCTCAAAAGTCTCAGTATTCCAGTGAAAATGAGACCACTTAAGTACTTGAAAATTAAGTGGAAGCTCAGGTAGGCTGCTGGATCAGGACCAACACTCCTTGTAGATCTAACCACTAGTTCACATCCTTGTTTTTGGTTCCATTTCAATCACCAAGCTTTGTGCAGTGCTTGGGACAAGAACTTACAGGGAACTGCAGAAGCAGTTTATTATCTGATAATAAACATGAGAACAAAAGGGTACAAACCTAAACTAATGAAAAAATCTATTCTGAGCAATATGATGAGTAGTTTCTATACTTCAGGCACCCTAAAATACACAAAGGATCTGCAGTAAATAGTCATAGTCATCAAACATATAAGATAGAATAGCTCTACCAAAATTACTGCTAAACAACAGTGAAAGGAAGTAGCTTTTTTAAACAGAAAATGTCTGTGCACTGCTGTGTCAGGGACCAGGGGTCATGGGCAGAGCTCTGTGTGCAGATTTCACTCCAAGTGTCACATCCTCACAGCACCAAAATCACTGTGTATGTGTGAGGCAATCTGTTCATGTGCAGCATCTTTTCTCCAGAGCTTTAAAAGTTCAGAAATCCTGAAAAAAAATAGTTCAAACCCTCTTTATTCTGCTCCAATAGGTTCCTAAGTAAAAATAATCCAGACTCATTAAGTATGATTTGTTATAGTTTTATGTGTGGCCCATAGGGTCTCATGGTTTTTGCTTGATAAATACATCCTATCTCTCACTAATGTCATAGTTGAAACTAAAAATAAAAATGACAAAATATAGTTTGTCCTAAAAATTTACCACTTACAACTCCATTCAAACAAATTTCATGACTGGAAAACTCAAAACAAATTCTCTTTTTAAAACATAGTCTCTTTAGAATGTAAGACTATTTTACGTGTTTGGATTTAAGAAGTAGAAAATAAAGCTCAGCAGAGCCATTTAATGGGAACAATCTTAAGGCTTGTCCACACAGGAAGTTAAGCTAAATTAGCTGAAAGGTGTGAATTTAAAGTGCATTAAGGTAAAGTGAACTACAGTCACTTTATTTCTGAATGAGAACATTCACACCAAGCTTTAATGCACTTTAACTAATATACTTTAAAATCATATCTTTAGTTAATTTGTCTTAACTTCCTGTGCAAACAACTCTTCTCTAGCACTTACTGAGAACCACAATATAGATTGATGTGGTTATATTTATAAATATGCCTATTAACCTTAAGACTCTGAGTCAAAAAAATTTGGGATGTTAAATAAAAATAAGAATTATGTCCTTGCATGAACTTCCTAGTGCTTTGAGAGTGCAAACAGTCCTAATGTTCCTAGTATAAACATGCCATTAATTTAACCCTAATTTATATAAAAGTATATTAGCTATTCAGAGCCAGGTTTAAAAAAAACCCACAAACACTTGCATATTGTGACTATAGTAGGAATTTATTTCTGAAACAAATGAAATGTAAATAAATAGAGAAAAAAGTTATGTTTCATTAAAATACAGCACATGTGTTGAGATTCACCAAGGACTCTGAATATAAAGGATTTTACCAGAATTAACTTGTAAAAAAAGGCTCTAAAATGCTTTCTTTTCTGAAGGGTGTCTGAAAGCCTTAATTATAAAGGATACCTCAAATTATTTAGAGAATGCAAAACAAGATTTTGCCTCAGATAACCTGTGAAATCAGTACTGTGTTTTTCCTACCACTGCTGGAGTTCAAAGAGTTTTCAGAAGCAGTTCTTGTAGAAAGAGATCAGGGATGTCCTGGACACCCCACGTTTGCTTAGAGGGAGCCTCAGTGCTCTGACAGAGCAGGGGACAATGGCCTGGCACAGCCACCACTGTGGGGATTGTTGGGCCCCACAGACCAACACACTGAGCTCAGCTACCAGGAGTAAAAACAGGGGAAAAAATATGCCCTTTGCCAGAGCAAGAAAATAATCTGGTTTTGCAACCAATTTGGAGAGCTGACATTGTGTCCCCCAGTACACAACCAGCCCTGGGTGCAGCCCCACACAACCTCAGGGCTCTGATTCCCCCCAAATCAACTCTAAGTTCTTCCTCTCTCTTTGAAAGCTGGTGAAGAGCACAGTTCAGAAGTAAAATACAATAGTGAAGAGACCTTTCTTTTTTTTTTTTTTTTAACTGATGATGGAGAGAATGGGATAGTGGACCATAAAAAATGAAAAACATCCTCTTTTAAAAGAATGCTAAAATAATACAACCAGGGGGTTTTAAAGCATAAACTTTTTATGAAAGAAATTTGCTGCTCAGCATACAGCACTTTTTCTAGTTTATCAATTCACAAGTTCTACGTGATTCAAGCAGATGTTCTGACTGACAAGGCTACAACAGAATAGGGATGATAATAATATATCCATCAGGTAATAAATGATTAAGTATTTCCATCAGCCTTCATGAATATTTTGAGGTGTTCTGTATTCTCAGAAAAGTTCTTTTAGTTCATAGAACTCCATCAGTTAAAAGCTTCCTTAACTGCAGTGATCATTTTCTCTGACAATTTTGCACAGTAACACAAACTCAGAGTACTGCATTAGCACAGGTGGCAAAGGTGCAGCCACCCACAGCTCAACACGATGGAAGGGACAGTCCTTGCCCAGGTGTCCTGGTACTCTGAACATTTGACAGCTTTTTCTGAGTGCAGACTGTTGCTTTGGCAGCACATAGCCTTGAATTTCAGCTGGAGTCACAAACCTCTTTTAGTCCCTCATGTTTTCTGATTTCCCCTCCTGGGCAGCCCATGGCCTGTTTCTGAGCACTCAGGCTAATGCAGCCTTTGGGCAGGCTTCCCATAGCTCAATATTCTGCATTTTGTGCTGCCATAGCTTTTAAATCATGCTTCATTTTTGTGATGAAAGCCAGCCACAAACCTAAACTCCCCTGTATAAACTAGAAAGGCTCACCATTAGGTTAAGAGTCCCAGGCAGAGGCAAAAGCATGTGTGTGGCAAAAATGAGCTGCCTGTTCCATAGACCCTGTTTGTGTAGTATCTTACTCCTGTCACACCTCACTTGGTACTTTCCCTTCACTGCCAACAGGTTCTCTTTGGAGCCCTTAATTCTGGTATATGTCATGGAATAAATCCAGGAGAAGCAGCGGTTGCTGCTTTTGCCAACACTACAGCAAATGTAGGATTCCTTCAGGATCCTCCTGGTGTTTTCCCTGAGCTGTGGCACCCACAAGCAAAGCAAACCACACAGCTCAAGGCTGTCAAGTGAAAATGTTTGGTCGTTTTCTGTTCATGCAGAAACATTAAGAGTCCTAAACTTTTGGGGTCCCATATTCTTTCTTTCAAGTTCCCCCAAATTAAACTGTTAATATGGGGACATACGTTAATCTATTAAAAGATGCGGATCAATTTTCATAATCTCAGATACCACATCAGAGAAATACAAAAAAACCCATTCAAGCATCAAAAACACTAAGGGCAAATGCACCTGAGACAGGCAGATGTGTCTAATTCGCACCATCAAGCACTTTACAAGCTAAAACTTTAACTTCAGTGATTATGCCTGAGGCATTTAAATGGTTTTAAATTATAAGTCTAGCAGAAGTATTTTTCTAATAATAAGCCATTAATTCTGGCAGTTTCAGACTGTCTGAATCTAGGTGTATAAACTGTAGCTGCATCAATCAGTGCTGTGTGTCTGGCTATTTCAGGCATTCCTTGTTAGTATGAAGAAAGAACAGTTTGTCCCCTAAGCACAACAGCAGCTGAGATTCCTGTTGATTGATAACTAAATGTGCCGTAGTGAAAATATATTCGGATAGAGCTGGAGAGGGAGGCACAGCAAAGACGTAATGGGGGCGGAGGAAGGAGGGATGAAATTGGCCACAACAGGAAATTCCTGCTCATGAGTCTTCCAACTAGCTGACAAGATGGATTTCATTCCTGCAGGTAACAGCGCCTTTATATTTAATCTTCTACAAGATCTGTAACCATGCAAATTCTTCACTGTTGTATATGCAAACTCAATTACTGAAAAGATGTTCTTGCTGCTCAGGACATTTCTCCACTGTACATTCATGTTGTTTCATATACAGAATCCACTGATGTCAACAAAATTGGTGTGTCCCTAAATATAAAGGGAATTTACTCTAACAGTTGAAGAATCCTTTACTGGGAAGATGGTAATTTCTGAAAACCTGAAGTGGTTTATTTAGAAGCTTGTACTGTTTATTTCCAGAGACCCAATGATTTTGCAGCTGAAAACTGGAAGAAGTTCACAGAAGTCACCATAATTAAGTTGAAGAACCTTACTTTAAAAGATGTACAATTCTAAATAGGAAAGGAGTATTTTTTGCTGTAAATGTCAGTCTCATTTGTGTTCTACACTGTGACAAGTGAACCTCAACCCATTTTCCAGTTTGGTGAAAATTTCAAGCTTTGGGTTCTCAGTTAGTTTTTGGCTTTTTAGTTTCTTTCTGATCTTTGACAGCCTGAAAACAACTTAGAAGTTTCAGAGCAACAGATTTCTACCATTTGCAAACTGTGAAAATTTACGCTCTAAAACATTGACAGCATTTGGCTCAGATCCTGATTTCATGGAACAAGTAGGCAAGCACCACTAGAGCAGTCAGTAAGACAAGACTGGAATCTCCAATTGCATAAGTCTCTTTTCTAGCATTCTTTCAATCAGTATGGGAAAATATTTTTTCTCCCAAGCAGTAAAATACTAAATTATGCACTTATGTTAAATAGATGCAGTCTTGTTAATGACACAGAAGTTTAAAGTGTAATAAATACTTATCTGAGAGGCAGAAAAATCCTGTAATCAAAATGCTGATGTAATCAATCATGTAATCAAAATGCTGATGATAGCTCTGTTGGAAGATGTAGTGAGGAAGGGACAGCGAGCCCACCTGTGAGCAGTTTCCCTGCTCCAGTTAAAGTCATGTCCCTATGGAATTCCTTTGGAAAACAATTTAGGAGAAGATCAGACTGCAACAGTTAAAATGAAGAGATGCTCAGGTGCCTGGCTTATGCGAGACATTTCTAATCTTTTTGAACCAAGGCAGAAATTATGGTCCCACTCCTACACCAACAGCAGTTTGTTGCTTCACTAAAACAGAATTACTAAATTCACTAAAACAGAATTACATCCAAAAATCTCCACTTATCTCATAGAGGGGGCTGCATTTCATTTTCACAGTTAGCAAAAAAATTTTTTTTGCCACTTTTTCCTAACACGTCTGACCAAGTATGAGCCCTCCCCACAAACCATTCACTAGGAGAAACTAGGCAAAAATCATATTTCACTCATGTGCAGATTAGTCAGATGCAAGGAGGGGAGGTCAGCCACCAGTGATTGTCTTACAGAACATGCAAACAAACCCACAAAGTTGCTGATAGGCTATTTTTACATTTCTACCCATACAAGTTTGGTCATGGTTTCTCTAAGGATGCATAGCTGTCCTCATTTGAACTTGTAGGAGATCTCAATATCCACTTTTATGGATCATGTTTCCTTTCTGTTCAGCCAGATGGAAACTGTTTTTTTTTTTTCTAGCTTTGCAGTCTGGATTGCAAGCTGAGGTTTGCTTGGCTTTTCTCTGTTCCTTTATTTCCCTTTCATTTTCTGTTGCATTTTTCTATCCAGAAAATTACTACAAATTACTCTGGGACACAAATTTACAGCACACCAATTCCTGAGCAGAAATTCCCTGAGTTAATCTGCTCATTATGCCCCAAATCTTTAGGAAGTGGAATAAACTTCCTGGTACTTACTGAGTGTTCTAAGTGACCACACAGAGTTGCTGCATTCTCTAGCACACAGATTGACACTTTGTAGAATTTTTCTACTATCTATTAGCTATTACCTATCTCAGGTGACATTTCAAAAATATCTTCAGACAGGTATAATATGTGTCTGCTGGTGCCTGGTTTTGCATGTTAATAATCCAGTTCTTCCTGTACAAATCTCTGAGTCCAACCTTTAAATCAAGAAATGAAGTGACTCCCAAGAAAAACAGATTTCTAAAAAGCCACTGTTTTAAAATACTCCTTGTACAGGAGAACAGGCTCTTATTTTATGAAATGCCTACTGATCTCTCAACACTCAGAGCTGTCTCCCACACAGGGAACGCTGCCCCACATTTGGGGGAAGCCATTATCAGTGGCCATAGTGAGAACCGTGAGTGAGAACTTTTGGAAGCTCTCCATTCCCGTTTCAAATTTAACCAAAGAACAGGAAACCATTAATGGTGAATTTCACCTGTAGAATCATGTACAAACTATTAATGATTCATTAGGGGAAGGCAATTGATCTGATTGACTCTACTCTTCTAACCCTGAGTCGATTTTTTTTTTTTATTGTCTACAAGAATTTCCCTGCTCTTGCCAGAAAGTCAAGGACAGCAGAAGTACTTCAGTAAATCTTTGGACAAAACCTAGGAGTGTCTCCCTTCAATTTCCCACATTTACCAAACATGATGCACATTCTGTGTTGTAGCACTGAACTATTGAAAACTGACAATGCAAATTCAGTAAAAATCATAGGATCACAGAATGGCTTGGGTTTGGAGGGACCTTAAAGCTCCTCTCATTCCACCCCGCTGTCATAGGTAGGAACACCTTTTTCTAGGGCAGGTTTCTCAGAACCCCATCCAAATTGGAACTGTATAAATGACAAACAGTTACTGATTTTTTTTTTTTCAACTCTACAAAACAGAGAACTACGGACAGAAACCAGTATTTCTAGAAAGGAAAAAAATTCTGGATTTGAACAAAATTATTCTTATGCTTGCCATACAGAAATCTGAAGGCAATGATAAAGACTGTGTTGAATGCAAAGACTGAACTAAGGTCTGTGAAGATGCCTAACATAATAGATTTTGCATGAGGGAAGGAATATACACTAGAGAGCAGTTTGGGTTGTTTTTTTTTTCAAAATAAAACAATTTAGTAATACATGGACACACGGCTTGCATTTTTTGTTCTGTTTGTTACGATACTGGTATTGCATCTCAGTTTTGGGGAAATAAAGGTAACTCCAGTTGAAAAGACTATTGTTGGCAAGCTCAAGGACACAAACCAGTTATTCTGTCCCTAGCACAGCAGCAAGGCACATTTCTACTGCAATCGGAAGTTGGTCAGCTCTAAACCATCTAATTAAAGCAATTATTCTAGGCTTTAATGGTTTATTTTTATTACTACAATATCAAGAGACCCTGCTGAAACTGGGTCTATACCCTCTACAAACAGTTACCAAGGGAAAATGCTTTCCCTTTCAAGCATTCAGGATAAATATGCAAGACACAGAGGAATCAGCCAGGTGAAGAGATGAGTTATCTGTGGGTTTAATTACCTGTGCTGGAGACATGATTAGCAGCTGATCCTGCTTAGTCCCATTCCTGTGTCTCACCACTTGGGTATCTTGGGTTTTACATGTAATTTTGATCTTTAAGAACAACAACAACAACAACAAAGGTAAAATGAAGTATGAGCTACTAATTCACCTCCGTGGGCACCAAAAATGTCAGGATTCTGATTCTAAAGACCATGGAGTTTTCAGTATGACAGAAAAAATTATTATCAGTTTCATAAATGTGGTATGTAATTAAGTAACTAATTCTCTAAAACATCCCTTGAAAATTCAACACAAAGCTCATTGAAATCAGCTAAAGATTTCCATAAAGTTCAGAGGCTTTTGCATTATGTTCCCTTTCTGTCCTAACAAAAAACCTTTATAAAATTAATTTGAAATTCCAAGATAAATCTAAATACTCTCTTTAAGAAATGTAGGGGTTTAGCTAACTTGCAATAAACAATCCAGGGAAGTCTTTTGGGAAGTCTATCAGTGTTGAAACCGGGGCCTATAAGGCAAACTTTGTGAGCAGGATAAAAGTCCCAATAAAGTTGGTTGGACACTTTGAAAGAACGCTGGTACATTACATATTTTATTGTTCACATGCAAAAACCATCAGTGTCCTGAAGGCAGCCACCTTTCTAGATCATTGATTTAAAGCAAGAAAGAAAATTAACACACTTATATGTATAAAGAACTGAATTTGGTGAGGTAAGACCCATGAAGGGGTGTTTGCAAGAGTAAGGTCTGAGACATGCGGTTTACAGAGAGCTTGCTCCGTTTAGTTTACAATAAAACACACTTTATGTCAACAGCTGAAATATGAAGTCAAAAGCATCACCTTTTTCAATATCAATATTAAGCAAAACAATGACCACAGTTATTCTCAATGTGCAATTTGCCTAGCACTAAAGCTGTGCATTACTATCACCTTTCTGCTTTCTACATATTCCTGCAGGGCAGTTAGTTTTTAAATAATTTAAAAATTCGCTATTAATCAACCTAATGAAAAACATGTCAGAAGTTGAACAGAGGTTCATAACAACACAGCAAAGACAGAGAACTAATTAATATCTATAAATAACATTCAGTTGCAAGTTCTGAAGTTTGTATAAACCCACATACATTTATCTCTCACTTGGCCAGCTCACCTGGAAAGGCACCCTGGACTCTGTGACTGGACAGCCAGGGAGGCTGGGGGTAACATGTTAAAATATTTTACTTTTCCCATTACCATCCCTCTATAGCATCTCTTCTGTCTCTACCCCAATGCTTTCTTTGTCTCTTGAATGATGAATCTAAATCTGATCCTAACTGGCACTCTAATCAGGCTGTGAGGGCTGACTATGCTCAGTGTAAATAATACCACTTCCACAGCTAAACTGTGGGTTTAAAGAAAGAGTCCTATGAACATGACAGCAAATAATAAGTGGGGAAAGCTTTTGCCATTCTGTTCCATTCCCTTAAATAGAAAATAGCAAGGAGGTAGTGTTGTTTGATAGGGACAATAATGAGATGGGATGGGAGCTGTCCAGAGCAATGGTTATCCCTAAACTGCAGACAGGCAGTGACAAAATGAAAGAAATTGCAACTCCTCACACCATTCTTTCCCTTCATCCTTTTCACTTCCATTGCTCAGAATCTGGTATGGTCTCTGAAACTTCATCTTCCCCTCAGCTATGGAATTTAAAAATGCCTGTAGCATGTCATGATGTAAAATAACATGCCTCGCTATAAGACATCAAGTCTTGCAATTCTCCTCTTCTTATCATGTGAATGAAATCGAGTTATTTTTCATGTACTACTGCAAAAAAACATTCTTTAGCTAATATGTCCTGTAGTAGTTCAATTAAATTTGTTAGTGCTGAAACTTGTTACAGCTGAAGCTCAATCCTCACCCCTGTGAGCACTCAGACAGCCACTTGCTGTCCTTAGTGCTCAAAATAGATACAGATAATGACACAAAATGTAATTTCTATAAGAACATACCATTATTATGGCATTCGCTTTCAATCCCAAATTGGCCACCACGGTCAAGTTTAGGCAGCATCAATCTAAGTCAATACAAAATTATGCCAGAAAACAGAACACTAAATAAACTACATAGAGACATTCAACTGCCCAGTGATGCCACAGGGTTTCTTTATACAGAGTGCAGCAGTTGAAAGCAATCAGGAGGCCTTGGACAATGGAGGCCACTTCTAAAATAATCAACATTAACTAGCTAAATGTGGCATATTTCATACTATGTCAGCCCATTCAGTCTCCAAAAGCCCCTAAAGATCATTATCTGCTTGAAATTCTAACTCAAAGTAAAGCACTGTTGATTATTTTTAAATAATAACTTTCTGGGTATGTATTAAATAAAAATTGAATGATTACTTTTTCTTTTGAGCCAAAAAGTATTGTCACACTGGACAGAATCCAATAAAAATGGCCAGTTCTTTTCCATATACTTTTGCAAAGATCATAGATCAAATTTTCCATATACAAAATGCCTAGTGATATATATTTTTTAATTTTTTTTTTATTTAAGAGGTACAAATGGCTAAATGGGAATTATAACTCAACATTGACTTCTGAACAAATTTGATACACTTCATTATAACAATTTTTGAAACATGGTCATAATTTTAAGTATTCTTACATAAACTTCCCCAACCACTGTAATCATACATTCAGTGAAATATCTCAAACTCCTCCTTCACTTTTCAAGTATGTGCTGGTTGTATGTCAACTTCCACAACATGTTACTTTAGTCATTAAAACGTTGGACCTGAAATTTCTACCTATTTCAAGTGACAATCTGACCGATCTAAAACTTACAGTTTAGCTCCAAAAAACACGGTGTTTCAATCTGAGTATCTACTGTCCTTTTCTAAAAGAATTTCTTCCTCCCCTGGTGATGCACGATGGCTGTTGTATAATCTTGTACTGCCCAAAAGAGAGGCTATAGAATCCAGCCTATACAAGCAGAGATTTATGAAGTGGCAAATATTTGCTTGAGACAATTGCTGACCTCAAAGGAACATCTTCAGGAGCCCAGGCCTGCTGAGCGTTGCCATATGAGTCACACAAAGATTAGCTCAGAACAAAAGCTGCAGCAACTTTGCATTTAGAAGAAACTTGGAGTCAGGTACATCTTCTCAGCTTGACTCCATGTGAAATTTAAATCCGTAAATCATTAATTTCAGTATTGTCAGGATACAAAAGGAAAAGGAGACATTAGCCTTAAAAGATTTAGAAAGGAGTGCTTTAGGATCCCTCTGCAAATTTCCATCTTTCCTAGCTCAGCCTCTGCTGTAAGGCAGGACACAAACACTGACCTTGGAGCTGTTCTGTGTGCCTGACATGCTTCTGGGGAAAGCAAGTTTAGACAACAGCTTCAAGTTCATCTTGAACTCTTCTAAAATGCACTCCAAACTCTCAAGGTTTATTAGCACAGAACAAACCCAATCTGAATCACGCTTGAGATGATCCTTGACACAGGCTTGGATACGACGCAAGAGGAGACTACAAAATCAGTGATGGGCTTTCTTCTGGTAAAAAAAAACAAATCAAAAACCAAAAAAAACAAAAAGGGGAAACTGGCATGACACAGGAAGAGAAGAAAACAGCCCCTCAAATCTCATGGCTAAGGAATTAATTGAAACAGGACATAAGGAAATAATACTGGTTCTCCAAAAAGCTGTCCATATCAACTCTCTTGATAACATTCAAGAGGAGACATCAAACATTAGTCTAAGTCTTCTCATATGCATTATGTTTATGAATCTGAAAAGACTTTAAGATGAGTTTTGTTTATCCAAACTCCTTGCTTGAACACCTTCAGATGTCCCACCTACTCTTGCACTTTAGAAAATGTATGTGTGCTACTCATTGCCATTATATTTTCAGCACATCACATTGTTAGTTTTACATCCTAATTGCTGGGAAATATGTATGTTTCAATTAAATAAATCTTTGGACTCTAAAATTTTCTGCTTGTTTATTCAGTACAGTTTATGCCATGTCCAATAAGCCGACATACCACTTTAACATAATGGGATTTTAGCAAATGTTGTCATAAATGAGTAAACAATGGCAACATTAGGAATGAAGATGTGAAAACACTGGATTCAGTACACCTCAGAAACAAGAGTGTTCTCATGGGTCTTTGAAGAGTTTGCCTTCTCATCAGCCTGGAACGAGCTAAGCTCAATGCTGCAGTGTTTTTCCAGCTGCTGTTACCTCTATCAGTAACAGCACACTGCTCTTACCTAATGCTACAGCAAGAACTGTGCATGGCTCAGCAATACAACATTACTAAATGGGGGGTGGGGGAAAAAGCAATGAAAGATTTGGGATGACTTGTCCTTTTTCAAACCTTCCATCTCTTTAAGCAAGTAACTGGCCCATTAGTCCCATGGGCTAATTGGCATTTGATCCACATGCATCTCTCTAGCCACAATACAAAGTCTGCAAATCAGACAATACTCAGAGTCAGGACTTACATGGCCCAAGTATTCAGAATGTAGCTACAGCCACAGACTGTACATGGTCACTGGTCCTGGCTTCTTAAATCATTTAAGGCTCTCTTTCCAAGCCTTGCCAGGATTGGAAACATTTGTGTAGGAACCATTCACAATTCCTAGGTTTTCTCATTCTTTCCACAAAAGATACTGAAAAGCTTTTACAGAAGAGCTTTTACAGATGCCCCCTGCCCACCTTGAGGCAGTAGTGATGTATTTTAGTGAAGGATCAGACAAGTGATAACAGGTTGCAATGGGCAGCACCACCCCACACCATCACACCAGTCCTTTTTCCAGGACTACAAGATAAAAAGCCATAAGCCATACCCAACCTAATATAGTCCTGCTTTGTATCCAGAGGTATCTTGAAGGAGTTAACCTGCTGATTTTTTAATGAGTAAATCAGATTGAACAAAGAATTATGTTATAAACCTTGGCTTTTACTTGGTGTTGAAAAATCGTATAGTATATAAAAATGGTGAGAGCCCAATATTTGATCTGTGTGAGATTATTCTTCTTGCTAAAACCATGAAACTTTGCCAACTCCTTGGCTGCCAGCCACATAAATCAGCTTCTCATACCTCTTCCTATAGGTCACTCACCATACATGTCTTTAACATCCACTCTTTCTCCTGTTTCAGCTTAGTCTGTATTGACATAAAGCATCAAGAAAGAGAAATAGGTGTTGTTATCAATCTGTTCTGCTTTATCTTTGCTTCATTTTCTAAGACATATAACACTTCTGTACATCATTAGAATTCTTATTATTTACTTAGTTTCTGGAAAAAGTGATCCCTCGGTGTTACTTCCTTGTCTTCAGATTTCTGGGTAGGCTGCATTTATCCAGAGCACTTCAAATGCTGGGATAAAAGCTACAGTATAACAACTGCTAATAACAGGACAAACTTAGTAAATGTAAAGTTATTAAAAGTGCTCTCAGTGGCTTATTCATACAAAATCTCTAACTGCAGGCCTGGCAAAAGGACTAACATTTTTGTACATCTGAATGAGAATTGAAAATAAATTCTAAATGAAAACATTGAACAAGGAAAAACTGCAGAACTAGATACCAAATGGGGATGGGGAAAGTAATTAAGATCAATATGCAATGACTTAAATGTTTTGCTAAAAAGACCTCCACACCCTAAACCCAGCATTTTCTTCACATATTGCAAAAGTACAAGCCAAATTGTTATTAGGAACTCAAACACTTCACACTAAACATAGAATTTAATCCTGTACTTTAGCTAGTATCACTGATTCAAGCAGTAATATTGTTTGAAGTAGGGTATAAAAGGATAGAAATATAATCCCAGACAGGAAAAGGAAACAATTAATTTCAGTGACTCATTATTGCCTTCCTCTTTATTCAGACACACAGCCTAATATTACTCATAAAGGTGCAAACATGGCAATTTTTCTCCATTTAAATTGGAGCTGAGAGACAAATTGTCAGTCCCCACGCACACGGGAGCGTTGTGACTGTTGTCACCTGTGGTCCCTGGGAAGAGCTCAGAGGTGCTGGCTGCTGTACCAGCACAGAGCAGGGGATCTGTGGGTTTGTGCTGGGTGAGGAATAGGAAGAGCAAGGACAGCTCCTTGTTGACAGGACTGTGGGGAGCTGGTGTGTGACACTTCTGCAGCTGCTCTGCGCATACAGTTACAGCCACTGCTTTTGCCTGCAGTAATCAAATCACATCTGAAACACAAGAACTAAGTTGCCTGTAGTGGGAATGCATTCACTGCGACACTGAGACTCTGCGAATGTGGAATCAAAGGGAGCCTGCCTCCAGATGATCAACATGCTGCACAATTTGTCGAAATATGAACTTGGATGCCTGAATTTTAATTCAAATGTGATGAAAAATTGTGACCAGAAGAACTTTCTACATCCAGTTAGGAAAAACAGAGACAAATTCTTCTGTTATGCAAGTCCCCCACAAAATAAACTGGCTTAACATTGGAATAATTCAAATGTCTCTTTTTAGATAAAATTATGCAAACTTAGGGAGTTTATGCATTAGGCTTTTCCAACTGAGATTGGCTAGAGCTCTGGTAATACACAACACTTTAGGGACAGCAGTTAACTTCAATACATACAAAGCTTAAATTTCATTATTTTATAGTAGGCTGGATTTCACTGAATCACAGCTACTACTTTATCCATGCTGTAGCTATTTCAAGGGAAATAAACATCTCTATTTCTGTTACTTATACACCAGCTTGCACAAATTCTTTTACCTAGGCACATATATGCAAAAGCACTACATGCATACATCTCTTCTTCTGTACTGAGAAGAAAAGCATTTAGATCTATCTACAGGAAAGTTAATTCACAATAAAAGATCAATACTTTATCTCAGGTTCTGCACACCTTATCATCAACTTCAAAAGCAAATACAATTTTGACAAGCAATAAAATCCAGTACTTTACACTCTTTTTGAGATCCTCATTGCATAGAATCTCTTTTTAATGGATGAGGAAGGAAAACAGAGAGTGAGATGAGATGTTCAGGACTGTAAAGGAAGTAAGTAGCATGGTAAGGATAGAACCCAGTTATACTAATGTTTCCAACCCCTGAAATATTAAATGCAGACATGCAATCCCACCAGAAAAACAGGCAAGCATCACACTAGTGCCCCTGCTTCAAGCATACATGCCTACTGGGAAGTGCTGGACACTTCTGGTTGCCAGCCAGTAAACTTTCCCCCTCCTCAGCGTGAACTCTGATTGTCTGCCAGTTCACTTACCCATGATTATAATTTTTTCTGTCTGATGAGTGTAGAACAATTGCCCCTCAAGCACGGGTTAGCCAGAGCCGGAAGAGCTGCTTGCCTCCAGCCCAGCTGTCGGAGACTCCATGCAAGATGCTGTGCAAAATGTTGAGTTAAAAGAAAACACGAGTAGGGGGAAAAGAGAGCTCTCTGAGAACCTCCACATGGTTCCTGTTGCTAAGGGAACCACTCCCTTTGTCTGCATAGGTTAGGAATGGCTGCTTCATTTGGAGTCTGTCTCTTAAGTACTGAAAACAGCACAACAATTTCAGAGAGAAAATAAAAAGTCCAGAATGTCTCGCAACCTTAGAAAAATGGAACCACCTAGGAATTCTCACATTAAAAGCA
Source organism: Passer domesticus (assembly GCF_036417665.1). Lineage (NCBI taxonomy): Eukaryota > Metazoa > Chordata > Aves > Passeriformes > Passeridae > Passer > Passer domesticus. Next base: position 5,769,797 of record NC_087493.1, read on the forward strand.
TCTATTAATAGTTGATCTGCGTGACTCCAAGGAGACTGTAGAACTCCTCTGTGCCATCTGATGGGACAATACACTGCTGCACACAGTTTAATTTAGTTATTGTAATCAGCTTTTGTGGATGAAGATAGCTGACTACAGAGAGATAGATCAAGAAATCAGGTTCAGTTTACTACAACAAACGGAGACAGATCAGCAGTAACAAATATAAGCATTTAACATGTATTCATGATCGGCTATAGAAGAGACCTGACTTTACTTGCATGGGCTCCTATAAAAATCCAAGCCCAAATCCTTAACTCTGATTTCTGTAGCTGCTCTGCCCCGCTGCCTCTCTGTCCCCAGACCCAGCACTGGCCGTATTTCTGAACCCCCAAATATTTGAGAATCAACCTTCTATGCAGGCCCATTGGGCTCAGTCCAGTTCAGCACATGCAGTTAGGAACCCCTTCTTATCTTACCCTCTGTGGTATTAAGGCATACAGCAGGATGTGTACTTCAGTATAAACATGATTTCACTGTGAGTCTGAGGCCCTAAAACATGAAGAGCTGATAGGAATTGTCAGGAAGGTTGGTACATGGCAACAGAAATTCCCTGAGTCTAACCTCAAACATTTTGTTTGCATGAAGAAAATCAGCCTCTTTCTGACAATGCACAACATGCATTGCACAGCACAATCATATCCTCCTCTCTCTCAGCTGATGCCAAAGCCAGCACCCCAAAAGACTGTCAGTGCAATCTTTTCTTTCTGTGAATGTACCTGTTTTAATACTGTAGTATTATGGGGTAGAAATGGTCAAAGACTTAGATCCAGATACAAATTTTCAAGCATACACTTCTTTAAGGTTCTTGACATATCCAGAGAACAATCAGAAAAATGAGTTACATTATGTTTGGATAAATGGATAAAAGTTCAAAATCTTAGATGATGGGCTTCTGTATGGAAAGCAGAATTTTCTTTTTCCACCAGAGAGCAGCTGTGAGTGCCTGGAACAGTGAGGGGGTCAGTTCAGTCTTACAGTAAAGAGCTGAGCTTCACTTAATGCAAGGGAGCTGCTGAGGAAAATCAGTGCCAGTGTTCTGTTTTCCAGGGAGCTGAGCTTTTTTCCCCTCAGCCAGATTAGAGCATAATCTTAGAGAACACCAGAGATGCTCTTAGAGAACACTAATCAGATAAGAGTAATAAGATGTTTATGCTCACATACCCCAGTCCAGCACTGACTCTTTGACATGAAGAATTCAGTTGTCACTTCATTGCACACGTTGAATGGTATCTGCAGCATATGAGTTGCAACGCCCTCCTGTCTTCCTCTCACCCCAGTGAGTCAAATAAAGCAGTCAGAATTACTTTGTAGAGAGGTCTTTCTGCTCTTCCTTTCAAAAGATTAGGAGATTAGAGAGTGCAACCCAGACTGCAGTTTAGGGACATTAAAAATCAACTGTTAATGGGTTTCCATTGCATCATTTTTATCAAGGAACATTTAATTGGAAACCGATTTAAAAATTTCTGATTATATGTATTATTTTCCTTTCAGAGGATTAATTTGAATTGCTCAATTCTGCTGTGTATGTGTACACACAAATACACTCATCCCATTTTCCCGTGCTCATGGACAGACTGATGTCAAGGCAAATGCAAATAAAAGATCTTGGGATTCTCTGCAGCCTCAGCAAGGGAGACAAAGGGTTTTATGACTGAACTGATGTTTCTGCCAATACTTTACCCACTTTCCTCTGCTGCTTGCAACCCAGGAACTTTCTTCAGTGTAATTACAATGACAAGAGCAAGCCCATGCATGTTGAGAGATTCAAAGTTAATGCCTACCATAGTGAAATTCTTCAATGCCACAGATCAGTGCATAGTGAGTCTAACAGCACATTTACCTGAGCCTTTTACAAGTGTTTGTGTATATAATATTATCATTAATACAAGAGCATTCTGCTGATCATTTCCATTTTCTTGCTTCATGATAAAAAGACATGGGGAGCAAATTCAGATCACATTTGTGAGTCAGGGACAGCACCAATGTAGCCTCCTGCATTCCTACACAATGTTAGCCCCCAAAAAACAAAATAAAACAAATACCAATGTTTTCCCCCTTATTTTAACAAAGATAGGTATTTTCTCTGTTTAATAGAGATTTTAGCATCCTATACAGGACATTTGCTATTTTCCCATTATTTCAAAAGACTGGCAGTGAGGCTCAGATTTGATGATAACCATGTGAATTTACAAGAAGTGAAACTCTACTCAGGAACCCTTCTTCAGTGAAATCTGGAACTGTATCTATTACAATAAATCCCATCTTCTCAACTGAAAAATAAATTGTAGTAAGTACTAATGTCCTAAAGAGCCCATTTGTTATGCTAATCCAAGGTATTAAGAATAGTCAGAAAAGGAATCCATTAGTGGCTACTTGAATCAACTACTTTTTGTCCCAAATGTGAACACAACCTACACAGTGTGACTGAGGCTTATTTATTTACTTACATATAATAAGCAACTGAGCAGCTTGCAGTTCATGAAGTGAGGCTATGGAAAAGTACATTACAGTGCTCCTGCTTCAGGGCCCTCTCAGTCAGAATTTCAGTATATGTGCCTATTTTCTGTTTATCATTCAGGCAAAAACATTGAAACCTTATCCCCTCAGTCCACTTAGTGAGCAAGAAGAGATTGCCTGCCTTATATAAAATGGCTCACGAGGAATTTTTAAAACAAATATTTACAAAGCTCTAAAAATATTATCTTGTTTAGTTAAGGTTAAGTGTGTAAGCACTGTACCTGTTACAAATATACCTCTTGTTATGCAGTGAAAGAGAGAAGGCAGATGGAGCTGTTGATAGCCTCAGTGACAATAGTGAACATGCAGTTGCACAGGAACCAGTATTCACCTTATAAGGAGAATTTTTCATATTCCCCAATTTTTTTTTTCAGTCGCAAGTTAGAATTAAAATTCCGACATGAGAAATTTTCCATAGGAGGGTCATATTTAAAAGACCCTCTATATAAAAAAAGCCCTTTACTTTGAATGAACTGACATGGATTTAAATGACCTGTGAGAGTATGTGTACAGTTGTATGTGCATGTATAAGGTTTCTTGTCCACTTTCGAGAGCCCAGACTCCCATCCCTCGTGGCAGTCTGCCAAACAGGCCAGGAACGTGAAGAAACTTGACTTTCTGGCACTGTTCCACCTGAGATGCCGGGGAGCTGAGAGCTGGGAAAAGCGGGTGAGCTGGCAGCAAACCAAGAACATTTCCATCAAAAATTTCATTGGAATAGACATTTTCATGCAACGTGTTAGGTTTTGGTGAACCAGCATTAGCTGAGAGAAAAATGTTCCACTGGAAAGTTTCCAGTTTGTCCTAGTGCTAAGATCTTGATGCTTGGACCTAGTATATTTCATTCAACTGAAAAATAGATTTTTATTTCCTGGTATCATGCACAGAGACAGCATGTAGTTTACTGTACTACTGATTGTCTAAAATAATTTCTCCCGATACAGTAAAAAGATACTTAATTTTGCCATCTGCAGTGAGTGCTGCTGTCTCATGACTCTGTGATTTTTTGCCATCTCCCCACCCCTCTTTATCTCATCTAAATGGATCACAAGAAGGAATGTCAGCAGGCGAGGGACTCAGTTGTGAAAGCATCACTTTGTACTCACAGGCAGATTTAAATAACTATGTCTTGAACAAGATTTCCATCTTACTTTCTATATTAGTTCAGTAGGGAAAACAGTACATCCCCACCTTGAAGTGTTATTGAAATTCATAAATATGGATTATAACAATAAACCTGTAACAGTTCTAAGAAAGGTATAAAATATAGTAGTTTCAACCACTAAACTGTAGAAAAGTAAAGTATATATCAGTATATTGAGTACAGATGGCACAAAGTTGTGGCAGAAAACTGAAGTAGGGAAGGCTACAGAACTGGATGAACAGTCAACTCTATATTGAATGCAATGCACACTTCAAACATTTGATTTCACAGATTCTTTGACACAAAAAAGTGTATGCAATATATATAATTTAGTTCATCTCATTCAAGCTACATGTGTGACAATTCTGAGCTTATTGGAAAACTTGAACAAAATTCAGCTTTGTCACTGATGGGATATGACAAAGCTGGGCCAATTCCATGTGCTCAGCTTTTGAACCTGCCCCTCAGAACACTTATTCAAATTACACCCCATTCAGGAAATGATCTCACTGGAAAATCTGAGCAAAGCATAGGACAGAAGTTCCAGATTCAAAAAGCTAAGGAATGTTCTTTCCCCCCCTGCCACTTCATCCTCTTTCAAATGAATTTAGTCCTTGTGAAAATAATTGGATTGACAGCCCTAAGAACCAGGGCTGTTGTGGACAAGGACACATTTCCACTGTCCTCATTTCACATCAATGAATGTTCACTCTGAGCTGTGTGTTTAACTTCCCATCTTGGGCATCATAGGACTTCACCCAAAACTAGTGCAGAGATAAGCACAGAATTCTTCAGCCTGAGAATAAATAACTTCATCATCATAAATAATCATGGAATGATTCATCCCCTATCTTTTGAGTTGTCATAGTAGAAAAGAAACTGAACATCCAATTCTCAAGTGAGCTGTAATACATAATTGTTAATAGTGGCATTGTAATAGTATCCTTTGGTCACTAGCTCTCTCAAATTTGAATATGGCCACCCAATTTGAGGTAAACCCAGCATTAAACACATGCCTATAAGATTTCTACCTTGCTTTTTCCTATTGGTAACAAAATTAACATTAATGCAGTAACAAAGTGTTATGCAAGCTGGAGGTCTCTAAGTAGAATATATCCCAATCCTAGACAAAGTACAGCATGTCTTAAGGAAGCCTCTGGGCATTCCAGTAGCTTCTTGTGGCAGAGTTACTTCAACTCTATGTCTCCATTTTACTTCTCAGAATTTCTTCTTCTGTTTGGAAGAGTAATCCACATCATTTTCAAACGTATGAAAATTCTTCATCTCCGTTTCAAGTTGCTGTCAATATTTCCAGGCTGTGTAAACACTTTCCTCAAGTGAAATTGGCAAAATTGGCCCAAATAATCAATTAATTTTTCAGCAGAAGAAATAGAAAGTATTCCAAGCCTGCTGAAATTGATGTGAAACTATCAAAGAAAGTACGTGCACAGAATTAGCAAAGCAAAGGTCAGACCTGTGGATACATATTTGTCGATATCTCAAAACAGTCAAAGAACTCCAGCTGGTGTTCCCTGCCTCTACTTGACAATGATGCACATTTTCCACCTCCTCTGACAAGAGCTGACTTCAGATTTATCTCTGCTGTTTATTTCTGTTCGTTAGAAAATACAGATTCAGAAAGTTCTGCCACCCACTTGCAGCAAATTTAAATACCTAAACAAGTGTGAAGTTCAGTGATAGCACTGTGAGTGAAGCTGCTGAAGCATAATTATTCTCTTTACAAAGAGCAAGTCTCTCATGCTGTGTGTAAGTTTACACTTAGAGGTAGATACATACATACACAAATTAAATTCACTGTACTATGCTTGATTTCTCTTCACTGTAACTATTTTCTGTGCCATCACTGAAGGCATTTCTAATGTATATATTTGCTCTGAAACCTCTAGATATCATCATGCTCTCTCATGCCCTTGAGTGAGATTGACTCACATTTCTTCTGTTGCTGTGAAAAATAAACAGTAGCTACAAAGCTGTCAAAGAATTGGATTTCTTCTTCTGTCTGCTTTTAATCCTTTTATCTAGATACCTGAAATAGCTTGTTCTATCATCCAAATCATATTAATATTTTACAACTCTTGCCCAATTTTTTGCAGAAATTTATACCTGGCCCTTGTGTTACTTTCACCTTTACTGAGCCAGAAAAAAGAGCAAAATAAACCAAACTGACTACATTTAATGCAGCAGCTATGACAAATTGCTCAGAAGTAAGAGTTTCAGAGAAGCAGGCCTTCTGGGGATGCTCCCGTGATCAAACACACACAGGTAATACTCCTTTCTGTGTCTCATAAAGCAAAAAGAACTCCTAAAATTGAACTTCACCCACTCCAATCAAAATGCCACTCAACTGCTGATTGAAATATCCTTCATTCAAATGAGAGTGAGTGCCTTTAATGGCTACCCAAAAGGCTGTCAAATTAAATAAGAAACAAAATGCAAATAAATTAGCATTCCTAGCTACTGATATGCTATAAATATTTATGAGGAAAAAAAGATGCTGTAATTTCAAATGATACCACAGGCCTATTTTGTACAAACAGTTAAAACAGTTATACATGCAATACCGTACTTTGCAATTTTTTTCCATTTCACATCACCATAATCACCTAATAAATATTTAAATGGACCCATTTGCTGTAACTATAAAAGAACCGTGTAAACTTGTTGTCATCTAGACACATAAGCCGCAGTGGAGTCAATGAATTTCAACAGTCACTTAATATTGCAAGCCACAAGCTACCTTAAACCTGCCAGCAACTGTCTGCCAGGAAGCTACTGTAGCACCATGGCTACCTCCTCCAGCCCAGGACACGAGATTCATTATGAATGCTAGCATTGCTACTCTAATTAGGCCTGGGAGAGGTTTAACAACCATGCTACAGTCTTGCTGCTGACAAATATAAAAATAAAGCCTTGTTCAAATTAGCAATGTGAAGTGAGAAGGCCTAGAAGCAGCAACTGTCTGACCAGTAGTGAAACAGTCCTAATCTATAGTGAGGTTATTTTGCTTCATAAACTGCTAGTATGTTACCTGCAGGAGGTCTCCCTGTAAAATGAATTATAGTAAGCTATATGTGATAATTAACCGTGCATTAGCAAATATCTTGAAACAGGGGGGCTCTGTTTTCTCTGTATTTTGACTAATAAAAGCATGAATTTGTTCAACAAATGATCATTTAGGTTGTGGAATGCTAAGCATATTGGAAGAACACAGTAAGCAATAGAATATTGTAGGTGGACTAACAGTTTCCTTACAAAAACAGGCTGTTTAATAGGCTGGCTCCATACTACGTTATTCACAGTACTAAAAACCACAGTGTTGGGAAGACAAATACAATATACATTTAAAATAATATAAACCTTGTACTCATATTTACTTTAAAAATGCCATAGATGTGACAATAAAAAAAAAATCCATAAGCAAACGTTTATCTCAGAAAGAGAAAATCCCAAATGACTCTTTCCAGAATGTAAACAGATAGTGAGGCAATTGGTATGGTCATCTTCTCTAGAGGGGAGAAAAATGTGGCTGAGTTTAAAATAGTCTACATCATATGAATGTGAAGCAAGGGAAAAAGAAAAGAAAAAAAAAAAAGAAAGAATTATGTACACTGCTTAACACAATAAAAATAAAGTGGTGCTGTAATTTTTTTAGCTTCAAATACATCTTATGAAAACATATTTAACCATAATGCTTTATGGAGCTGTGGCTGTACCAGCTCCCTCTTGGCTGTGAATCAGAGGTCAGAGCCACTGCAGCAGACACAGATTGACAGTCTGTGCCTCTCTACTCATACTGTATGGACTGGAGCCCAAGATTCCAAACATCACAAAGTGAATTTCGTTGAACTACAGGTAGTCAGTCTATCAGCTTTAGCCAGGCTCCACTTAGCCATGACTCATGATAGGATTTGGCTGTATCATGGCTGGATACCCAGCCCCAGTGTCACGGGGATGAACGCAGCTAAAAAAGAGAAGTTATTGGACAGTTCATAAAGGTCAGCATTCAGAAGTCTCTCAAAATGTTGAACATATTTAAAACATCACAAGTGTTCTCTAAATGTTAAACAAAGCCAAGGTCAGCTGTACCTCTGAGCTGGATGTGTCCATTTCCTTCTCCCAGCACAGCTCTCTCCTGCCCCACAACAAACCCCACACCCCAGTGCCAGGTCAGTGCCTGCAGCACGCCTGGCCTCTTCAGCAGGGCCCTGAAAGAACTCCCTGATTTCTGAGGCAGGGAGCTCTCAGTGAGATAGCAGAGCTCTGAACATGCAGCAGACATTCAGTCTGAGATCATGGCAAGATACTCATACAGCCCAGAGAAAACATCCTGTGCCACACAGTCCACAGCAAGAACGCTCCTCACCAGCTCCCTGCAGCCTTCCTTCTGAACATCCACTTGGTTCAGCCAAAGGATATTGCCCTGGTGTTGGCTTTCTAATATCTGTTTAAACTATTTTGGGGGGCTAGTAGATCCAGATATATCATATATATGAAATATTTTCTATTTGTAGAATTAAATGATTTGTAAAGTCAAATTACAAAAGACGGGCCAAGAACACATTGCTGAGGCAGCATGTAGAAAGAAAACAGGCATTCTTCTTACAGAAAATACTCTATGAAGCAAAAAATTACTAAAAATTTATAGCAAGCACACGGCTACAAGTTATTTCTTCTAGTTCACTACAGTAAGATAAGAAATTATAAAACAGAATTTTCATTCCTCCAAGCTAGTATAGAGATTTTGTCTCAAGTCTGTAAGCACCAGTCATCTGGTAAAGGAGGATGAGTTTGAAATTCTGTTTTCCCCTCAATCTCCAGCATAAGCATGTTTGCCTTATGTTCATAAGGAATTTAAGTATATTACTTTTTAATATATGTCCCTCTCAATAACATGATTTTTCACTCTAACTAAGGCCATTGGATAATTTTAACCATCACAATTTGAAAGTGCCCACATGTATCCATATTGTTGCAGTTAATGAAGTTTGAAAATCCAGTGTCACTTTTAAAATTTGCTTTTCAAAAAGAAAACCAAACTCTTCGATGTTTTTTACCATTGCACTAACCTTCAGTTCTTTAAGGTAGATGAGAACTTAGAAAGTAGTGTGCTGTATTTTCTCAGTTGAATTATATTTATAGACTTCCAGGCAGAGGGTAAGATTGCCCCCTTTTGGAATTTTTCAGAGTAACAGTCCAAATAAAGAATTGGGTGCAAAGCATTCCTAATCCCTACTCAAGATATGCATCTCATCAGGGATTATTTCTGCTTCATGCTGTTGTGTTCTCATGTTACTGTGTATGTGGCTTCACATTTCTTATTAAAGCAACAGGCATGAAAGAATTCAGCTGCTCTTGCCAGCAACCACAAAGGCACAAAATCTGAAGTCAGATAAAGGTAAACATATGGAACATTCCAAGGAATGCAGTAGTAAAGATGGAACATATAGCTGAATTCTCCCCTTCTCTGCTCTGTAGGACAAGATTTAGAGGCAGTAATTTGTAACTACAGTGTCCCATAAAGCAGCATTCTCTGATAAAATTCAGAGACTGTAGCAATCTAAATAAGAAATTAAATTACTTAAGTGCTGAAAATACTCAGGACAGTTCTTTGGTCCTAGATTTAATTTAATAGCAAACTCACCCTTGGTATACTGATCTAGTGGTTGGGCTTTTTTTTTTTAATTGTCAGCTTTAATACCTTAATCGTGGTCATTAATCACGTGTATTAGTCCTTTAAAGAGATGTTCATGACTACAGGCAGAACATGTCCAATAACCAGGAGTCTGAATGGACATCTGTATTTGCATTAAAATCTTATTTTTATTAATTCGGTGCCATAATGTCAAATGTATAAATTATTCCTTACTGAAAATAATGCAGGTTAATCCTTTCAAATAGTTCATCATTAGCATCATTTGCAAATGAACATCATTAGTCTGTAACTTGACCTGCATCTTCTTCTAGTTTTAGAAAGCTAATCTTTATATAAGGCACAATTTATTGCATTAATCTGCACATTTTTGTTTCAAAATTTATTTCCCAGGGATGACATATTTAAAGCTCTTTCAATTACCAAATTCCATTCATTCTCATTCTAGTAAAAAGTTTAATCTAAAGAAATATCTTAGTATGGTTCCACTAGAAGTGGTTCAACAGCTAGCTCTCCAAACATGGAAAGATCTCCAAATGGAGGCAGACTGACAGACTGACATAAACCAGCAACGTGACAGAAATCAGGGAGTGTTAGTAGGAGCTACTCTGATGTATCTCATTATAGCTGGAACAAGATGTCTGCTCAAGAAAAGCAAGAAGGGCAGGATGTCAGTGCACCACACCAGACACGAAGGAAAATGGAATATTTAACGTGTGTGATTCTCTGAAAAACTCATAGCCCAAATTGTGTGGGCAGTATTAAATAACTCCATCCCTTTCATCTGTACCAGTCATAGACTCTATGGAATACAACATTTCATTTTCCATCCTATTACAATCAATTTGTATCACCAAAGGCTGTTGTCTTCCAATAATTCAAGTATAGTTCAGTGAACTAAACCAAGATTACACTGGTTCATTGGAAACGTCATACTTTAGTGTCACTACTGATTTTAAGCTCTACAGAACAATACTACAGAGCAGTGTTCATGTGGATGCTATAAAAATGTCACGGTGCCAATAAATTTCAATGCAAGTGCTTCAGGAATAAATCATGTCACTCGTATTTCAGTTTTTATAATTTTAAAAAGCCATCAGTAACATTTTTTCCTGTGATTAATATTTTAATATTCTTAATCTCTGAGATACCAAAATTTTAAGATTGATTAAAGCAATCCTTATCCCTTACATATGTTTTATTTTTGCTTCATGGTGAGTAGATTATCACAATAAAGGAGATTAGGCATTGCAAACTTTTATGTCTCCATAAAAAAGCTGAAGTCCCAGGTTTACTGAGTGGAACTCAGAGTAAAAACCACCATTACATATAAAGCACCAAGTGTAACAAGATGAACCGCAATGTAACTTTCCAGACTGTTTGCCCAAGCTGTTTAATGCCCTGTGTATTTCTGTTGAGGGAAAGTGAGGGCTTAAGTTGAATTATGTCCTTGCTGCCTTCAAAATACTTTAAACAGTTATTCAAACTGTAGCCAGTGTGTCATGCATTCCAATACAGAATATAAGGATCTATGTATTTAGTGTCACTGTAAGAGTTTTACTCAGAGTTTTTCTTTCGGTGCTATGAAGTTAATCATAAGGAAGGAATGCACATTTTGATCATGTTAATTAGCTCAGTGAATATGACTTCTAAAGAGATCGCTTAATGAGTCCTCAAGGATGCTGAAAACCATTTTATTAAGAGAAATGCTTGGTTTCCTTTGCTGACACAGTCATTGGACCAAAAGGCTGCCATTACGTAGTCTGTAGCTGTCTTGATATCTATATATGGACAATGAAAGCACTGCAGAAGACACACTGTAGACTTAATTACCACATTCTATAGCCACTGAAAAGTAGGAGGATAAGGATAGAAGCAGAATAGTCACTTATGCTTTCAGAAAATATACCTTTGAACATCAGAAAGCATAATTTTTTTTACATATGAAGGACAAGAATCAGAGCTCTGGATCACTGAGGTTAATTCCGTGCTTTTATTTTACTTCGTTGCCCTTAATGAAGGACACAAAGAAGCAATGCCAACTGATACAGAGTTTTCCTCTTGATTACAAATGTGCTTAAAAAAATTGTCAAATGCAATAAACTTTTTACCTGCTCCCTTAGGCTAAGAAAAAAATACCTCTGGGTTTTACCATGGCTCAGAAATTCTTAGGATATGTTCTTATCTTTGCCATGTGTTGATTTAGATTCATCCTGTTGTGACACCAAGTTCCTTTTTATGGAGTGGGGACTCAACATAGGCAATGTCTTAATTCAGTTATTTTGCTCGGGTGGGAAGTTGGCCAAACATCCCCAGCTACTGCTGCCATGAGGTTTTCTCTGCTCATTCTTCCATAGAACAAGAGAAACAAATTCCACCTGATAAATAAATTGTGCTCTTCACTCCTTTTCTGTGCTCCAAGGAGGGGTGGAAGGCATTGCACCTGAAACACATCCCACTTCACTGCACAGCAGATGTCTCAAGAGCAGTGCTACTTTTAGGACAGGTAGGAATTCGGTTTGTTTCTTTGTTTAGAAGGCAAAAACAACTGCATCATTAGGAATCCCTGCTGGAACCTGGCTGAAGCACGTGCATGGGCTGATATAATGCCACAGAATCTGAGCATGTATAACAGAGAATGATTTGAAAACAAACCCTTTGTGAGTGTAGGAGAGAATGCTTATTATGTGCTTCCATAATCACATCTTTCATCCAAAGTTAGAATATGTTGAGTAAATCCCAAAACAATTCACGACTTCTCTAGAGCAATTCCCACACTTCCCAATTGTTATTTAGGCAGCATAAAGGCCATGGAGCTCAGAATCTGCTGTAGGCTGCAGAATGTTTTCATCTGACCTTCTGATGAGTTTTTTCAAAGTTGAAAACAGAAGACCTACTACTGGACTCATGAATGCATCCAAATGCTGGAGACTGGCTATGAGATAGCATAAAAGGATTGAAAGCTGTGTTTTAAATACAAAACTTCTTTGTGTCTATTAAACATTGAAGCAGCTACCTTGCCTGTATTTTTTCCAATATCCCCTGCATTTTTCCAATACACTGTTGCACTCACTTAAAGAGATCTAACAATGTTTGCAACAAATCACATAATTAGCTGGGCCATTTAAGCAGTGCATTTGGGTTGCAAAGCAGAAATTCTGCATAAGTGCGTGGGGAACAGAGAACAACATTTCTGCTTAGGTTTTGATAAACCATTGGAAAGTTTCACACTGATTCACCAACAGCTTCCAATTGATAAAATGGTCACCTAAAAATAAACTAAACTAAAATGTAGCTCTAACTATGTGAAAAAGAACAAATTTACAAGCAGTATTTTCTGGTTGCCCTTTTCTCACCTTTGTTCTGCCACACATCAAACAAGTGCTGCCTAATGCTGAGCCCCACAAGCACTGGTGGTGAAACAGACACCTAAGAATATTTCTCCAAGTTTAGTGAAAGTCTGTCATTTATGCCAGAATCACACACAAGCACAAGAAATATCATTATCCTGCAAATTCAAATGACCCCACACACCTGAATAATGCTTTCAAAAATAGTGCCTGGAAAATTTAATGCATTTTATAATAAATTGATCTTTTCAAAAAGATTGAAACCTGGGCCCCCTTATTTCTTAGAGAGACTTCATAACCCAGATGCTTAGATTTTAATATTTAATTGGAGAAATTGATGCGCTGTGTGATTTCAAAATACCTGATCTCCCAATACAAATATTCCACAAAGGTTTTTTGCTGCAGATATATAAGCTAATCTTTGCTTTCATGGAGGATTTGGATTTTACCCTGCATTATATGATAGCTTCAGATTACAATAAACCTTAAAAAAAAAGAACAAACCCCAAAACTTCGAGGGAAAACAAAATGAAAAATTGTTTCTTAGTTTTGATAGTTTCAGTTCTGTAACAAAGAAAGTTTTAAAGTCTCTGAAGTGTTTCTACCAGGTACATTCAGCTGCACATTGAGTTTATGACTAACACAAAATTAACACAGTTGTTGTAAAGACCTTTTTATATGTATTCCACAGTTTCGCTGAATGCATTGATTTGTTCTACAGGTACACACTAAAAAACAGTTTAGAGTTCAACATGAATTTTGTATGGACTAAACTCCACAAAATAACCTAAATATAGCTGACAGGTGAAGTTTAATATTATTTTATATAGGAACTTTTTCAGTCGTAAAGTTGTGGGGAAACTTACTGTCACTAAAACAAAAATCTGACTTATTTTAGGGGGAGACCTACCAGTTTCTACTAAAACATAGAAAGAGATGTAGTTTTTGGAGTTTACAGCAATAATTCCAAAACTGATTTGATTTTAGGGGGAAGGATTTCTAGTCAGTCCTAATAACAGGGAAAATTCTCTGTCATCATTCAGTTTGGCTGAACAAGAAGTTGTCAATTTATTCTATAAATGCAGAAAGTAGTTGCAATAACCTATATTTACAACATCTAATAGCATCATCCACTAAGCCTCCACTAGGAAAGCTGCAGGAACAATAAAGGCAAGAAGTGCAAGAGAGGTTGAGATTAGCAGTGAAGACTCAGTGTAATTGGACATGCCATCACACTGAAAACAAAGGAAATGGGTATTAATTCTTCTGTGAATTACTGGCCACCCTTCTGTCATTAGCTCAGCACAAAGTTTAGGTAAGTTCCATGGAAACTGTTTGGTTGCATGAATCACTCTTTATCTAGAGCCTCTGACAGAGACAGTCAAATCAAAGTCTTTCAGACAAGACAGATCCATGCAAACTCATATCCCTCTTTTTCACTTCCAAAAGGCATCTTAATCAGTTTATGAAACATGAAAAAATCCAGCCTGTTGCAGTGCTACATAAATGTTCTAAAAACCTGAAGTGCTGTTGCTATAGAAGGCACACGAGCTTTGAATCTGCTGCTAATAGACAGTGCATGGAAAACACACTGAGAAATAATTGCAGGTTAATAGCCAGGTTTCAGAAATTTCAAAGGATCCTCTTTTATTCCATGTGTCATAGCAGCCTGAGTGTGCAGTACAATGCAACCTAATCTTAATTATCTTCCTTAATCTTCCATTGGTTGGAGTTGATTGGTTCTATTCAAAACTGGTCCCCTAAAGTTTTTGGTAACTCCCAAAATTACTTTTTCTTTAGTTGTCACAAGTTCACAAATCCAGCCCCTATGTTTCTGCAGAGAATCAAAGGAAATGAGAACTTTTCCTTAAAAATAAACCCCAGTTTGTCTTGGACTGTCATAAACTCTATGCATACTCATTCCAGGTTACCAGTTTTTAGTACTGGGTTTGCTCATGTGTAAATGCAGGTAAATTATTGCTATTAACACCCTCCCATAAACTGGCTCTTGAAGAAAACAGTAGAAAATATAAACAGTTCTATAAATAGAAATTATGGACACCCAGTCTTAAATATGATGATTACTGGTTTATAAATATGTCCCATTGAAAGGTATTGAACATCCATCATAGTATCAGTAATACTCAGTTTAAAACAGTAGCATTTACTTGGAAGACATAACAAAAGTCTTTTCTTCCCAACAAATACTTCAAATTCCATTCTTCATGTAAAATATTCTACATATTTAGAGAACAGAGAATAAATACTCTGCTCTTGCATCATATTAAATGAAATGCAATTTTCATTCTTCAAAGATGAAAAGTATTGTCTAGAAATGCATGTGGTAATCTGCTCATCAGGTAAGTGAACTAAAATTATTTGAGAGTACTTACGTGCAGTGACTCCAGTGTGTTTTGCCCCTTTTCACTTCTGCTGTCATTCAAGCCTCAACTGAAACAAATTGTGTTTGACAGTTTGCATTTCCTCAGAGCTGTTCTGTCTGTCTGCAATTCCCGAGATGAGCACTCTTCCAATAATTTATATCCCTATCAGAGTTCTTCTGCTCCCCAGGCAGAGGCAGCACGGTCACTCTGTCATCTCCCACTTGCTGAGCTCCTGCAGCAAAGAAACAATAGAGGGGAAACCGACAACTGATAGTGCCCAACTGCTCAAGGAAAAGCAACCTGAGACCAGAAAGTAACATATCAGATGGTAAGGGTAGACTGAAATGTGTCATCTGTCCTCCAGTGGCATTTTGAACCCTCAGAAAAACTATAAAATACTGACAATAAGCTTGGGAGGGCACAACAACACTGGAAAAGGATTTTAAAGCAATCATTGTCATGAATATCATGACATTCAAAAAGTAGGTGTTCCTTTAAAATGAAATTATGTCTTGATAAAAGGAAGAATTCTCAATTCCTCTTTACCAGGACAGCACCAAAGGCTGAAATACTCCTGAGAGATTCTATGTTCCCTTCAATAAGTTAAATTACTCTGTTAATATTAGCACCATCACATTGGCAATTACGTTGTGTGAGGATTACAAGAAGTGTAACTATTTAAATAATAAAATTTCTGTTTTTAAGGAATAAGAAGAAATAATTCTGATATTTTGATGAAGGATCATATTTTTAACACAGTCTCTTAAATTCATTCTAGTCTATGAGATATCTCAATTACAATAACTTCTGTGGTGAAAAAAGTGAACAGATGAACTGTAACATGAATCTTCAAGGCAAGCTCTCCATCAAAAAGAGATCTCCTCCTCAATATTCAGCTATACAAATCAATAATCATTCCCACAAGCCTATTTATTTATACTTACTTATAGTGGTAAATTTAATTCTACATACAGGAGTTCACAGAAGTTTTATCAGATATTGCTAAGGTTAAGAAAGCATTCAATTTGGATGGAGAGTTTGGATTAGAATTAAAATCTCCATTGGAACATAATTAATGCACTAACATCTATTAATAACCACAAACACTGCTAGAAGAGGCAGTTCTGTTACTACTTCTTTAGAGTTCAGTAAAACTCATTTTTATAGACAGGACTAAACATTTCTAACACTTACTTTACAGCCTCCTCTGGGATGATATATACTGCTGCCAAGTCGGCACCACTTCCTGACACTTTAGAGAAAAAAGAACGAAATATTAAGCACAGTGGCAGAAGAAAATTTAAGTGCCTAGATTAATTTTTCTACATTGGAATCTGACCGAGATAGCACAGCTTTTATAAGAGGGTATTACCTTTTAGAATGGAAATCAATGAGTTGGGATTTCTGCCCCCCACTCTCGTTGTAGAATACACAGAATCAGAATCTTGACATTTGGATAATTTGTATTATTGGGAGGAAGTAATAACTTAAATACAGGAAACATATCAGAATATAAATTCAACAATGTCAGTAAATTCTCAAGAAAATATTCCTATCTAATAGGAACACAGTGCTCAAGTGCCAGAAGTTTTTTAGGACATAAAGTGAAGATATTATCAGCTAGACTCACTTAATACCATGACCTCATTCACATGGCAGTGTTGGAGAGCAAGGAGACAAAATAATTACAGTCTCAAGGGTTTAAGTGTGACCTTCTATGGACAAATCTTGCCAGTGAGAGGCTGTTTTCATCCCCTGGATACATAATAGGCTAAAGGAGAAGCGAGGAGAAAGGAACCTGGTGGAAATTTCATGTATCCCTTGCTTGAATGAAAGATTTTCTGGTGCAATCCAAAGATAACCTGTTTTGCTGTAAATCTTTATTTCTTATGCTTCATGCAAAGAACTGATAAAAACAAACCAGTTCACAGCATAGGTAAAGAAAAGCCTCCCACAGGCGAGCTATTTACAACTCTTAATAGAGCAGATCTTGGCATGCTGGAGATGCCTCATGTATAGCTGGAAGAAAAATGGAACATGGTGTGTCTTCTATTTCAGGGGGAAGGCAAAAAGCAAAAAGGAGACTGAAGTAGTTGCCAATTGGAGACTCTTTTTAGAATGCAACAAAGTGTTCAGGCACACTCCAAATTGTGTTCAAGGCCCAGGGCAAAGGTCTTGGTCAGTGGACCTCAGGAATTACAGTAGAACATGCAGTAAGTGAAGCCTTGAGAGCCCCAGCTGAAGCTTTTTCCAAATTTTTTGTCAAAGCACTCCCAAACTTTTCCCGTCACCAAGGGTAAGCCACACTACTGTCATCCTGTGAGGGGAGGGTCAATTAATATTTTCACACTTAGAATACAATTTATTATTATTTATTTATTATTTATTATTATTTAATATTATTTATTAAGAAGTTCACAAGGTTCTTGAGACCTTCGGCTAACAAAGTTGAAAAAATATATTCAGATTCATTTTAGCAATAGCCCACAGATAAAATTTGTAAAAATTAACCTTCAGGAGTGATTCAATCAGATTAGACATGTAAATCACTTGGATGCATCTGAAATTTGTGCTTGAGCCAATTTAAGGAAAGACTATATAACCAAGATTTTCTTAAAGAAGCACTAAGTAATGTAACTGGGCTAGAAAATAACAGAGATGTGAATATTGTTTGTTGAAAAATTAGAAGGGATAGCTGTGGTAGGATTTCCTATGACTTTAAGCAATTGTCAGAAGCAAAGGAATGAGGCTATTTTTAAAGCAGCTGCTGTTTATAATGTTCTCCTTTAGATCTCCACTTCTAAATCCCAGCCCATAGTGCAGCAGACACCTTCTGCTGACACAAGAAAATTCTTGAGTCAGTATTTTCCTTCCCAATATTTCAGCTGACCCAAGCATCTCCTAACACTTGCCAGGCTAAAATGACTCAACACTACAGTTAGATAACATTTTTTTCATTCTTCCTGAAGTTCAAATAATACACATACAGTCTTTCACTCCCTTCAAGATCAAACCTGAGTAGACAACCTTCAGCTCCCCGCTTCTCTGAAGCACCAATTATTCAGCTTTACTAAGGCTCCCACAAGAATGAGTCAGACATTGACATCCAAAGAAAGCAATGTCCTGCTGTGTCTATCACTATGCAGGAAAACTCGGGCAGAAATTCCAGGCTCTCATGCCTTTGACATCCAATTGTGTGCCTAAACAAAGTCGAGTTTTCCCTTTTCTAGCTCCTCCTGAAAATCAATCAGCAGGCAATCCAGAAGTGCTTTGCTGGGCACCAGACCAGACTCATTTAATCTTTTCATTAACCCTGGAGGCACAGTTTCTCAGGGCTCATTCAAATTCTCATATTGTCCAAATAGAGTTATCAGAATTAGGGAGACACTAAACCTACTGAGATAAAACCAAAATGGATATCCTCAATTTTCTGCATTGTTGTACATGTCCAAATGAAGGAAAATAAGTTCTGCCAGAGTTTTGGCAGGTGTCCAATATTCTGGACCTGGTCAACACCCACAGAGAATCTTCCGCAGATTCAAAGTGGAATTACTGAAAGGTGTATGAAGCAAATTTATATTATCAATTTCACCAGTCCCACATAAACCTAGTTTGTGCCAAGTGAAAATCACCCACTGAATACCTGCACCACAACCTTATTCAGGAGTGTATTACCAACATTATGAAATCCCAAATCAATCCAACTGGGGTATTTTCCATGTCAATAAGAGCAATAATGTTTTTTGTTTAGAATATCCAATCTTTCCAGTTCAGGAGCAGCATGATTCTACTTCAGAAATGGGGAAATCAAGTCACAGGAAAGGTACTGACTACATAGAAGTACCCAGTAGCTCAGTGGCTTAAGGCTGGATTAGCACCTGAATATTTGAATTTACCACCCAGATCCTCACTAATCAGCCTCTCCAGAGCTGCCAACCTCCCACTGTCCCACGCCAGTTTCAACTTCATCTCCAGTGGAGAAGTTCAATCCCAGCACCAATTCTGTGTGTACCTTCCACAGGCACTCACTGCCTGCAGGGGCATCTGGGCAGAGCTGCTATTTCTGCCTGGTATTTCTGCCTGGCATTCCCAGCTCCAGCTGAGCAGGCTCTGGAGAGTTCACTGACAGCACTGGCTCAGAGCAAAGCTGACACAGACATACAACACAAACAGGAAGAAATGGAGAGAGAGAGACGGTTGTTATTGATAAAATATTGTATGTTTACTAGGCTGACGGTGTCTGCACATTCCTGTAGGTGTGTGGAAATCTCATTTAACAATGTCACATTCCTGAAGGGTGCAGTTGGCCTAATGCAGATAATGCACTTTACATAAAGCACACCTTGTCATTTTGTAAATTAAGCTGCAGCAGACATAAGATAGGGAAAAGGTAATCCCATGGAATGCCTTCACTTCTGATGCTGGTTTAGCCACCATCATTCCTGTCAAGCCAGACTAATTGCTTTGTTTTTGTGGGCTCCTGGGGAATAACACACTTACAAATTTGGAAAAAATAACAACATTGACTGTGGTGACTTTTGATCAATCACCACCTAGCTGGGAATGTCAGACCTATTAACTGTCCCCTCTTTGCCAAAAATTAATGAACCAAAAATAAGTTGGAACCAACTCTGTCTCAGCTGTATTCAATGCCACAGTCACACTGGAGGGTGAGGAAAGGAAAAAAAGGAGTGAAAGAAGAAAGAAAAGGTTAGTAATAATTGCAGCACGTTTCTTTTCCTTCATTATTAAGTATGAGCAACTACTAGGACTCAAAGTGGCCAAAGTGAAGACAGGTTATTTTTGATTATATCGATCAAAAATTCAAGGATATTAAAATTTAGGAATGAAAAATAAATAGCTCTTCTTGTCCATCATTTCACATACACATGGAGTTGAACAGAAGAAGTTAGCCAAATGAAACAGCTTTTCATGAAACCAAATTCCAACCCCAAACTTCTGAATTACTACAAATTAAGTTGTAGTTTCCCTCCAAGTTTTTAATTTTTTAGATACTCATGAATTTTCAGGAGACTGTCTCAAAGTCTTTGATTTGAAAAACAAATTTGTTTAAAAAATGTTAAACAAACTTTTTGTATTAAGTTTAAAAGAAATATTACACAGTCTAAAAATACCACCAAGAAACTTTAAAGTAATCCAAAGAGGAATGATTTGTTAATTTCCTGAATTCTATCAAATTTTAGCAGTACATATATGGGTTTTTTTGTTTGATTTTTAAAAATTCAGTACCATTTCAGCCTCTTTTCCTTTTATTTCCCAAGATCTTTTGGCGACAATAAACTGATTTGATTTCCTTTTTAAAGAAGGTCAGATTGTCTCAAGACAATTAAAAGGAACCATGCTGTTTGAAGTAACACTGCCATTATCCTGCTAATGAGCCCTTGTAATCCTGAAGTTATGGCAGGAGCAAAAGAACTTTGGTACAAACAATGACAGTCAGTCCCACAACATTTTTATGTGCCATGTCAGAAGAAATTTGCGAGAGGAAATTGCATCTATTAAGATTATATTCTTGAATCATTGCAAGGTTAATACTTTCAAAATAAATGAAAGGTCAAAAGCACTGCAGGCCTCCATTTCTCAGGTAAAAGCCTCAGACCGTGAGCCATTCACCCAGAATAGTTTAGGAGTCAATCAAAGGCTCAAAGCATAAATTTGCTAGAGCCAAGAAAATAGTTTGGATTTATCAAAAGTTTTATTTAATAAGAAATTAATTCTGAAACATGTCAGAATGCCAATTTCACACCCACTTTCCACATGGAGTGTCTTACCTTTTTTGATTTGAAACTATCATTAGACTTCCACATTTCTTTATAAATCTGAAAACTTTACAAACTTCAAAATATATTCTAGCGTATTTTCTTTCAATATTGAAATTACGAGGTGGTTTGGGTAATCACTTGGTAGCACACCATGGCTAGTTTCCACAAACTGTGTGAAATAATATTGCTCTTATATTCCTATAATGTTATTATAATACTTCTATTTTTATATTATTATGTTGTGTACAAGCATAGATAGACAAAGGTACATTTATTCCTAGCCTCTGAGTGGTCATGGCCCAGCTGCAGTGAGAGTGCCAAAGAGCCACCACAGCCCAGGCCATGGGACCAGAGCATTAAACCCACAATGCCACCTCAACTATAAAACCTTTGCCTCTTCTCCATGTTGCATTATACAGCTGTTTCACAAAGGTAATGAAATAATTAATTACACAATCAAAATTGGGTATTGTGTATAAAATACTTACACAAACAAACATCCCCCTGTGTGGGGCTACCTAGAGGGTTTTCTGACCACATCCATTTTGGTCTCATTATCTCAGCCACTACACCACCAGCGTTATTAGGAATGGAATTTTTAAATGTGGCCATCACACGGCTGAAGTTCAAAACTGCATCTTAAAATTTAAGCAGAGATTTTTGTGGAGGCTGGAGGAGCGTCTGTGCAGCCTCAGCAGTCCCAGCTCACGCAGGAGCCCACACAGCTTCCACCAACATGCACAGCCCCCAGCCCTGCCCTGGATCCCATCCCACAGCCCTCCAGCCCTGGGGACTGTGCAGTAAAGAAAAAGATGTCTGAAAACTGGCTCTATCACCATCAACCCCTCAAAAGTCTCACTGCTATCCCAAAAATGTCCCCTGGGCTGCTGAGGCCCTGCTAATTAATGTCCTTTCATCCCATGGCCTTGCAGCTCCACCCCTGGTTTCTAAGCTTTCCCACCTTCAGAATGACATTTTATTTTTCACTATACATCCCCTTTCTATATCCTCCCTCCCTCTGCTTTACCCCGTCATCTAGAGGTGACACTAAATTGTACAAATGCTTCAGAATCTTACTGGGAATGTGGCCTGCCAGAAATGTTTCTCTCCCTGCCTTCCACCACATGACTCAGGTGACAGGAATTTTCCCTCAGTGACAGCAGTTTTCCCTCAGGTGACAAAAGAAGAGTCTTCCCTCAGGTTGCAGCACAGGATTTTTCCCACAGGTGACAGCAGATTTCCCTCAGGTGACAGTTTTCCTTCAGGTGACAGCATTTTCCCCTCAGGTGACAAGAATTTTCTCTCAGGTGACATTCCCCCTCTGTACAGAGCAAAATGTGTTCACAGAAGGAAGAATCCCTTAGGAAGGGATGGAGGAGGAGCATTGTTTATGTGATATCCTGTGGTTTTTGTTTACGTGATATCCTTTGTTTTAGCAGGTCAAGGGAAACAACACTTTTCTTCCTGGCAGTAATTTTCTTTTGGTCGTTACATTTTGTGCCTTTATTGAGAGACGAGCAAACACTATCCTTTTTTTTTTTTTTTTGAGTTTTCTGGAGTTTGGAAGGGGTTAAGGGAGGCACTGCATGCACAGTGTAACCTTATCTTGGGCATTGGCTTTTTCCAGGTGGCAAATAAAAAGTGATTCAGCAAAAACAGTTGTAAAGGGGAAGGATGGGCTGCAATATGAGACACACAGTCATTGTCAAAGATTTATTTTGCTAACCGTAACTTTGCAGATTGTGCTGCCAACATTACATGGAAAATGTTGGAGAGGAAGGAAATTATCCCTTTCAGTTTCTGCCATTGCATTTGTCTTCATTCCCTGAGGCTTTATGGGCACAAACTACAGTCAAGACAAGAGGGGGAGCATGCTATCTGACTTCAGGCAGTGAAACTGAGGTGGGTATTTTTAGTTAATTTACTAAATACTGTGATCCCTGGCAGTTTATAGCTCAGGTATCAGCCTCTGGATCCCTGCCCAGTGTTGTTTTGCTTTCACTCTTATAAACACATCTACAACCAGATAAAAGCTTCTTTGTAAATTTTATTTATTTGGAAGTTTCTACATGGGATGAAAAAGTTTTAATTGGTAGATGCAGAACTAGCTTTGGATCTAGACAAATTTTGCACTCACCAAAACAAATTTGAGCCAAATTTAGAAGTAGTGCCATATGACATGCTCCTGGGGAGAGATGCTGGCTGTAGGCCCAGATCTGACAAAGATCTTTTGCACATTTTTATCTTTATACTCTGTGAATAGCCCCACTGATCATTCTGTCAACCTGAAGTACTAAAACATCATCAGGCTGGCCCTTAAGTTTTAAAAAATTGATTTTTAAATGAAAGAACTTTTTAAAAAGGTATTTTTTACTTCACTTTATGTTTACTGAGCCTTAAGGAAACATTTGTGTCATGTTTTCCAGTCTTTTTTTTTTTTTTTTTTTTTTTCAATGACAGAAACCCCTTTTTTTTAACCTAAATTGAATCTGGATATTCTCATGCAGACTTACAACTTTCAGAGATGAGATTTTAGACATTGTAGGATTCTTGGTAGGAACTGGGAGAGTTGGCACCACAGACAACACAACACTTGTTGAAAGTTTGCAGAATGCCTTGGATCATAACTTCTCTGGGGCAAGAGTGTGTACATGTGTTGTGCACAATTAATTAATTAATTAATTGTGTTGTGGCTAAGTGATGCACATGGAGTTGTGTTTAAGTGTGTGTAGCTCAGCTTCTGGTGCTGTTTGTGTCTGCTTCAGTCTTTTCATTGCACAGTTTTCAGTCCCTCATGCAGCTGGTCCAAGGAAAGTACCAGTGAATTAAAGATAATTACAGGCCAATGACTAATGCTTTTATTCTGTGGAAATCATGGGGGAAGTGGGTAAGAAGGTGGCAAAGAGTCTGATTTAACTTCAGAGCAGGTGTCTTTTGGAGAAAGTCAGCATAACCACAGCAGCAAGGAAAAAAGCTCTTAAAATTACTATGGAAACTCTCCAGATAACAACCAGAAAATTAAATTTTGTGTAAATGGGGACAAAAACCAATTAGCATGTAGCTGGAAACAACAGAGAAGCAAGCATTCAAAGGGTGTTATTGATGCGCTTTAATTAAAAATTAAAGTAGCTTAGGGGCTGACCTGAAGTGTGAGCAGTGAAATCAAACCAAACCCAAGAATGTTTGTTTCACACACAACACTTAGCAGCCCCAGCTGCCATCAGCCAACACTGCTACAAAGTTCTACAAAGAGTGCAATCACACAGCCTCTGTCCCAAACAATTTTCATGTAGTGTAACAGACAGGGGGTGAGTTTTACACGTGGAGAAATAAAGCATAGAAAAGGTGGTTATTCCTCTGTGAAATAAAAAATATTTTTGAGAAGAGGTGAAGACAGATCTCATGTCTAAAGGGAATATTATGCCTTCAGGAGGCTTCTTTCTTGACACTCTTTGTGACAACCCACACTGTTACATTTATTGTATAATGGAATATTTTCATTGCTGTTTAACTGAAGGGGTCAGTTAAATACATAATTACCATACTGTTTTTTCCCAATTCGTCTCTGCCATGTTTTTTATGTCTACATTTCCTCTGTGATTATTGTAGATGCCCATGGAAGGATAAGATGTGAATTATTACAGAGAGAAGCAATGCTGAAGCTGCCCAGGTTGATATGTATTTATACATGGATAGCAAATGTTGTATGCAGTTTGAGTGACATAAATTACAATTCCTGGCTGGGCTATTAAAATCTGTTTTTACAGCAAGTGAACAAAGGGAAATTAAAGCAGATTTGCTGAACCTGCAGGACACAGATAAACATGGAAGCAGAACTCAGCCAGAAATCCCAATGTCTATGGTGAGATCTAGCAGAAAAAGTTAATAAACTGTCAAAAACATAACATGGATTTGTCTATGTCTTTTCAGACTGCAGAAAGTGTGTTTTCCCTTGCAATATGTGTTTTCCCTCTTTAGCCAACCTTTCTCTCAGCTTAATAATGTACAGATTGTAATTACTAATTTTCCCAGACTAATCCTTTTTTAAATGCATCATTTTTTGGGGGGAGAGTGTGGGTAAAGTGTTGCAGCATCTTTGGGTGTTCTGTGTCGGTACAGCCCTGGCATTGCTTAGGACTGGAAAGGCCTTGGCACAAAACTGATCTACATATTTTTCTTCCAAAGATCCTGATTAGTTAAAACTTACACGGGAAAAAGTAACCTCCCTAAAAATCCTTGGGAAGTTTTCTTGTGTCTAAGCTACTCTGGAAAAAAACTTACAGAATTAATAATACCTGTGTATGGCAAGGCTTGTTTCAAAGCTCATCAAAAACAAGGATTTCCTTTGACTTTAAGACTACATTGGATTCTTGAAGTCATCATAAATGACCTAAGACTTCCTCGGGGAAGGGTCCCTGCTGTGTCAGGCCCCCTGAGGCATAGGACTCAACATTCTAAGCACTTGACCTAAAAGTAGATTTTTTGGCTCCATTAGATCACCTGTGAGAGACCCATAGCAGGTTCTTTACAACCACTGAAGGGAAAGCCTAAACCATGTCTTGAAATGCAAGTCGTGGTCTCTTTCAGTATAGTCTGCTCTCTGTAGGCACTGGGGTAATAAATGATTTCTGCAACAGCATCCTCAGTTTAATTGGTGCCTCACTCAACAAAACCCTGATAAAATCCATAATAAGACAATCAGCACACCATAAGCTTTTAATAGTTGCAATATATAGGGATTCCCATTTGTCTTGCTGGCATTATGTTCCATTTGTCTTGCTGGCCTTCTGCTACAGATAGGTTGGGGTTTAATTTCAGCATTTTATGGCCAATCCTGCCAATCCTAAAGAGTGCCCCATATTGTAGTCCTATTATCAAAATAATTGGAATATGATCTTATTGTAATATCTCAAGGGATAGTTTTCTAATGGTGCTGTGCTGTTGGCAATTGATTCTCAGTTGTTCAGCATTCTGGCACCTGCATATTTCTTACAGGTATACACATACACACTTTTAATTACCTGCCAGATTAACATACTAAGTACCATGATAAGGAGACACATTTAACCCAATAATATGATCTTGTCAAATATTGTAACTGACCCTTTGCAGGTTTTTTCCCTCCTGTAAATAACTGTTATTTCCGTTAAGATCTATCTTAAATATAAATTATAAAAAAAAATAATTTCTTAGGCTGTAGTATCTAGAAGCACCAAGAGCACAGTGAACATTTTGTGAAGTAAAACTTCTTAAGAAGTTTGATTTTTTAAAAAATTACCTTACTTGGATATTAAAAATTATGGAATTTATTTGAAGAAAGCACTAAATAGAGAAGTTATTATACTTGCAGTTAGTATATTAACATTTTTCTCATCCAAAATTGAGGCTGAGCATGAAAATCATCAAAAAATAAACACTTTTTAAAGACAATGAAAGCCATTTTTATTTAACATAATTTTAATATTTTTAATTTAAACTTCACATTCTAATAAATCCCTTTATTTAGTTACCTAAGAAGCCAAAACAGCATTTCTCCTGATGTATTTTTCATATATTTAATGGTTTCTCTGTGTAAAATTCTTAGTAAATAGTTTAAGGTTTATTTTTAATGTGAAAAATCAGAGGAATGTTGTATGCGTTGGTAGACCTTTTCAGCAGTATTACCATGCTGCCCTCTGGAGTACACTGACAAAGCACTGCATGGTAAAAGTTTTGGAGGCATCTGCTGTTCTTTGCATCCAAGAAAATGATCACTGGGAAAAGGAAGCCTTGGCTAAACTCCTTGAAAAGCAGGATGAACATGTAGTGTTTCACTTCACTAAGCCCAGAGTTTTTTTGGCATATTTTCTCTAGATATGTTTTACTGTGTAGGATTTCACCCCTGGCTAGACCCCAAAGCTTTTGATAAAAATGCAAGCGATTATTGTAGGATCACCTCAGTGCTTGTATTCAAATTCATTAGTGTAGATTTTAGTTTTTCATTTAGAATCACCAGATTCAGGTTTCTCAGCAAAACTGACTTTTGTCATCTGGAGGTGCAAGAACAGTCAGATTGTCCCATTGAATCCAGCTTTTCTGGCTCCTGTGTAAAGTAACTCTCAGAAATCCTGGGACTCCACTAGGAGAAAGTAGTAGGTATCAAAGACAATAAAACACATTTTCCCTCACAAACTCAAAAAACCCTGAGACGTTTGGAAGACATATGCATCTGTTGTTTCCTAAATTCACCTTTCTCCAAGACATGTCTCGTAAATAAACTAAAATTCCCTTTCACTCCTCCTTCCTCTCCCTCCCTTCCATATTGCCATAAAACCATATAAGAATGAAAACAAAAGTCAGTAATTTATGTTATCTCTAAGTGCTCAGGGAAAAAAACAAACCAAAACACCAAAAAAAATAGAGTTTAGGCCCAGTTTGAATTGATTATCTTTTTAAGGAGTCTCTTCCTTAATAAAGATATTTAGCATAAAGATTCCCATTTGCAGATTGTTGATAGCTGGAATTGGAATTCAAAGACAGCACAAGTCCACAAACAGAAAGTACAACAAACCCCTCCTTTATCCTACTTCTCCAATACAGAGAGACTTTAAAGTGTATAATTTATGTTTATTTCTGGGTCCTTTCTCTGCTTCCACAATTGGAAAAAAATGCACAAGTTAAAAGGAAAGGTTGTTATCTCCAAAAGTGGTTTTAGGGAATTTACAACACTTGGGAGCAGCTAATTAAACTGTTAGAAGTTATTAAATATTGTAAGTACTTTTCCATTGGTAGTCAATAGGAATTAGATATCTCATTTCTTTAAGTCCCTTTTTAATGCAAAAAAGATGCCTTTCTTTAGGTGCCTACAGACTTCTGAAAACCTGCTTTTTCTTAAGTCTAGGGTTTCAGGTCAGGCAGAAAGAAAATCTAAGCTAAGTGACAGGAATTGCAGATCACCTACAGACTGACAAGCCATGAAAAATTCAGATCCTGCCAGGAGTCTGCAACATTCACTATGGTGAGAACATTAAACTGCATTTCAGTATAAGCAAGGAAAATACCATTTATGGGAAAAGCTACCTGTGAAAATGCAGGGACTCTGCAGGGAAACCAGAGAAGTCCCCAAGATAATGACACTGATGGAGACATCAAGACACTGAGCTGATAGGGCATGAAGAGAGACAGGAACTGGCTGAGATGGTCTCTAATTACCATGG
Organism: Passer domesticus; assembly: GCF_036417665.1. Lineage (NCBI taxonomy): Eukaryota > Metazoa > Chordata > Aves > Passeriformes > Passeridae > Passer > Passer domesticus. The sequence continues at coordinate 5,797,884 of NC_087493.1, forward strand.
AAAACCTGGGTAAAGGGGCATTCCCAGACACTGAGGAAGTCAGATTTGAATTGTCACTGGAGGTGTCAAGGCAGAGAATCATGACCAGATACACAATTGTTTTTCTCAAAGGATATCATAACCTCTGACAAACATTTAATTAAATTGTTAATTACTTGACAGTCTTATTGCATAAGCAGCAGTGTAACTACAGCTGGCTCAAATGAGAAATCAGAAGTGTCCTGAATGCTGTACCTGTTCAGATTTGCATTGGATCTCCACTGTCTGAATGATACTTGGGTAGCAGCTCAGTTGGTACGTTAGTGATGATCAGGTTTTTGATGACTGGATGTTGATGGAAAAGGAAAGGAAGTAAGCCCAGGTGTTCTGCTGTTTAAATCCTAAGCAGACAGTACTGCCTCCTTTATTCTGGAGTTTGACCTAGTAAAAACTCATTCTGACTTTTTAGAAGGCTTATGATCCTGACTCCCTCTGGCAATTTTAAAAATACCACCTTCCATTTATAATCTCCAATGAGAGAAGGTGTAATATTACTAAATAATTGTCTGGGGAATTTGTTCCCCATACAAGTGAGGAGTTATTTGTATACATATGACCTGCACGGTGAAAAAAATCCACATTATTAGTATGTCAACGCTTAGGTTTTTTTTGAGAAAAGATCGCATCAGCAAATAAATCCACATTATCCTGGTAAATATTTTCAAAGAGGATGCAAAACCAGATCAGAGCACAAAAATAGCTTTACTAACAGCTTCCACTGAGATTAAATATATATAAATATATGTATATATCTCCCAAGACAAAATACACAGCTTCATATAATCTGCTAAAGAGAAAAGTAAATATTTTGCAACCACAAATGAAGTCAAAGCATAACATTGTGGTGAGACTTAAGAGGAGTTAACAGACCAAAATGTCTCATTATTTCACAAATTATAGCAGCATGAAAAAACACTCCTTTAGTTTCAGGATACTTAGGTCTATTTCATGAAATAAAAACATGTGATTAAAACAAAGCAGCGTTTCAAGCGCGGCTCCAGACGCTGGCTGAGCTCGGCGTGGTCGGTGCAGCGTGAGTGACATTGAGCCCAGTACAGGTATGAGGAATGGGCTTCTGTCACAGAAACGGGCTGGCACGTGGACACAGCTTCGTGCACACCATCTCCTGATGCCCACACCGAGGGCTTTCTCAGGCAAGGTGATAAAGTGCATGCTTTAGGCTCCTTTCACTAATGCTATGGATTAAAGTACTAACGGTAAAAAATGCAACTGGTGGCCTTGACCTGGTTTGTAGTGGGTGCCAAGAGCCAAGTTCTGCCCTCAGTTACACCCCGTAGCTCCCCTGAAGTCCGTGGCAGTGCCAAGTGTAACTGAGGGAAGAATTCAGCTGTTCAAATATGTCCATGGTTACCAAGCCAACTGGCAGCAATTGCCAGGGAATAATAGGAGTGTTGAGGGCAAGAGCCGAGGAGCCTTCGCAGGGCGGTCTGGAGATCTGCACAGTGCTTGTCTGCAGACTGTCTGGCCTCCTGAAGTCAAAGCTATTAGTTTTTCCTACTTGCTCTAATGTACTGCAGACAAAAAGGGCCTTTCACTGGTGAATGCTGATAAATGAAATGCTCACCAGCTGGGGCTTCTGCACTTCTTCGTGCATTGTAGGGGCAGCCTTTTGTTTGTGCCAGACCTAATCTTGAAGTTTCATGGGGCAGCGAGCAGATTTGAAAACATTTCAGATTCTAACACAGTAAATCATTATTGTTATTAATGAAGTAGAGCTGAATAGCTTCCAGGCTACTTATGACACAGAAATAGTCTTTTTACTCTTTTAGAAATACATCTTTTTGCAGCACAGTTAGTAGTTATTTACTGCTTCATATTACTGAAATTTGGAATAGGTTTTCTGGTTCATATACTGACTCCATCTGAGGGAACAAAAGATGGCATTTAATTAAACATGAGGAATCAAAAACTGGAATATCTGTCTGTACTCATATTGGAAGAAAGGAACTTAAACTCTCGTATCTTTAGCTCCAGTGCCTTTGGATATCAGGGATCCACCCCGACCAGCTTGTACTCCAAGATTTGTGTGTGGCCGTGGTGAAGTCCTACAGCCACACACTTCCACTGTAAAAAAAGTTCTTGACACTGAATAACCTTGATTTAGGGTATTAAAATGGAAACCAAAACATTAATCTTTCTATGAGACAAGTAGATTCTTTGAACTCCTGCTCATATAGCTGTATACTATTTAAAAAGTTTAAACTTCATCAGAACAGATTAAAATCCCCTGGCAGCCATTTCTGTTCAGTTTCACAATAGATGTAATGAAAAATCAGTTGGACTGTTTTAATTGACAGTCATTTTTTCCTTTGCAAGCTATTTAGATGGGCAAATCATTTAAAAAAAATGGATGGAATCTCTAACTGGAAAAAGTTAGAGTTAATTAATCAGACTTTCAGTTGAAATAAGTCTTTCTTGGTTTATTTAAAATCGTGGGAGTGTTTCAATTTGTACCAGTTCACTCTTTCCCATCCCTTGCATTACAAACATCTTGTCATATGAAAAGGTCTTAAATACAGTAAAATTAACAGGCAAATTCAGGAATAAATACACCATGTTTTGTGAGTTCTATAACTAAGAAGTCCATAATCACTGCAATAATTTCTTTAATGCTAAGCATGTAGACCCTTCCATTTCCTCTAGGGCAGATTCAAATTAACTGTTCCTTGCAAGAAGATATTTCTTCCACCTCCAATAGGTTATTGCCATGTCTGCAGTTGCAGACAATTACTGAATTCACACTTGTATGGTATTGTGCAATCTAAAACTCATCAAAGGGACACTTCACATACAATATACAAAGACCAAACTCATACTTCCACTAATTTCTGGAAGAAAACATACCAGCATTTTTCTACAAGGAACTACAGACTTCGGTATTTAGAATTTGATTCAAGAAATTATTCAGTAATTCAAATCTGGAGGGGATGTGAAGTAGGAAGAACGTTAACTGCTTAAGCAAGGATTTGCCCATTTGATTAATAAATAATTTTTGCTTATCTAAAGCATGCCCTTTCCAATGATCCAGAACTACACATGGTTCAAAAGGGAAAGACTGAGACATGCAATGTCTCAAACTGGGCCTCAGTGTTTCCTAGGCAGCCTTGGACAACACGGTGAAATACAATACCCAAAGGTGGGAGGGTGGAGACACAAAGTACTCAGCCGTAAAATGAGCCCATTCTAATTATGCTAAAAGATCCTGTGTCTTCAAACAGATGAATGTCATTTACTGAATCACTCCTCCTTGAAGAAACTGCTTTCTAGTTATATTTTCTCTGGGTACAGATCCATCTTCAACTGCTTGTTTCTATTTTCATTGAAAAAGAGAATTATCTCTCAAGAAAAAAAAAAGAGTGGAAATTAAAACTACCTTTACAATTCCTACTTTTGTTTCAAGAAGAAGGGATTGAAGGAAAATATTTTATTTAAAAGAAAGGAAAGCATCCATTCCTTTCTCATTGTCCTGTTAAAAATGGAGAAGGACAGTCAAAATGAGAATTGCCCTTTTTAAAAGATGTGTGAAAACATAATACTCTTCACATTACTGCATGAGGAGCACCAGCCTCAGGTGGCTCACATTGTCAGGATTACATGGGAGTCAGAGCAGGTAGTGGTGATTTACAACAGCCTTAGGATTGTCTCAAAGACCATAATGTTGGGGGTTTAGTTTGTTTGGCGTGTTTTTTTTTTTGTTTTTTGGGGGTGATTTAGCTGTTTAAGTACTCATCAGAATTATATTTTAGCATCTCAGTGCTGTGCAGTCCAGTTTCATGACACACAGCAACTGTTACTGCATAGTGGCCAAGGGTCCACAGAAATTATTAAAGTTGACCAGGAATGGAGAGAGGGAGAATTCCCTTTGTGCCTGGTGCTGAATGCCACAGAGAAATGAAATAAAATGAAGTCCAAGTTGCTCACAAAGGTGAGGTGGGGGGTTGTGTAGAAGCAACACTCATAGGTGTAAATAAGCCAAACAAAACTTCACTTCATACACAGCACAGATTCTAAGAACAACTGAACAGCTTTTCTGTGACATGAGTATGTCATCATTTCATCCTCACTTTGTAGACTTGGCTGAGAAATAACTTGAAACCCAATATTGCCTCATTCCCACTGTGCACAGAAAACACTTTGCCCACAGCTCTTATGCCTCCTGAAAACCCTTGAATTCTCTATATTCATAAAATGGATGTGGGACAAGGTGAGGCTGGAGATAGAAGGCATTTTGTGGTTCACCTCCAGCACTGGTTCACCTCCAGCAGTCTCTGTGGGGAGGAGAATATCAAAGGTCCAGAGAAGAGTCAGAACGATCTGAAGAACAGTTTGGAAGACAGACAAAAACATAATATATCAATATAGCCCTCTAAGCACTGTCCTGAAATTTTAATGGTATTTGACTGCATCTTTCTTTTTAATCTGAATTTTAAATCATATCATCATCATCCTAAAGTGGCTTAGGATTTAGTCAAGACATCATTAGATAGGGTTTTAAAGGTTGATTTAAAAGAGCCTTTTCCATCAATGAAAGCATGAACATGGGATATTTTAATGGAAGAAAAAGTGCTATTTTCCTTAGAACCACTGATGTGAAATTTAGAAGAATAAATGTTCCAGAGAATGGGCACTCAGATTATAATCAAGCTAATATAATAGAGCTGCTCAAGTATAGCAGAGGGTGTGGTGCACTAACCCTGGTACAGCATAGCCATGGCAAAGAGTCTGTTCTGCAAGTACAATAAAGCAGCAATCAGCTTCCCATGCAAAGTGCCCATCCTGGCAGATACAGCTCAGAAAATATTTTAAATATGCAGACTGCTCATGAGAGTTTTCATCTAGCTGGAGAGAAATTCATTACAGTATACATAACATGTACATGCACTCTGGGATGCGGAGGATTTCCTTCAAAGTACGCCATTTATTCCAGTATTTTAGTATTCTTTCCAGTATTATTCCAGGGGAAAGACAGAATATTTTTGACAAATGTTAGTAATTTTCTGATTGTTGGATTTACTTACAGTGATGGCGAGTTTACTGAGTTGCTGCTGGAATTTTTCTACAAAGGACACCTTGATATGCTTCATTCATCTGGAACATCTGAAATGAATCACGAGGAACGGATGGAATTTTCAAGAGAAAAAGAAAATAATAAAACGCCCACCATAAAAACTAATTCTCTATAAATAATCTCAATCAGGAAAACCTTTACCCCTGAGACAACCCAAGGCTGCTTTTTTAGTAGCTCTTTCCCTTGTGACAAGAGCAAACTTTCCCATGCCACAAATCGTTTCCATCCATCATTTTGATACAATCTGAAGGAAACTCATCCTGATGTTGCAATGTGCCCCTTTTCTTTCAGGTTCAGATAGGGAAGTATTTGCATATTTGGTCATAAGACTTCTTGAGCTTACAATCAACAATTATTACCCTTCTGGCTGGTTTTTACACTTCAGACCAGCAATTTCATTTTTGTAGTTAAGTCTTGATTAATTGATTTCTCAAACTGAATCCATTTCTGGTTATGTTCTTCTGGATCAGTTTCTGGGGTTACCATTGTGTTGCCAAGTTTACATGACATTAATTACTGTAGAAGAAAGATGTTGGTCTTTCCAAAAAAGACAAAGGATGGACCAGTAGAGTAGTGCTGCCTACTCAGGAATTCAAATTTTTTTTCTATTTCCTTGATGGAATGGCCTTAGCTTTGTGAATTAGTCTGACTCAATATTTTCTAGAAGCTGATTTTAGCTAAGTCTGATTTGAGAAGGGGACTGTTTCCTGCGTGCATCAGCAGTCTCCCTTCTTGGGTCACACCTCTCATGAAGGTCACAGAACAAAACCAGCCTCAGATCAATCATTAACAGCTCCCAAGATTTCCACTTCTGTCACGCAGTTTCTTATTCCATTGCTGTGGTTGCAACAATGGGGAAATGTTGGACTTGAAAGCAATATTCTTGTACTAAATGTGTGTCAAGCCTGTTTTGACTGCAAATTAGAAAACACATTGTTTCTCTTCAGTGGGAAATAACTCCATTTGCTATTGCTTTATCCTCATGTACATTGCAAATAAAAGAGCCGGCCAGGTTTTTGGGTGATCTTTTCAGTGTTTGGTAGCTTGAGAGAAGATGAATTATTTGCCCAGCCAAGAGATTTGTATGCCTGGTTTGAGTTATTGAGTGAATGGGTCTGGACTGCAATTCCAGTAATAAAAAGCTCATTCCCACCTGATGTTATTGGTCATCCATCTGGGGCAGATGATGGAAGACAGGAACTGACACTGATGCTGGAAAATGTTGTATCAGAAGAGCCTGAATGATTATTTGAATATACACAGAGATGGGAGAGGGACCAGAAAGGGGAGGGAGCAGCCAAGCTTGCAGGCCTTTGCTCAAGATCATTTATTGGTACATCACTCTGTGATGATAACACCGAGGTAAATGATTAGCTCCTGCAATCTTTGCAGCAGTGAGGATGACTTGCAGGCTGAATGGTAAATCCAAGACAGGATTGATTCTGGGCTCTTCCTGCACAAAACAGTGCAAAATTACAGCATTCCCCTGGTTCCGATGCTTTATAAAGGTCATAAAATGTTAGCAGGGCAAAAGGAAACGAAGATTTGATCTGTAATCTGCTTCTTGTAACATCAGAGGGCTGTTGCAGATCTCAGCAGCACTCCTGTATGGTATTTTTATTAAATTCAAGAAACAAATGTTACAAATTTGTCTTGGATTTTACCATTTTTAGCATTCTATTTGCTATATGGTGAAGTTGGGCTGAAGTGTACTTGGCTAGATGTTATTGTAGGGTTCTTGCATGTTGCAAGGTAGAGTGTCTAAAAATAGAAAAATATTTGCTTTGAACTATGACAATGTGTTGCTTTCCTCTGTTCTCTCCTAGAAATAACTCTGAAGTATTATTTCTACTCTAGTTCCAAGCTACATAATTCAATTAACTGGAAAAAATTACGAAAAGTATTACTTCTTATGGTGTACTTTCACCAAACAGAGAAATGAAGACAGCTACCTAAATTATAGAAAACTGATTATGCTAAGAGATATTGTCACAAATGTCTTATGAATATATGAGTGACTGTATTTGGCAGCAGCTCATCCTCTGTCAATAAATGAAAGCAGTTTTACAATATCACATTTTGGTGCAATACAGAATTTATCAAACTACTTCATCTAAGTGGGATGAATCATGAAGTAACTATTCAGTTGCTTCAGTAAAAAGAAAAGCATAAATAAGAACTCATAGGTTTGATCCAAAATAAAGATATGAGAGAAAATATAATTTGTTTTATTTTTGCTTTGAGTCATGCTTGAAAACAAAAGCCAAAATAACTTCTAATCCTTAAAAAATTTCAATTTTAATTTAAACTTATAATTTTGACTTCAAGGCTTAGTCAGATGACTACTGAGGTAAAAAGAGAACACTTAAAGATTTCAGTGGATGCTGAATGATGCTCACGCTGCTTACATTCAATTTATCAACTTCCTATAGAATATACTTTAAAAAAGAACATAATAGCTGAGGGACTTTTCCCAATATTGTCCAAATTGAGTGAATAATTATCTTAACCTTTCCAGTTCCTGAGTGCATCTCTATCTGGAGAAAAAGTAATGGTTTTAAATGAGAGAAATGTAGAAAAGGCTTTTTCCTGAGTCTTCTCCTGCAGATTTTTTAACTCTACACTGTTCATGCCAGTTTCGAGCCATGCTTGAGTTCTCTTTACACAGTTTGAAGTACATGCCCAAAATTCAAATCAAAGATGTCATGGACTCTGGTCAGTTTTCAATCAACTTTTAAACTATTTCAGCATGAACATTTTTGTTTTTAGTTTCAACTTTCCTTCTACTGCAGCAGTAACAATTACAGCCATCAATAAACATGAGATACTCAGTGCTGACAGCCAAAGTTATTTTAGTCCCATCCTACCTAACTGTACTCGGAGCCCATGCAGCTCCAATGTGTTTTTCCTTTGGCAGCCTTTTATTTGTGGTTCAGAATCATTTCCCACCAAGTGTTTTATCAGCATCCAGAAGCTCATAAAGCAAAACCTTAAATATAATTCTTTTCATTATGAGTTGAGTGACTAAATATTGACCAAGAAATTGGCTTAGTTTTGAATGTTGACAATTTTTTCTTATATGATCTCAGGAAAACCTTCATGGGAAACCATCTGTAAGACACCTGAGAGTTCTGGGGATTTTATTTCATAGAGGCAAAGACAACCCTACCCTGCCTGGGGATTATTGGCTCATTGAACAACCCCTCTCTGATGTTATCTCACTTTTTTAGCATAGTCCCTTTCATGCCTCTTGCCTGATTTTGGAGTTTTTCATTGTTGCATTCCCACTTTACTCCATATAAGCAGCAAACAGATCCCAGGGCCTGACCAAAGGTCATCACATCACTCTGCAGGATCCTAAAATGCAGAGAGCAGCGGATAGGAAACGAAATCTTTTCACCTAAAGCTTCCAAACGCAATTCTGCATCCGAGCCGCCCGGCGATGCTGGGTCTGGCGCACGGCACTAGAGGGCAGTGCCATCTTGCACTTCCAGGGAAGCCGGGACACTGCTGGGCTGGGGAATGGAAACGAAGTGCACAACACAGCCACACGTGTCCCCTGAGCTTGGGGGTCACCAGTCTGAAGCTGGTCTGACACGCTCACGCACCCCATTTCCCAACTGCAGACAGCCCCACCCCAGCAAGGGCCACCCCATTAAGCTCTTTGTGTGTCTGCCAAGAAAACTGTAGATATTGTTAGTTCAGACACCAGCAGAATCAAAGGGCTTTATGCCTGTCACATTTAGGCAAATCTGCCGTCATGAAATTGCATGGAATATAAGATAAATGTGAATGATGTCAGGGACAGTGTACAAAAATATAGTTGCAGTTTTCTTACACTGGGAGTTTTTCCTTGGGTGTGAGTTGAAGTAACTGTACAAGAATCTCTGTTCCTATTGTCCAAAACAAATGTGCAGCAGTCTGTGAACTGTTAAACACTTGCCTGGTTTCCCTGCAGAAGCTCCTGCTGGTAACGTGCTGATATGGAGATGATAGATGGAAGATGGAGCTATGATTTCAGGAATATCCAAGCCATCTTATCAAAGAGAAACTTTATCTCTTGCTTTCCCCCAAGCACCTCTTGATTGTGGACTGAGCAGACTTCTTTGCTGAGGCAAAGTTTTGACTAATAAAATTTTGTGTGAGTGAACTTGGATGTTCTTGAGTGAAGTTTAACCCAAAGGAGCACTGTGGATTTGACCATAAGATGTTTATTTAATGAGAAAGTCAAAGTGTATTGCATGGGTTTGTAGTGGCTGATTCAGAAAAATTGAGTTTCACTTCTTGTTCTGCCTTGGGCTGAGTGAAGCACTTTCTCTCATATTCTGTCTTTAATGCGTAAACAATGCACATGTTGTGAAAGCACGCCAAGATAAACTAAAGAAAGCAAATTTTCGTTGCAATTACTACTGACTACTCTCTCATTTCATTTCAGGCACAGTGAGGATTCTATCCTGTCCTTTGCACTTCATCCTTTGCACTTCCATCCTTTGCATTTCATCCACACTCCTTCAAGCAGAAGCAATATTTTATCAGCAGAACCAGTACACCCCTACAATTTTACACTGGTTCCTTTTTTCCTCTAACTTTTTATATATAGAGTCCTCAAAGAGCAAATCTCATCAGAGACAAACCTTTATATGCTGTTGCCATGAGCTCTGTGGTGACATATAATGCTATGTTGATATATATTTGAGAGTGTGAGAGAGCCTGTTCTCCTCAAATAAAGGCATTGATGCCAGAATCCATCTTTTGAACCAAGTTATTGATGGATGAGAAAAGGTTTCACTGTGAAATTTTAGATATTTCAGTGTGTATATTTCATATATTGGTGATATTATACCATGGTAAGTCTTAGTGAGAAACATCAAACTGTTAGAAACTTCCATGAATTATATTTTGGACAATATTGTTCCTTGAAATTATCAATCTTCTGCACAATAATTAGACCCATATGAAAGGTGGTGCAAAGAGAAGCACACAAACGTTAACTTATCCTAACAGGGACATAGTAAAGTAGTAACAGAATTGAGTGAACAATCCCATTCTGACCTGCTGAACCTAAAGTCTGGACTTCCAACCCTAAATGGGATTAGCAAAATTTCCAAGCTTTTAATCCATCTAGCTCTATTCTTTTAAAAATTTGCCTGCAAAAGTACAGACAAGTTGAAAGATTTATATCATTAAATGTCCACAGCCTAAGCAGATTTGGTTTGGGGCTTAATTTTAATAAAACATTTTAAATTTTAAAAAACCTTAGGTCATGATTCCTTATACGCAAATTGAGTGTACTTTAAAATCTGCCTTTCCAAAAGGAAGTACAGGGCAGGCAACTGCAGATATAACGCTGTGGATTTTGCATTTTCTTAATTTGTATTAGAATTGGCCTCTCTGAAACTGTCTCATTTTGAATTTGGGGAGGAGCAGAAGGAATATTTTACATTTGTCTAGACAGTTTTGACTCATAATCCAAAAGATGTTACTAGGTAGACTTTAAAAGACAAAATGGCATTTTCATCCATTCTGTTTTTATTGATAGTAAACAAGAGCATAAAACTGAGTGCTTCTCTCTTCTCATGGTGACCAGGAAAAAATCAGAACATAGAAAAAAATTTTTTTTTTTGTCACACGATGTGAACAGGAACTGGAAAAGGCTGTGTAGGTGAAAGCAAAGCAAAGCTCCCACTGTCTTAGTGCAGGACTTCACCCTGTGCAGGCAGTTGCAGTCTGTAATTAATCTATCCAAGAACAAGGTTGGCAATTCATCATTTTGCTGAATTTCATTTTTTGGGGAAGACTTAAAACTTCCAGCTGCCAGATCTCAGGCTGTACTCGGTTTTCAAGCATTTTCGCAGTCCTCACAGCTAGAGTGCCATTAAATAAATATTCAAGGATGCCTATGACCAGATGGGATATGATTTGTTTATGCATTTATGTGTTGGAGTAAGGTGGGATTTAATGAGATTTTAAACATATTGAATTGACGTTTCTGATTCAATTCACTGAGACAGTAAAACTGCAGGGTAACAATTCTGTATCATATTTGCACCAGAATTTACTTTTGTGTATGATTCTCACATAAATTTGAGTGAAGTCCTTCCTAAGGACTGATAGTCCCAACTCAGACTCTGCCTCAGTGTTTTCTTCAGTGATGGCCAGATCCTAAATTTTTTTCATATACAAAACTATTTGAGATGTACTTTAGTCTCCGAATAGCATAAATTAGGAAAATGCTTATTTTTATAGCTAAATAAAATTTGTTTTTACAATTTCTTTCCGGTGTTTTTCCAAAGCTACATGAAACATCAGGAAAGTATCAGGAAAAAGGAAACCAAATGCTGACGTGACTTCTCAGATAAAAAAAAAAAAAAGATACTGTGTCTACATTGCTCCTGTTGTCCCTGCACAGAGCAGCGAGCACTGTGTGCCTGGTGGTGCCCTTGTTTGTCACAGGGTACCTGTGGCCCTTTGCAAATGCTTTGATATTCCTTCCTGGCTCTCCTGTGCTTGGTACCCAGTTTCCTGTAGTCTTTCCTCACTACTAAGCTCTATTTACTGCCCTTTTCCAGGTGCTGCTTTGCCCTCAGTTACTTCCCATGCATGCATTTCTGTGCCAAGGTATTTTTGCCTTCCTTCCCCTCTGCCACATTCCAGAGTCAGTGATCCTGCTGCCAGCTGACTCACCAGGTTGCAGATGCAAGGTCATGCTGTAAGACAACGAGGCTGCCAATTTAGAACATCACCCACTGGGGCAGAACCCAGCAGTTTTGTTTGTCAGCATCCTCAAATTATCATTATCTGCTGTCTGAAGTCCATTAAGGAACGATTGTATTCCCTGTGCAGACAGTGGTTTGCTCTCTGGGTAACTACTGAAGCCAAATTTAGGATAATACAAATATATTTATTTCTATCCAGCAGTGCCCCTTTGGTTCCCAAACTGGGGTGTTCCAACTCATTCTGAGTCTGCTCCCTCATGAGGCAGCATCACCAGCACTTTGAAGAGATGGATATTTCTGTACCTGGACTGTGCTGCCCTGTACAGCCACTCTTCAACACTGGCACAATCCACCCAGGGGAAAAGAGGCAGGATTCCTCTAAAGGACCTGCTCACAGAGAGGTGCAGACATGGAGCAAAGCCAGTGCTAGAACTCTTAAGCAGTGTGAGAGGTGAATCTCAAGTGCTGCCCATGCCACACAGCTGAGAGAGGAGGAGAGGGTCATTTGCTTCTGCAAATTGAATACTTTACCTCTGTTTTATCCAGAGCATTTACTGTTCTGCAGCAGTGGAAAATGCTGATACAAGTTGAAAAATGTTAAATTGTTTCACACAAGCAAAAATACTTTTTTCTGCATTTTTCAATGACAATTAGAGTGTTGTGCCCATTTTCTGCCCATATTGGAAAAACACATTTTTTTTCCTTGCTGCTATACCTTTCTCTAGCTCCACTCTGTTTTTAGTAATTAATAATTGAAAAGTGGGAGTAAAATGAGGTGGAAAAAGCTTAAATATTTTGTATTTGCATTTGAAACAAATCAAATAACTATTTTTAATGTATGCATTAAAACCAAGTGAAAAAATAAAACTTATTTATTCATGTATTACAGATTTCCCCAACACTTGAAAAAAAGTAATTGCTGTTTGTGGGACAGTGAAGGTGAGGTAGACAAAAAGACCATTTTGCTTGATAAACAGCAATTAACAGAGAGGAATCCAAAGTGAAAAGCTCAGTATTTGTCCTTTTAACCCACCCAAAAGCCTGTGACGTCAGAATAAGCTTCTACAGCACTTGCAATTTCCTCTGATATCCCCAGTAAAGCAGAGAAACTGTGGATGTGTCACTACTAAAAATAGACCCTGCAGTCCAAGCCCTCTGGGATTTCATTCCTTTGATCTCTGCTGGGAAACCACTGAAGGTGTTTTACTGAAACTGCCATTCTGAGGAGTTAAAAAGGAACCTTTTTTGTTTTTCTCCTTGTTTGCAGCTGTAAACAAACTTACTCCCAAACAAAATTATATTTGAGGTGGAGCCTCCCTGCAAGGCAAGGGTGGAGCAATGCAGATTATTGTAATTTTTTTTTTACCTTTCAAAATATCAGGAGAAAACAGGAAACTGCAAAAGTTGAAGCTATCTTATCTAGAGTGCCCTAAGAACTTGATGTTTCCAATAGTGCCACTGTGCTAAACTAACACAGTTTGCAGCTTTACAAATCAGAAGATAGTCCCATTTCTGGGGACTCTCATTATTTGGCCTAGAAAATTAAAACATGCAATTTGCATATTTCAAAATGTGTCTGTGCTAAGTGAAAAAAGAGACTAATGCCCCTGAAAAACTGCCCTGTTGTTTAAATTAAATATTATATTATAAAATATACTGAATATATCTTATTACATCACTTTAAACAAAAACCATAGTCTGTTTTCAGAATGCTCTTGTCCTGCTTAACACTGAGCAACATAATTTCATATTTACTACTGTCTTCTCAGTGCAGTTTTTATTCTTCCCCCTCATTTTTCACAATTTCAACAGTTGAAAATTCCAAAAGACATAATTCCTATTCCCACATAAATGCAGATCCACAGATCGAAATACAGATTTTGAGAAGGCAACCAAGAATCCATGCAAGATTTTTATAATACATTAAAATGGATAAGCAGCAACAGACATAAAAATAATAGCTGGGCAGAAGCTGATCCTTGAGAGTGCTGTTTGTGCTCCCTCTGTGGAGCAGGAAGCAGGGCCAGGCTGGTAGCTCAGTGGGCTGCAATGTCAGAAGGTCAGATCACACACTGGGATTTGGGCTCATCCCAAATGTTGACACAGTATTGAGAGGGGAAGGGAGAGGGGAAGACATGTGACAGTACAGGACAGTGTATTCAGCAGTAAATGTTGATTGGAAATATCCATCACTGGGCTGGGGAGAGGAAAGTCCACTATGGGACCAACACAAAGATTTGCTCTTCTGCTGTTGCTAAATATTGAATTGGGCTGGTAATAAGCACCAGATCTAGAGAAGAAGAGTCTACTAACTAACAGTAAATATCCTTTATTATTAATTTAATTTTAATTGAATATAGGTTCCCATCTGACAAAAAGAGAGCCCACCATGTATAAGGCTAAAATTTTGTGAGTGCTATTTGGCTTAGCATGCTGTCTTTAAAAATACTGCCTTGATAGTTATGGTAAAACTACAGGATCATCATGGAATTCTGAGATATTCTAAATCTGCATTTCATTTTCTCTTTTGATTACATCTCAGCCTTGCCCAGCTGGCCCTTTCCCAGCTTTTAAGCTTTCAGATATGATCTGCAGCTGCTGGATGCAGCAGGAAATGAGCAATAACAAATGGCACCAGTAACATTTCTGGGAGTGTGCAGCTCAGCCTCAGTTTGTCTGCTCTTGCTGTCCTTTTCCAAGCTTAGTCACCATGCTGTCACTCAATAATGTTATTGCTTATGTAATGTAATGTAATGCTTATTATTATATTGTTTCACAACTTACTTATTATTATATTGTTTAACAAAAATTCAGAAAGTCTGCCTACATTTAATTTAGTTTAAATTTTTCAGATTTCTCATCAACTTCATATCAATAATTTTAGTTACAATAAGAAACTAAAGTAATAAAGCAGCCTACAAAAAGTATCCTGCCAAAAATGTCTATGTACCTGTTTTTAATACAGATTTTGATTGTAGGTTTTTCATACACTTGTGTGTCTCATTGTATCTCAGTTGAAGTCAGTCTGTTAAATAACAGCATTTGGAAAGAAAAAGTGCTGCCTTCTCAGAAGGATTCACACTGTAATCTCCTAGATTTATTAATATTGAAAATCTTGTAATAACTCAGCTTGAAAGGGACATATGGGATCATCTCATCATCCAGTCAAACCCACAGACCAGAGCAGCACCAAATTTGAGGCTGGCTCTAATTTCAAGGTTAGATAAATTGCCTGGGGCCTTGTCCACTTCAGCTTTGAGTATCTCCAAACCTAAAGATTTCAGAGTCTCTCAAAGCAATTTGTTTCATTGCTGATTATCATCACTGAGAAAAATTTCCTTTATTTTGGCATAAAACATTCTGATATCTACTGGCCATTAAAAAAAAGAGCAAAATACAAGTTCTCTAGACAAGTCATATTTTCTCAACACACTTACTAGCAAAGATATTGAGCATACAGAATTACAAGTCTGAAAGAGAGGATGGGTTAAGCACAAAATTGTGAAACATACTTTATGCAAGGGAAGGAATTATGTTATGTGATGCCTATATTTGCATTTGGTGCCCTGGCAGGTAGTTCTAGGCCTGTCTTTGCTCAAAGACCTTAAAAGATCCTCAGATTACTTCTTTATTCTTATTCTCTAACTTGTTCCAGATGGATTGAAAAGTCATTTTTCTAAATGCCTGACTGTCATTGTAATGAATTAATCAAGCTCATTATTCAGTGGCAATGCTCTCAACTTCATGGTTCCTAGAACCACACGTTAAATGTTATCAAGGGTCAATTTATTCCCATGTTGCAAGAAAAAAATGAGTGGAAGGGAATGTACTCCTACACATGCCCACCTCACACTCTGAGACAATAGGCCCTTCTAGTGCCACAGCAATTTCCTGCTGAAGGCATTTTCCTACTGTTTGTTTTCATTTGAATAGTTGAACAGCATCATGAGCTTTTCACAGGGTAAATGGTTGGCCAGGCAATTCTGGCCTCTTGTGAGATCCTCTCAAATGTACAAATCGATTATGTGGCTTCCATGCTGAGAAAACACATTAACTTTAAAATGCACAGCAGTAGCCTGGTCTCAATAAAAATAATATTTAAAATCCACTCTTAAAATATAACTCCAAGTTGCAGCTGAATGTGAAATATCCATTTCCAGGCAATTACACACAATTTCTATCATCCTTTGGAAGACATGTATATGCACCAGGAATAATAAAAGCCAAATCCCCCAAGGTTCTGAGTTATCAAAACAGGGAAAGACTTAAAACCTTCCACAACATGCAGAAATGCAGTGAGCCTTGTGATTTCACAGCAGGTTTCTGGTCACAGTATGTACAGCACAGAGGAACCCTTGGCCTTATATGTTGTAGAAGAACTGCTTCAATCCCAAACTTGTCATTCTAGGAATAACATGATTAATTCTCATGGGTTTCTTCCATATTTGAAGAGTTACAAGACAATTAAACTTGGAGCAAAACCTGATTCTTACAGTCCATCACATAATCTCTTTTGCCTCCACAGCTGAAACAGGCCTTAGAAAAACATTAGAATTTGCAGGAAATCCAGAGTACAGATAAAGGCAACTCACTAAATCTTAATATTACAGGTACTTGTGCTTATACTGCAGGAACAGCTTTCAGTTTAACCTGTTTCACAGCTGGGATGCAGGAAATTTTTCACAAGCTAAAATGAATATGTGTCTTCAAGGCCTTTTGACATGATTATTAAGGCAGGTTCCATCGAAACACTTACTCACAGGATGCAGTCCTTACTTTGGAAATGAAGGTTTCCAGTGGAGAGTTCCCATTTAAAATGTTCCTCTCTCACAGCAGGACTCCAGGATACATTTATCATTCAGATTCCAAATGAGAATAATTGTTTATGGTCAAGTTCTCAAAGAACAGGGAATACTGAGCTGACAGAAAGATGACATTCTCTTTATGTGTGCAAATGTAATCCTAATTAATATGTTCCTTGGCAGTTACAGAGCAGAATCATTAGGATTCTTTAACACCATTTTTATTTACCTTATTTATCAGGACTCCAAGATCTGCAGTTGTAAACAAGAGTGGTATGAAAAAACCCTGCAAAACCAATTTTGCTGTAGAGATTTGTTTGTTATAGGATCCTCCTTGAGCCAGGTCTCATAAGCTCTTGGTGGTCTGCATCACACCCAAGACAGCTCAGCTTTTTATGCCTTTGGAGGCATAAAAATCAGCAGGATGGCTTCTGTTGCAGTGTTGGGGAAAAAAGGTTTAATAAAAAGCAAAATAACAAACAGAAAAAAACAAGCCAAGTGCAAGAGATCTTGCTCTCGGTAAAACACCTCACAAAAGCCATTAGTTTCTTTGTTCTCTTCTTTTTCTAATAAATTGCCCAGGCAGGACTTTTTGGCTTCTGTCCAGTTAGCTATCCTTAAGTTTGAGGTGAAGTTTCCAAGGTCCTATGAGCTGGATTTTCACCTAATCGAGCAGAGAAACTTCTGGGCTTCTTTCCTTTTTTAGCAGACAAAGGATAGTTTTGCCACTCCGTCAACAGGGGGGCACATTGCTACATCTGTTTTTTTTTATTGCTCCTCAAAAAGCATTCATCTGTCATGCAGTCCATCTGGATTTATAACAACTCTGGTCCTGACACAAGCCTTCTTTTCTATTTTGGAAACTAACTTTTATGGAAGTTTTCAGTGTTTTTTAACTGTGATGAGTGAAAACAAGTTTTTTGTCTGAAAGTGTAGTTTGATTAGAGAACTAGAGTGAGACAATTAATTTGGTTATGAATTATCATCTTGATAGAGGAAGGCAAATCTGTGCTCAGGGAGAAATCACTCTCAGCTGGCAGACATTTAAGTATCATTAGATCCCTTTTGAAAAAAGTTCTTTGTACATAGAAAACTGACATAATGGGAAGCAAAATTATTGCTGGGAAGAGAGATCATCTGCTAGCATGGACTAGCATCGGCAGTCTATCCCCATCTTCCCACAGTTTTTGTTCCACTAAACCATAAAACAGACAATGACCTGCTTGAGAAGTGAAGCATCAACCAGTTGTTTCCTGAGCAAAGACAACTTGTGTTTCCCTTTGCACATCATCTTCTAAGAGGCAGCACCAGTGGCTGTGAATCTGGCATCATTCTCTGTGTTGACATTGGATTACTGAGAATCTTTCCCTTACTTTACCTTCCAACTCAAATACATTTGTTTTACAGAGAGATTGCATGGGAAGAATGGATTTGAATGGCTGGAACACATTGTGGAGGAATGGTTTATATTCATTTTGTTACAGCATCATTCCTTACGGAAACAGGGGATGGGGAGCCACTCATCCCAAAAAAACCACAACTTCTTTCTGTGAAGAACATGCCAAAACATGTTTCAGTAAGAGTTGCTAAATTTAGAACAGAAGTTCTATATAACAGATCCAAAGCTTATTATGATTTATGCAAACTCTGATATTGCACTCTGGAGCAGATGCCTATTTGTTGACTGAAACTACAGCATTTTTCTAGTTCTATTTGGCTGCTGAGAAAACTTCATTAGTCCTTGTTAATCTGTAGTGTGATATCTCCCAATCTGTTAATTGGGGTGGGATAGAGAAGATGAGAGGCTCAGTCATCACCTAACAGAAATGTTAATTCATTTTTTATTCAAACAATCGTTTGCTTACAACAGATCAGTAAAAGAAGCAACTTTACACTCCAGTTTTAGGCAAGCTGGTGAAACAAAACCAACTTTGAGGTGCTACATTAACAAACAGCAGGGGAAGGGGGTTTCATGTTTTATAGCCCTGTGCACCAGAATTCACAATGCACGGTGACTTAACAACTTTCACTGCAGGTAAATTCCTGCTCAAGCTATCCAGAAAGGCTCAAATGATACATGCATAATTTATGGAAGATCAATATTTAATCAGTCATTAATAATGCTCTAAAATGATTTAAGAATGTCTTTACATCCAAAGACTGAAAATAACAACTCTTTCTAGTCACAACCTTTCATCCAAATACAAAGCCTCATCACACAGGCTGGAACTTTTCTTCCCTAGTAATACAAGATGGGTGTAGTAACCCAGACTTAAACTGAAGTGTCACTGCATATTTATGTTATTTTAAAAGCCCACAGGGAACTAAAGACAAGATCTGATGTTGCTTTCATCTCACATCATTGCTTAGTTGCTTGTAAACAGTGGAAAAGCCGGTTTTAGTACCTGCTGTTTAATCAAACGTGTTTTAATTTAGAAAGTTGTGTATAGCACAAGAAGCTGCCTGTGCAATGGTTTCAGCATGGATATGTGAGCACAGGCTGTGTATTCTACACGCTCAGTGCAGGGTGTGCAGGAAATCAGATTTTCAGCCAGATTGACAATGGAGCCATTCAGCCTCCTGAGCTCTCAGCCTGTGTCTCAGCACACTGCACACACGTGGATACCCTGTTTTGGTGACAAGGAACTAAGACAAAGTGAATTCATGATTATGAAATGCTTCCAGTCTTCCTCCTGCTTTCACTTCCTTAAAGACTAAACAAACTTAGATTGTCTGGAGAAAAAGAATGAAAAAATGACCTCTTTTGTATATGACTAATCTCTGTGCACATACTCAGCTTACTAGGTACACATTGCTTGTAAATATTTAAATTCAAATTTTAAGGTAGGTTTACAATTACAGGTAAGTTTTGGACTATTGTGGCACAGAGATCAGTTTTGTTCAGAAAGAAACTGGAAATTAATTAGTCTGCATCATTGTTCCAGGAAGATTCATCCTCAGTCTCCTTCTAAAACTTTGTTTTATCATGTTGTGTAACACTGTAATATTCAATCCAGTGACAGTCTCCAAGTCAAACATTGAAAAATGCCTGAACTTCTGGCAGAACACAAGAATCCTGCTTGGTTCTAATCCAACTTTTCTTTCAAAATCCTTTAAAAGTAAGGCAGCTCATGATATCAGCCTGTCATTTGTGCCCAGCCTGGGATCTCTTAAACCTAGGAGACAGAAAAACTAGGAGACAGAACTACTTGGACAAAATAATAATTTATTGGGAATATTCACACAAGGTGTAAAGGCATCATTTCAATTGTTTATTTTTTAACAACACAAGCCTACTCCATTACCAGACTCATTCAGAAACAGAATTAGATTTAGGAAAAATGTTGAATATTTTAAATCCCTGAGAATCCTCTCATTCTTTTATGCACTCCCTGTCCCTCCACCCCACCCCCCCCCACCCCCCCAGAAAAGGTGCTGGAAATTTAATTTCCTGCTCAGTTAAGCTTTTATATCCAGTCTTTATGTCAGCATGACATTTAAAAATGCAAGCAAGCCCAAGTTCCACACCAAGCTCATCCACATTCGGTGGCAGGCACACGGTTTAAAATTACCTCCAGTTTCAAGTGGATATCCAAGCTGCTTTATAGGTAAGGTTACTGGCTCTGAAGATAAAACTTGTTCCCCTCAAATCAGACATGCAAGAAGTATTTTGCAGCTCCTTCTTCTTCTAGCTGGACACAGCTAAAGGTTTTTACATTTGGTACAGAAGTACAGAGCTGTGAATGCAAGGCTTTAGGCTTCATCTTTTTACATCTGGATTTTTAAGGGACCTTAGCATCACAGACTTCCTACTGCACATTTCTAGTGATTTACCTCATCCCTCAGCATTTTTCAGGTTTATATCAGGCAGAGAGTTTAAGAATGACAAACTTGGGTAGCAAAAGCAGATCCAGGCATAACACATGCAGATAATCTGCAGTCCAAGTTCAGATATTTTTCTGGTAAGATTGTTGTCTCTTGTGCAAAGATGTAACATATCCAGCACAGAACTCCTCTAGTTGACACCTGACAACCAGCACAAGCAAAGCATGGGGAACAAGGCTAAACTTGAGCACTTTCAAAAGCTGCAGCTGATATTGGTGCTACTTTGCCAGTGGCCAGCTCTTCAGTAGAAAAAAATCTAATAAAACTCAAGGCATAAATCAACTAAAATAAAATTCTTTCATTCTTTCCAATATTAGAGGTAGATTTTATCCAGTGTGATATATAACATCTGCTCCTGTAAGAGCAGAGAGCTAGGAATTAAATTATTAAGATCAATTTGTGCTCTTAGAATAATTAAGGCAAGCTTTTTTTATATCCTTCAAGAAAGCAGGCACACCACTCTGTAAGGAGAAAGGCAGAAAAGTTATTCTTGCATAATGAAATCAATACAAACCATAAGTAAAATGACAATTCCCATTAAATAGATCAAGGACTTCAAACAGATACAGTTTTAAGATCTAATTTACAATTGTCTAAGATACAAGTCTAAGATCTGGTACATAGCATCAAGCCATTCCTCGAATACTTTGGGAACAAACTGCATTATTGACATTTGCTTGTCTTGAGGCTATTCATATATGCTCTGAAACACAGATTATTTGGGGTTTGCTGCAGAAATTTACCTGCCTGGTTGACAAACCAAAGGAATTTGACAGGAATTAAAATAAGTCAATTAATTAAGACCATTGTCATGGTTAGACTATAAATATGGGACTGTGTAAAAGCTAGGAAGGCCAATATATGTTTCAGAAAAAATTAATTCTGTCCAAAACATAGAAGATGGGTATGACTGCAGTGAATTCCCTGCTTGAAACAGATTAGGCAGAGATCATTATCTGTATCCTTTCCTTACCTTGGCAGCCCAGTTGACCAGCCAGGTTGGAATCATGCCACCAGGATTATCAAAATAGTACATATAGACTAGAGAGGAGAGAGAGAAGTTACCAGACACCAGTTACCTGAGACTCAGCTCTAACACAGTGACAGAAACTGTCAGTGTGCATCACTGAAGCACCAACTGCAAAAAATTCAACTTGTCCTGAAGTGAAATGTGAAGTAAATACATGCATTTCCTGTTAACCCCTGGGAAGCTGACAGAGCCACAACAGGCATTTAGATTACTGTAAACCATTCTGGCACCCTGTCTCATAAAATAAGACTGCCTTTAAAAGACTAACCTCAGACAGAAGTCAAGCTCTAGGCAAACCCTTTAATCTATACATCTGTCAAACACAATACCTGAATCATTGCTGAGCTAAGAAAATTGCAGCAGAGTCTCCCCAGCTGAACTGTCTGGCAGGAAAAGAAGTACAGACTGGGGGTGAGATGGGAGGGCAGAAGGAAGTGGTCAGTAGACTATTCTTAACCACCCAGCCCAACTGCTAAAAAAAAAAGATTCTTCTCAGTGGTGCACTGCACTGCACATTTCCAAAGGTTTCATTCATTTTAAAGTAACCCTTGGCTTAAAATTTCCAGCCCCCCTCTTTGTGTGTTTTGCTAATATATACACTCTCTGGCTACACAACCTGTCACACATTTTTTTGATGTCTTACCTTTACATCCAGCCTTGCCATCGCTTTCAATAACCAGGCTTTGTTTATAGCTCTTAACTCTGATAATACCAGGCTTCTCAGGGCACTGAGGAACAGCCACACTTTTTGCTAACACAACCCAGATCTTCCTCCCATGCACATCCATCTCCCGGCATTCCCGGACATACACATACTGCACTGCAAGTTGAGGAGGCACGTCAAAACAATGTCACTCTGAGGGATGGGGAGCTGACAAGTGAATTCCATCACAAATAGCCCCTCCTTCAAGTTGTTTCTCGTGTCCCTACAGGATTGAATCCTGCAGAGCAGTAATTCAGCTATGGGAGCTCTAGCTCTGTGTGGGAAGAGGCACCCACACTCCTCTTCACGCCATATATATTCCTGTAACACAAGTACTGCAAGATCTTAGATCTGCAGCAGAGTGATGGAATCAGTTCATTGCTGGGATTCCAGGATGACCAAGTGGCAAAAACTGCAAGAGGAACAAAAACTTCAAAGGATACATCTCTGTTTGAGAGAGGAAAAGGGTACTTCACTTCCCAGTAGATTACTTTTTCACCATCATATGTTTTCTCATACAGTTCTACGGTTGAAAGAAGAAGACTGTTAGATATTTTTAATTTCTACTGCAACAGAAATATAGATGGTATCAAGAGCTGCTCAGACTTCAGACACAAACACATTTTACATGCAACCCTGTCAAAATTGGTATGAATGTAGAATTTTAGCAGTAAGAGACACTAAGAAGTTCTGTACCAGGATTGTTCAGGAATCAAATACACTAAAATCGGTGGCATGTTTTTCTGTGGCTATTGGATTAATTGGTGGAAAAAAAAAATTTAAAACCCCAGAACATAAAATCAATTACAGGGGAAACAGAGTTAACTTCATTTTCCAACAGTTTGCTCATTCAAAGCCTTTCCATCTCAAAGCTTTCTCCTCACCTGTGCATGTTCTGCACAAGTCTTAGTCACAAGTATAATGTGCTTTTTCACAGGCATGTCATTACCCTTGTAAATTATACTGAATTAACATGGAACTAGGATGAGTGCAGCTTTCTAACACCTGAAGACATCTTACATGAGGGATTAATGAATTTTGGAAAAGCTGTCAGGAATTTCACAGCAGTATATACATGCAACAGCTAACTAGAATCTTGAGCAGTTTATGAGTCTTCATTACACTACCTTCAGTCTGCCTGGAAACTCACATCAGAAGGCAGCAGAATATTAAAAAAAAGTAACCTAAGAATAGTGCCTAAAACATGGCAGTGACTCAGTTGGAGAGTAGTCTGGCATGAAGGAGAAAAATAAGTTCTAATCAAACCACATAATCGAGTTTTAAAACTACCTACAGCACAGCTTCCTTCCCTGAGGCAGCAACTGCCACTCAGAGGGCCATGGACCTGACGAGCCATGGGGCTGAGCCAGGGGGAACTCTGCTGGCTCAGGCTCTGGGGTGAAGAAGAGTGTGATCCAGAAAGGTGGTTCACCTTAACAGTCACAGTGCTCTTCTCTTCCCTTACAGCAGACTCGTGCCTGAGGTGCTCTATATCCCTCAGAGCCAGGTTTTTGAAAGTGAGGCCAGAATAAACTGCTAAGCTCATTGACAAGACCAGAACAGTGCCCCAGATGGGAGATTCTTTCCCTATATAATATATTCCAAACCAGGCTTCTGTTGGCATGCCCTGCAGATCAGCTGTCACCCACAAAAACAGCTTCTCTTCTCCAGCTGAAGCAGTACTGGATGCACCTGGTGTTGTAATAACCCACAACATTTATGTTTTCCACCAGAGGTCACTGGAGCATTGGATTATTCACTTAACTTTCACTCCTAATCACAGAGATTTCCTTTTACAAAGGCACCATGACACTGTTTTAAAAACCTCAATACAACTGTTATTAGCTATCTCATTTACCTGTGTATCTTTGCAAACACAGGAAAAACACACAATACATAAACCACATCCCACCTGCATTCACTTCTAACCAGAGTACAGTGCATTTTAATAATAATCTGATTTCATTTAGCATCACTGCAAGAGATCACAAGTCCATTCTATCTGTAATAGGCATAGCAGCACTTACTGCTTCAACAGCCAGTCATTACTGTGAGATTGTTGGGAAGTCTGATCTCAATCAGGAACTGCAATCAGGACTGGCAAGTTTCAGTATCGCTCAGGCCCACAGAAGCACGTGTACCTCAGTCACTACTCTACAGCTCAGTCACAACTTCCCTGCTGAAATGGCAGCTGCAGCACAAACCAGGCCTCAGGATGTCCACATCTTGTGGATATTTGGAAGCATGCAGAAGTAGCTGCTTTTTCAGCTAAAAAGACAGCTACTTCTTCTCTGGCCAGGTTTTTATTTCCATGCCAGTCCGCAGTTCAGCAGAGAATTCTCCTTTAGATTGCCACTTGCATGGCTGTAAGAGCACCAAGGAATAAAAACAGTAACACCAAGAGAAAGAAGGCACTCAATGGAAGTTTTCTGGGGTTTCTTCCCCAATGTGAAAGAAAAAAACCTAGGCTGAACTGGGGTTATATTTAAAACACTGGCTAGCACTTTCATCATACATACCATCCTAAAAAACAAGTGGGCTTGCATCATTTTTTAAGTAGGAAGAAAAGCATTACATTATATTTATGCCCTCTAAGAGTTAATTTCTGTGAAATGCTGGACTTAAAGCAGCAGCACAAGTATAAATTAACAGATGAACAAACCATGGTCAGCAAGGATATAAATGTCAGCTCTACAACATTATCTAGTTTTTAGTTTAAGGGTGTAGCTTCCCCCAGCAGCTTCCTTTCTTTTCTCTATGAAGGAATTATAAAAAAAAAAAGTGTTTATTTAAGAAGCATTCATTTCTCCTAAATGCACTTAAAGACTATTGAAGTAACTCAACAGAGTATTTTTACATCCAATACAATAATGCTGAGTCCCCACTCTGACTCTTTGTTTCAGTAATGGCAAAATGGCTTTTGCTACAAGAAAGCTACTGAGCATTTTGACAATTAACACTTCTTAATGAAGACACTACTCCTTAAATTTGACCAAGACTGACATGAGTTAAATTTACGGGTCTCTGTATCAATGCAGCCACTGGCATTATCAGCAATTATTCACGGTGGAGCTGTCCTAAACCTAACAAGAACAACATTTAAGAAGTCTTTGGTTTTTAACACTGCTCTTTGTTCAGCAAAACACTTAGACCACTTTTCAGTTTTACTACCCTGCTTTGACTTCAAGCACAGGCTCAAAAAGAAAAGGTTCCCCATCTTTAAAACAAATGGATTACTAGATACATACATCAGCTGATCCCTTTCCTTGTTACTGTTGATTTAAGATGTTTTAACATCATAGGATATCCAGGTTTAACACCCTTTTTCAAAAACAACATTAAATAAACTTATCTAAATTAGTTATTACTTTCTCTGTAAAAGCCTGGAGTTACCACGCATTCTCTCAATGCACCCATTCCTGACTGTAAAAGGTGCCAAGAACAACCCATGCTTTCAGGAAAAGATATTCCATCATGCATCAAACCGGTGGAAGCCTGGGGAAAAATTTTCACCATGAGATTAGCCTTTGAAATAATCTCCCCAAGGACAAATTTTAAGACTCAGCTGAACAGGGTGCTGGGCCATCTTGTCTTGACTGTTCTCTCACCAAGGAAGGTTGGACAAGATGATCCCAGAAGTCCCTTCCAACCTGCTATTCCATGATGCACTGCTCCACTGCCATGTGCAAAGATGCCCAAAAGGTACCACCCCCATTTCTCCCCAAGACATCTGCTAAAATTTAACCTTAGCATTACAGCTAGAAGTTACAAGGTGCTCCTGCATAACCAGTGATGTCACTCATATGCTTACCCAATATGGAAAGAATTCATTCCAGAGGAAAGATAAATACTGTTGAGACATTAGAAATTCCATATCAGTGTTTATTTGTGTATTTGCACAGTGCAACCTTATCCCAAAAGATATTTAAGTCTGACCCAAAGTCTTTGGAGGCAGTAACTTCAAAATACCTTTGAGGGAAGTTTTAGTGGGAACAATCAATGTGGACTCCAGCTTGCTTTTACACTGCCCAGATGAGCTTACCTTTAACATACTGATCCCACTCTTTTCTGAAATCCAAGTCCATGTAGACATCTACACACAATTTTGGGGGAACGTCAGCAAGACCACCAAAGATTTTATATTCATAAAGTCCTGATTGCTGTGGAAACAGAATGAAGAGAGGAAAAGTCACACAGGAAAGGGAAGCACTCTGCATCAGGGAGAACAGCTGAAGGAAATTAGGTGGGGCACAAATTACAAATATGCTCAAGAGCTGTGAAAGCAAGTGCTCAGAAAACAATATAAGATTCAGTCTTTAACCTTTCAACGTTTTGATCTATACATGGAAGTGTAAATCCAGCCAGGCTGACCTGCCCTGCACAATGGCTGTTCCTTCCCTTACACCAGTACCCTTCTACTTCATCAGGAGTTCCAGAGGGAGCGTGTTTCTTCACAAACACAGTCCCCTTTTCATCTCCAGTGGTCAGTGTGGACTAAATCCTGCCCACACTGAGGTTTACCAGAAGCATTACATTCCTGTGGCAAGTTAGTTATGCTTACACATCAGGCTGGGACACAAGAATGCTTTACAATGTCCATGCTTACATACAATGCACTCATATCAGCCTTGAATATTTATCAGCTATTTTCTTTCAGAAAGCTGTTTGCACTGAAGGGGTGGGGTACAGGATATCTCCTGTTTTAATGTTACTTTCAACATATGGTAATTCCATCTGTGCCTATAGAGCAATGTTTGTACCATTGTTAGTACCAGTTCAGGACTACATTAAAACAATGACAGTTCAGGACTGAATTAAAACAATGACAGTATTTAATATTTACATTGTAGAAATCAAATCGAAGCATTCCCAAGGAAAGGAAAAGAAGGATTATACATTTTGTTAGTGAATAGATGAATTTTCTTTTCCTCACCTTCACAAATCAACTCCAGAAGATAAGGATTTCAAGTACCAGAAAACAGTAATGTGAGCAAGAAGCTTAAGCTACCCATCTTCACTCTGGCTTCACTGAAGCACCAACCACTAGCTTCAAACCTGAACTATTCAGCATCTGTGTAACCCCACGCACTCATCATCTTTCTAAGAGGCATCAACATTTTTATTCTCACGAGAAAAACAGCATTTTACAGTAAGAAAGTTAACAACAAGAGTGACATGTTTCTCTTTTTCTGAGGCCTGTCATCAGGAGAGTCAATCAGCTTGGCTGGAATGCAGCACTGAACAGGAAGGCCCAGATCTATTTCTGCAGCCTGCAGAGGAGGTGGAAAGGCAAGGCAAAAAGAGAAGGCAACAGGAAGAATAATTGCTGCTTTCAGCTTCCTGGACTACTGCTGCTACAGGGGAGCTGCAGTTCAGTAAGTGCCAAAAGCTAATTTTTCCAGTAACAGCTTTAAACAAAGACCCTACTTCTAGACTTCATCTTCTCTTGCAGCAATCTGAAGCAACTGAAAGACAAAACAGGAGATTTATTTCCCAGAAGAGTCATAAGATTGGACTTGAAAGGGTCCCATGCATTCTATGTAATCTGTTCATCCAGCCCAATCTAGGGGCATTGTACACTACACTAAAAAATGACAGACACCTGTAAATAGGGGAGGGGTTTTTTTTTGTTTCAAATAGTTCTTTTAGCTCTACAATTCTTCTGTATAAAAGCACAAGAGGATGAGAAAGAGAAGCCCGAGATACTTTCCCACAACAGCAGCACAGCCACTGCAGCAAACCAGGGCTTCCCTGGTCCCATGTGCCTGGCTAAATCCAGCCTCCAGCTTCCCAAAGTTCCTTTGCCTTCATTCACTGCATAATGCATGTACAGGTCTGGGCTGAGCTCTGACCCTAAAGCCTCTACTTCATCCACTCCAGCAGGAACAGCCCCAGCACCCTGAACTCCATCAACTCACTGATTCTTGCCTGGATACCTGGCAGGCACCCCAGCCTCACCTAGGCTGTGTGCACCTACTGATAAGCTCATCTTGCCATTGCCACATTCACACTGTAAACACGGACTATTTATCACTAAAGAAAATTCCAAGGTCTGTGAAGTGATGGTTTTTTAAAGAGGCTTTCCCCATCCCATTGTGACTTTAGCACAGCCCTCTATGCTTGCTGGTTTTCGCTAACATCACCATGTCTGAATGATCTCTCAGAATACAAATACAAAGAACAGCATGAAGTCCAGAAGGAGCTGAGAGGAAACTATGATTGCTCAGTTAAAAAACCAGGATATTTATATATGGATTTAGAAGTCAGTATTGAATAATCAATCTGTGTCAGAATGGAAACACTGTCAATCACACGTCAGTTCCTAAACTACGGAAGTTCTTTAAAGAAGTTAATCACGCGAAAAGGGAAGAATTTCATTCCAACCCTTTCTGAACTACCTCCTGATTTTAGAGGACAAAGGGTGGAAAATCAATGAAGGGAGTTCTGGAGACAGGCGGGAAGTGGGGAGGGAGGATGCTATGGCACGGGCACATCTCGGGAGATGTTTGGGGACACACTCCCCTCACCGCAAACCCCCTCCGAGGGGGCTCGGGAGGGTGGCACATGGAGCACCCGGCAATTCCCCATCCTGCTGCTCACAAGCTCGCTTCCGCGGGGTCACCGCGGCCCAGCAGCTTTCCCATCAGCACTTAATGGCATTACCCGGAAAGCTGCTTGCTGCGAGCCTGCAGAAACCGAGCCCAGGCCTGTGCGGGGAACCCGCGGC
Source organism: Passer domesticus (assembly GCF_036417665.1). NCBI lineage: Eukaryota > Metazoa > Chordata > Aves > Passeriformes > Passeridae > Passer > Passer domesticus. Next base: position 5,826,875 of record NC_087493.1, read on the forward strand.
TGCGGGCGGGGCCGTGCGGGCCCCGCATCCCAGGAAACACAGCCCCCATCCCCGGCACCACCGCCCGCCGCATCCCGCTCACCACAGCCCCCATCGCCGGCACACACGGCCCCCCGCATCCCGGTCACACACCGCCCCCATCGCCGTCACCCACCGCCCCCCTCATCCCGGTCATCCACCGCCCCCCGTCTCCGCCACCACCGCCCCCCGGCCGCCCCGGGCCGCGCCCGCCCACCTCGTGGTACAGCCGGTAGATCCGCACGTCCGTGGTCTCCACCAGGAGCTGCCAGGGCCCCGCCGCGGCCGGCGCCGGCTGGTCCAGCTCCCGGCAGGCGGCCCCAAACTGCTCCTCCGAGAAGCCCCCCGATAAAGGCTCCTCCACCTCCATCCCCGCCGCTCCCTCCAGCTCCGGCGGCCCCGCCATGCCCGGCGGCGGCCGGGCGGGCTCACGCTGCGGCCGGGCGCTGTCCCCGCTCGGCCCGCCCCGCTCCGCCCCGGGGCCGGGCCCCGCCGAGCCTCCGGGGCCGGGGCAGCGGGCGCGGGGTCCCGGCGGCTTCAGGGGGAGTCCCTGCCCTGCAGGTGCGCTCCGTGCGCACTCGGGTTCGGCGGGGTCTCGGTGGTCGTGCCTTGGAGCGTGTGTGACATGAGCCTGGTGCCAGAGCGGGGACAGGCTGGTGGGTGTGATGGCCAGGGCCTGCCCTTTGGGGTGCTCCCCACGGACGCAGATTGAACACTATGGGCGCGTGTATTTTAGTATGTCTTCACATTTTGACGGGCAGTTTTCCTGATGGACTGTACCTATGAGAGTATTCTATAAATGCTTAGATGCTTGAGTGTGTCCAGAGGAGAGCAACGAGGCTGGTGAGGGGCTTGGAAAACAAGCCCTACGAGGAACGTTTGAGGGAGCTGGGGTTGTTTAGCCTGGAGAAGAGGAGGCTTAGAGGTGACCTTATTGCTCTCTACAACTTCCTGAAGGGAGGTTGTAGACAGGTGGGGGTCGGTCTCTTCCATCGGGCAGCAACTGACAGAACAAGGGGACACAGTCTCAAGCTACGTCAGGGAAGGTATAGGTTAGATATTAGGAAAAAAATTTTCACTGAAAGAATAATAAAGCACTGGAATTGTCTTCCCAGGGAGGTGGTGGAATCACCATCTCTGGATGTGTTTAAAAAAAGACTGGACATGGCACTTGGTGCTATAGTCTAGTTGAGATGTTAGGGCATAGGTTGGACTTGATCTTAGAGGTCTCTTCCAACCTCATTATTCTGTGATTCTGTGATAAAGAACCCAGAAGGGCTGTAGAGCTGCTTGGCAGGTGAGTGTGGCCCTGGCACACACCGAGGCCCAGGCAGCCTGGCAGAGAGGAGGGGCAGCCTGGCCCGTGGCAGACTGGGCTGCACAGGATGGAAGGAGACAGAAAACTTCCACTGGGATGAGCTCCCAGGCAGGAGGAATCCACTGGCAGGCACACATTTTGCATCTTGCTTGGCCTCTGCGGTGACACCACCTATCGCACTCAGCCAAGCATTAAAGCCTTCAGAATGTGGCTGTGGCAGGTTTTCTCCCAGGAGTTGTTAATCTGTTTTCATTACAGCTTTATTCTTCTAATTCCTGTGAGATTTTCCTGCTGAATAGTGTCTTTAGAATAAAATAAGCAGCTCTGAGCAGTGGGACGTCATCAAACCTACTGACTGGCAGCACCACCCAGTGTATTTGGTGGTAACCTCTGTACAAGGCTGGAATAATGTAGTGTTTCTAGCTTCCCTGCCGAGTGGCTGAGCTCTTTGACAAAGAGTTCACTTATGTCAGCTGTCCTTTCCAGTTCCAGTCAATTGGTTTGCAAGCAGAGCATGAGGATTTCTGGCTGACTGGTTTGGACATACAGGCTGACCCTCATCCTTGCGCAGTCCAGAAAACTTTTGGAGAGAGTATTTTGGCAGAAGGCAAGATTGGATCTCACAAACTTCCTCCCAGTATGTAAATTTGATACCAGAACTTGACCTGTAGCATCTTTATAAAATAATGTCAGTAACAATAATAAATATCTGCTCCTATATCACCTGCTCTCACCTTCCCACTGAGACTGTTAGGCAAACATTTCAGTTCTTTTATTTTTTGTAGTAATCTTACATATATTATTATTATTAATATTTATATAATAGATATAAATATTTTGGCTTATTTTTGTTCTTTCTTTAAACATCAATTTAAGTGGCATGGTCTCAGTGAGCCAGTTGGTTCTCCAGATATCAAGGCAATTCATTTCTTGTGGCTGATCCCTTATGAGTAATTTCTTGGCTAAGTTGCCTTGAGTGAAGCTCTGCTGCCCACCCAGCTGAGGAGCTGGTCTTTAAAATGGAATATGAGGCAATGTCCTGGAGGTGAGACTAATTTATTTTTCTTGCAGAAATATTTCTTTACTTTAGCAAAGCTTTCACCAGATTGCTGTCTCACTTTTAAGTCCCATTCTTTCTCTGAAATAGGGCTCAGTGAAACGGAAAGAGCTTGTGGCTCTTGTTTGCACAGAGGTGACTTTGACCTAGTATGAAAAAGTTGTGAGTCAAGAACTTGATGTTTAACATGCAGCAAAGGCACGTGCCTGTGAGATTACACGACCTCCCTGTTTGTGCAAAAGGACTGAAGTGATCACAGCTCCATATTACCTATTATTTTAGGGTCAGTGTTTTGCATTATGTGGTTGTCTACATGGCATCAGTAAGTTGGCTTCAGCTGCCTGACCCCTCCCTGTTTCCCCAGCACTTTCATGGAAAAAGAGATTTATCTCACAAGGCTACTCTAGGGACAAAAGCTTTCAAAAAAGGCATTACTATGTGACCTTTTTTTCTTGGTAAATAAGGAGTGGTGATTACTAAGAAAGCACAAGCTGTTCTCAGAGTTTATTTTCTGTTTTCATGTATGTTTACGTAAGTGTTATTATTTATCACTTGTATTTCCATGTATTACCCTAAGCTTAGGGATAAAAGCTGAAGTTTGAACCCAAGTCCTTTAGAATCTTCTCAGCTGGGTAGTGGCTGTAGGCTGGGATGAGTTCAGGACTGATTTTCTACTGCTCTGCCCCAACACTGTGCTGGGCCAGCTGGGAACATGAACCCAAAGGCAGCCTGGATACAGCAAAATCCAGTCCCACACATGGAACAGGGACCCAAATACCATTCAAGTGAAAATATTCAGGGGCAATCGAGGAGTTTCAAAAGTGCCCATAACTTGATCTACATTCTTGGTGATCTCAGGCTTCAGGTTAGTTACCCTGTGGTGTAGTAGTTAGCATACCTGATTTTCAGCCAGACTTTCTGGTATGGGAAGGTTTAGCTTTTATCCCTGGTGGTGTTTAAGGACAGGTTGGACTGGACTTTTAGCACCTGGTCTAGTAGAAGGTGTCCCTGCCCATGGCAAAGTGTTGGAATGAGATGGGATGATCTTTAAGGATCCTTCCAATCCAAACCATTCTGTGATTTTATGATTCTATTTAGCTGCTGCTCTGAGTGGGAAATATACCTCAAGGCAACTTGCTGATTTGGGCTATCAGTGGCATTAATGTACCTCAATCTTCCACCTGTTTTTTAGAATGGAAATAAATCTGTATGAGTTCCCCACTAAGACCTAACCTTTCTGTTACTGAATCCAGTGGCGTGCAATCCAGTGAATTCTGTGGCATGGAACAAAACCAGGAAACAGGACAACTCCTACATCAGAAAATCATATGTGGCCAGAAGTGAAACCAGCAATGATGTTTTCAGGCCCCAGTGTTTGTTTTGGATATGGGTGTCCATATGTGGGAGAATGTTCCCAGCTATATTGTGTTTGCCTCTATCTGTCTCTGTGTGGCACTGGTGCACTTCGAAAAATTCTTGAAGATGATGATGTGGGATTTTGATGAATTCAACTGCTGTGCAGACATTTATATACTACTGTAATTCCATTTTACTCCGTGCATTCCAAAAACTTTGCAAAACTGCTGAATAGTCCTGCCCTACCATTTATACAATTTGTATATTTGCATTTCTAGTATACACAGCCAAAGCAATTATAAGCTTCTGCTGCTGTTGCTTTATTGACTGCATCATGTAAAAGCCTTTCTCACAAATTGTTTCATGACTGTTACAGTTTGCAAGAAGATAATTCTTCATCCAGAAAGCTGAGAAGTAACAAAAGCGTCTCCCATCACAGCCATGCATGTGTAGGCAGTCTATATTCTCCTTTCTTGTATGAGTCAAAGGGAAATCTTGTTTTTTCAACATTTTTAGAGTACACAGAAAATACAGCCTGTCTGCTACATCAAAACCTTTATATATTTTATATATTCTATATATGTTTATATATGTTTATATATATATAATATGTGTTTTTATTCCTAAGTATTTAGGCAGGGAGGGTCACCTAGAGTGATTTTTAACAAAGAACTAGCACAAAGCATGCACTGCTTGAGCTGTCATATGTCATAAGTGGCTATTAAATACTGGTTTATAATGGCCTTCTTCATAGAGTTGGATTTAACCCCAAACTGTACTGTTTCTGTATGGAGTATCTAGTTTCAAGAGAGTTCCACCCAAATAGAAAAGGATTCAGAGGGTAACTGGAGTTCTGCAGTTTTTCTGCCTTCTGATATGAAGTATTTTTTTACCTTTGGTAGTTAATTTATTGTGCTGGATTCCTGGTGTCAGAACCCCTCTCTTTCATTTGGCCATGTTTGCTTTTGATTTCCATCTTTTAGCCACAGTTTCTCTGGAAAGTAATGCACTCCCAGTGCAAATAAACTGGAGATAAAGAGGTGCAACCTATTTACCTGGCCCTGAGGAAAGAGGGGTAATTTTAAACTTCACTGTAGGAAGGAAGGGATTTCACCATTACCTGCATGACCTAAAATCACTCATTCAAAAGATAAGACAGCCTGTTTAGATCTTCACTTGGCTTGGTAAATGGTTATCACTACCACACCCTCTGCTTTCTTAACTTGTTTACATGGATGTAGAAATATCTCTAAACATTTCCTTTAGCAGGTGATGCTAAAGCAGATGATATATATGAAAAGCTCTCTTTTGTGGGAACAGTAAGAACTGGTCTTACTGCAATGATTTTTTTTTTCTTTTTTAACTACCCTTTAGGTCAGACACTTGACTTACTGTAAATTTCACAGAAGTCCTCTATTATGTAGGAGAAAAGCTGTGGATTTTAACTTTGTGCAGTATTTTTAGATAGACCTTGTGTATAAATTTAGTCCTAAGGATTGTAGTGAAGCAGGACACAAAGACTCATCAGACAGGAAGTAATTCAGCCAGTGGCTTGTATAGTTTAGTTTAGAACTCATAAGTTTCTTTCTGCTGTTGGCGAGTCAATAACAGCTGGCTGAAATGCTCCATGTTTATTAGACAGACCATTTGCAGAGGGAACAGTGTATGCTCTTTATACCCTATTTACTGAGAAGGGAAGCAAATGTCTCTTGACACTATCCACTAACTTGGACTAGTCACTTTTTCTTCTTTTTGTCTGCATTTCCCTTCATGCCTTTGAGCCCTGTATATTCTTTGGGTGACTCAGTGCAAGTGGAAAACCAAGAAAAGAGACCATTCCTATTTTGAACTTAAATCTCAGCTGAATCTGCTGCATGCTACTGCAATAGTCTCTAATAAAAATCCTGGTTATGGTGAAATTACAGTGCCTGGAGTTTGCTCCCACGCTTCCCCCAGCTTGGCCAGAAAGCTGCCACGGTGGCCAAAGATTCAGAGGTTCTGTAACCAACTTATGCAAGGTTGAGGAATTGGCTTCTGGTGGTGTGATGCATCCCTCTGCTAATTAAAAGCACATGTCCACACAAGGAATGCAGCCTTCAAATGGGAACTTCATGTAATTATGAAAGCAGTAGGAGATAAGAATAATTGTTTTCAGTTCCAGATATCCTGTCTTCTTCAGCACTGCGGGAAGATTAAGTGAAAGTCAAGCAAGGCAATAACAAAGTTCACATGCACAGCAGGATAACTGATGTTGACCAAAGCACAAGTAGGACCTAATGGAGTTCAAAGAAAATTCCTTTCCATATTCCCAGCCACCAAAGAGGTTTCTCACAGTCGTTATGAGCACATCCATTTCATGAGCCTGATTACCCACAGAGTGGCTGGTTTGCACAGCTATCAACCAACTGGGCAGTAAACTGTGTTAATGAGAGGGGAGCTATAGCATTTTATGTGAAATTATTTGCATCTCTGGCTTAACTGGCTTTGGGCTCCTTTTGGACTCCATTCCTCATCACAAAACACATACACTGCAATGCATGGTAAGGACAATTTATAATATATAGAACACGTTGAAAGGGCAGTTTCTGAAAGTTTCACAAAATGCAGTAAACTGATGTATTGTGTGCATGTGTGAGATTGGGGATAAAATAAAAGGAAAATTCAGTGGTGGGTTAGGGGAAAGGTAAGAAAAACTAAGTGAATAGGGAGCCTACAATGGTTGTACTTTGCCAGATTAGTGAGTCACTGTTTGCTGTGCTGCTAAGGCCCAGGAGACTGTTAGAAACACAGAGGAAGCCATGAAGTATTGCAAGTGTGTTTCAGTCAGCAGAGCAACAGCATTGCTCAATTTAGGAGCAAAACTGCTCTCTCAGTGGGCGCCATGAGTTCCAGAATCACACACACTTCTTGCTTATCATCCCAGCTTTGGGGCTGCACTTCCCTCTAAGCAGCTGTGTTTAGGCCCCTGGGAGGAGATTTTGTCATTTAGGGCAGGTCCTAAAGGGGAGCTGTGTATCACTGAAGCCTGGCAGTCCAAAAGTGTGAACCTGTAACCCCTCACTGCAGCTGTTGCTCAGCCCTGAAGCTTCCTCAGCTGTTTGCCCTGAATTTCTACAGGTGCCGAACTGCTCCGGGTGTGTCTGGTCCTTCTTTCCTTACATCCTTGGAGAGCCGTGCTCAGAACACAGCAGGACCTTAAAAGGCACAGGTAGACAGTCATCCCTTTTTCTGAAAGGCCAGAGGGCTGGTGCCTAAGTTGTTTTAAACCCTTCAGTGCTACAAACCCATCCTTCTGATCTCTCAGCACTAGAGGGGACCTCATTCCCATCACTTTTTATTGCTTCACAGCAAGAAATAAGAATTGCATGAGGTCTAGCAGAGTGTGTGATTTTTTTGCCTGTTGTTAGGGCATTTATTTGTACAGAAACATGAATTCTAAGCCCAGCTTCAGTGCTTGTTCATGTGTATTAGAATAGCTCCTAAAAAATCAGTTTCATGAGATATCTTATGTAAAACTTTCCGTCTTTTACGTAATACTTTCAGTAATGAGGTTGGCATGAAAAAATAAGAATGTACTAGTAGAGCTGTGGGTGGTGTAAGCCAGAGAGGGAGGTTCTCTGTCAACATAGAAGGACCAAATACCAAATACTAGACTGGAAGGACTAGAGAGGAACTGATGTAACAGGAATGGGGTGAAATTTAGGTCATGCACACATGTGCAAACAGCAAGAATTTCTGATATAAAGTGAAAAATGAAACTGATACTGGAGAAAAAACCAGACATCCTGAAAAATCAGAAGAAAATTATGAATTGTTAGTATTTCTAGTAGGCCAGGAAAATACTTGCACTTCCATGGAAGAAGTTGTTAAGACATCTCAAAAAATAATTGAAAAGAAGCCCGAGAGAGTTTAATTTCATCTTCTTAGGGCATTAGAGAGTTAATTACTCTCTAAAAGAGAGAGTAGCTGCTTCAGCCAAAGGTTTACTTTTCCTGGTATAATTGTCTATTAACCCATTCAGCTGAAAACAAGGTAAGGGTTGTGGTCTCCAACAGGAGGAGTGGGAAACCTGGCTGTTGTTGAGGTGGAACTTTTCAAGTCTAATAAAGACATTACAGACATGGCTGCCTGCATTGGGAAGGACCAGAGAGATCCTGCCTGATGGAGTTCCCCTCAGATCCAGTTTGTTTGTCATTTCTGCTCAAATGCTGGTGTATTTGATGGGAGCACCAGCACATAGGGGGAAAAATTGACAGTACTTGCATAAAGCTGTGGAGCTTTTCCAGAACCTGGTTGATTTGTCTGGAGGAGATGAACCCTTGGCAGGGTCTCCATCAGTGGGCAGTTCTTAACAACACACAGGATGAAATCCTGGCCACTGTGAAGTTGATGGAAGTTTTACCATTAATTTCTGTGAGGCCAGGATTTCACCCTGGGAGTCAAAAGTACATGCATGCCTTCAGAGACAGAGTGGCTGATTAAATACATCTGGTGCACTGTTCTTTTATCAATCATTGATAAAATAGTGTATTTTAAATATAAACTTTGGTTGAGCTTAACTGCAAAATTCAAGCATGTCCTTTTACAAGACTTAAAAGCATAATTTGTCTGCTTTTTGTCTGAAGTAACAGAAATCATGGTAAAAAATTAACACACACCCACACCCATCCTCTCCAAACCCCTGTAGTATTTGATGTGCTGCAGAAATGAGTAATTAAAGATTAGAAAAGCCAGTTAAAATATTTGTAAATTATATATTAAACTTTATCCTTTAAGAATGCCATCCAAAGCCATATTCCTCCTCCTTTAATTCCTGAGCAGCTGAGCTAGGGATTCATCTGGATTTCGGCAACGACTGTGCTTTCAAGTGACCCAGCAGGGCCATCCAGCGAGCTCAGGACAGGGACTGACCCTCAGCCACACTGCTGCAGCCGGGATGTGGCCGAACAGCCGGCACGGGGCTGGGGGCGCAGGAGGGCACAGGGGCTGCAGAGAGGAAAGGGCTGCGGGAGGGCAGAGGGGCTGGAGGGTGGCAGAGGGGGCTGGAGGGTGACAGAGGGGCTGGAGGGTGGCAGAGGGAGCTGCGGGAGGGCAGAGGGGGCTGGAGGGTGGCAGAGGGGCTGGAGGGTGGCAGAGGGGGCTGGAGGGTGGCAGAGGGGCTGAAGGATGGCAGAGGGGGCTGGAGGAGGGCAGAGGGAGCTGGAGGGTGGCACAGGAGGCTGGAAGGTGGCAGAGGGGCTGGAGGGTGACAGAGGGGCTGGAGGGTGGCAGAGGGGGCTGGAGGGTGACAGAGGGGGCTGCAGGAGGGCAGAGGGGCTGGAGGGTGGCAGAGGGGGCTGGAGAGTGACAGAGGGGGCTGGAGGAGGCCAGAGGGGGCTGCGGCAGGGCAGAGGGGCTGGAGGATGGCAGAGGGGGATGTAGGATGGCAGAGGCGGATGTAGGATGGCAGAGGGGGATGTAGGATGGCAGAGAGGGATGTAGGATGGCAGAGGCGGATGTAGGATGGCAGAGGGGGCTGGATGATGGCAGAGGGGCTGCGGGAGGGCAGAGGGGCTGCGGGAGGGCACAGGGGCTCAGGCCCCGTGTGTGTGTGAGCTGCCGCGGGCAGGGCGCGGTGCGGAGCTCCCCTCGCGCTGTCCCGGCCGTGCGCATCCCCGGCCGGGCTGCGAGGGCGCGGGGCGGAGGGAGAGGCGCGGCCCCGGCCGGCCCAGCCCGGCGCTGCCGGACTCCCTGCCGGCCCCCCGCCCCCGGCACCGGCCCGCCGCCGCCCCGCCCGCCGCTGAATTTGCTCCGGTCCCTTAATTGTTTCGCTCTCATCGAGAACTTTGTTTACAGTCCCTTGTGCGGGCGAGCTGCATCCCCTCTTATGCTGGCTGCGGGCTGGTGGCCGCCGCAGTCCCGCCCGGCGGCCGGGAGGTAAGGCACGGCTCGGCTTCGCTCGGCACCGCTCGCTATGTGCCATGCTGTGGCACACTGGCCCAGTCTGTGGCATGGACTGGCACGGCTCAGCTCGCTGGCAGCCCCGGAGCCGCGGTGCCCGCGGGGCTCCGGCTCCTGTGCCCGGCTCCCGGTACTCGTGGGGCTCCCGGTACCCCCGGGGCTCCGGCTCCCGGTACTCATGGGGCTCCCGGTGCCCCCGGGGCTCCAGCTCCTCTGCCCCCGGTGCTCCGGCTCTCGGTGCCCGCGGGGCTCTGACACCCGGTACTCGTGGGGCTCCCGGTACCCGCTGTGCCCCGGCTCCCGTGCCCTTCTCCCCGGGCGGCCGCGGCGGCTCCGCTCCGGCACAGGCTGTCCCCGCTTGCAGCAGCCGGGGCTCGGCCGTCGGAGCCGCTCCCGGTGCCGGTCCGTGTCCCACGGAGCGCTGCCTGCCCGTACCGCAGGGCTGTACGTGCGCAGGGCTTTCCCCGCCTGCTCGCCTCTCTGCTCTCCTGCAGAGGTGCTCGGGGACACGCGTGACACGGAGCGTTGTAGCCCAGGTGTGTGCGTGGAGTGCAGCAGGCGCGTTTGGAAGTTTTGCAGTTGGTTTGTGGAGGGGTTGGGTTGGATCCCATCCTACGCCCCGGCTATGTCGGGAAAACGAAAAAGGTGCGAGAGTTTAAATCTGTTCATGATTTTACTTGAGGACTTGGTGAGAGAAACTTACTGCATCCTGAGGCAGCCGGTTTGGAGACTGTGTGTTCTGCTGCCTCTGTAGCTCAGGGCATGGAGTTTTGTAAATACAAAGTCTGGTTGTGTATTTCCAGGAGTGTTCACCTGGGGCAGAGCTGCGGGATTGTGTTGAGGATTACTGCAGTCTGTTGAATTCTGAGTGAACTCAGGCTCTCCTCTCGGGACAGAGAGACTCCTTAGGCTATTTGCCGTAGTCACTTCAATGCATAGCCACAGTGTGAAGTGTGTGCATTACGATTTATTAGGATTTTACCTAAGCAAAAAAGGGTGCCTGAAGTAAAATAGAGAGAATCTGGTCCAGAGCTTGAAGGCGGAAAGCTCAAATGTGTCCCACAGGTTATAAGTAAAATATGAAAAAGAGGAAAGGGTTGTAGTGGCTCTTTGCCCTTGCACAGAGATACTCCATACGTGGGAAGCCTCCTGAGAGAGCACCACATTGAAATGATTCCGAGTGAAAATGCTGGAAGCTTCATGTACAGATCTCATGTGTTTCTGCTTCTCAGTTTTGTGGCGAGAGGGGCAAGGAGAAGGGAAGAAATTTCATCTCTAAGAAGTTGCTCTGTCAGAATTTTTTTATAAAGACATTAATTTAAAATAAAAATATCTAAACTGTGTGCAGTCAGGGATAAATACAAATAAATAACTGAGGAGCAATTAATTTTTTTCAAGCAAGATGCTGACAGAGTGGCTTAGGGGGCACAATTGCGCTGGGAAGAGCTTTCAAACAAATGTAACCTTGCTGTAATCCAAGCAGAAGTTGACTGCAAGCACATTTCAGAGGTCTGCATTTGTTTTAGTGAAATCTAGATTATTTATCTGAAGTTGTGGGGTTTTTTTCTGCATTTCCCTCCAAACTTTTCAGAAAGTTAAACTAATTGCTAGGTCCTGTGGAAAGGAATATAATCAATGAGATAAACAAGTAGACTTCCTTATTATTAGCTAACTTGAATAATCAGCTATATATACTTTGGCAATGCCACAGGCTTATTCCAAGGATCTTCTGGAGAGCAGCAGCAGTTTGTGCCTGTAAATGTTTGTGAAATGTTAGCAGGGTCTAAATAACTTAAAAACAGAAAAACCCTTAAAGTTTATCATTATACAAACTTACTCGCATGAATTTACTCTCATCCCCGCTTAGGACTCCTGCTTCCATGCTGAAATCATCTTCCATGATCACGCACTTCTAGAAAGGGTGTCAAATAAGATTAGCAACATATATGTGCTGCTTCGTGAGTTTTACCCAGCTGCCTGGTGATTTCACAGCTGTTTCTGCAGTTGATAACAGTTTCCATCACTCTGCTTTCTGCAGAGTCGTCACTGCCCCAGTGTCTGCCTTGTCCCTCTTGGAGTTATGAATCTTGTTTTTAAAAATCCAGCAACAGAAATTAACAATAGTAAATATTGCGGACTTGCATTTATTACAGAGAGTTCTTGGAGTGTGTAAGTCTGCCTTTTTTTATTCTGAGTTTTTGGGATTATATTACTTAGGTTTTCTTATAGTGGGAGAGATCTAGCAGTTTTTTTAGTGGTAAGTGTGTTGTCACAGTCAGTTCACAGCTAGGAAATCTGAGGAGCAGGGAGATGGAGTGATTTGCTCAAAGAAACTTGACTCATGGAAGAGACAAACTCCCATGTATTCTGAATCATTATTCACACAGGTGAAGTGAGCAATAGAAATTAGGTTAAATAAGATTTTTATCTATTATTATCATCTGTTTATTCTTGTGTATTGCCTTTTCCTGTCTGGCTCTTTTTGGGGGACTTGACTGGGTTAATGTACTCACTGCTGGGATGTCACATCATCAAAGGAAAATGTTACACTGGGCCAGAAATGGGTGGCTGCTTCCAAGAAAAGAGGCAGAAGCCACTAGGAGGGCAGGAGGGAGAACATCTCCTGCTTTGGTCAGGTTAGGAGCAGGAGTCAGCCCACAGCAGAAGCTTTACACTCATGACTTTTATTCTTAAGAAGCTAATAAATATCCAACAACTTTTCTTGTAGGAAACTTCCATGCTAGAATATTGTCACCTCCAGTTCATCATTCAGCAATATCTGATGCTTCAAAGACTTGAGCAGCTCTTTCTGCCTTGAATTGCCACATAAGACATCTTCAGCACTCTTTTACCATGGATTTCTCCTGGATCTGGTAGGTGTGCATGCTGATGGATTTAATGTCTTTTTGATAAATCTAAATTTACCCTTATTAGTGGCTAAAATTTTCCTCTCCCCTTTACCCAGGGTTAGCCACAGATTGCCACAGAAGCACATTCTTCCTCCAACTCAAAGCAGCTCCTTAAGATAGTGCTTGTGGTATGATTAGTGAGAGGATGCTGGTGTTGCTGGCTATCTTTGCCTAAATTTCTTACCCTGAAACTTGAACCAAATCACCTGTTGGCTTAAGTCAGAAGTGACTTTGCTGGCAATGAGGATCCAGTGCCCTTTTTTCTAGGGCTAGATACCTTTGCCCACACTTCAGATAGGTTCTGTTGTTTATTTAATTTAATAGCATTTCAGTAGAGGGTTGTTTATTTGTTTTATATGAATGCCTGCCTTCTTATATCCTATTCTAGAAAAAAATTGTGCTCCTCAGAAATAAACAGATTGCCATTGACTTAATTATTATGGATTCGACTTTTTTTAAAATTCCTGTTAGCTTTGACTATATAAATATATCTCCTTTCTTCACAAATCTCCGTACAAGAGGTCTAGGAGAATTTAATGCTCATTGAAGATGTAGCTGAAGTAGAGGGAGAAGGACTTTAGAGAGGAGTAAATACATTTTGATTACAGGTTAAAATTTTTCAGAATAATAATGCTTATTATGGGCTTTTTCAAGTTATTTGGCACTTTCCCTATTTCAGTGACTGTTAGAGTACTTTGGACTTTTGAATAGTTATTATAGTGTATTTGAGCCAACAGACCTTTCATATGCAAAATATTTAAAATTTTTCCTCCCTCAAATTTGTTAATAAAATGTTATACTAATTGAATGATAAGATCAAGAAAAGGTGACATTTGGGGACCACCTTCTTATGTTATGCTGTACTTCTATAACGCTTTATGGATAACTAATGCAGCAATAATGGCACCAGTGTATGTCTCTCTGCTGTGTCAGTCATCATTGAAAATGCAGAATGTGGGCTCAGATCCACATGGGAACAGATTAATGACACTCAAGAGCAAACCCATGGCTTTCCTGGGCTCTTTCTGTCCGATTTAATAGGCATTTAACCATGCATTATGATTCAAAGAACAAAGCTACTGAACCTAGGAGAATTTAGGATATCTGAGGTATCAGCACAGATATATTTGCTTTGTCTGATAAGCACTGGACAAATCCCTTTCCTGCCCTTGGAGATACCAGTACTCTCACAGAAACAGGCAGAATCATTGAACAGTCATGGTTAGAAGGGACTTCTAACCCCCTATTGCTCAGCACCTAGGCAGTGTTGCCCAGGACCGTGCAGATCACTGTGGATTATCTTGAGGGTGGACTCCAAAACTTCACTGGGTTCCTGTGCTCAGTTACCCTCACAGTATAAAAGTTTTTCCTGATGATCAGAGTGTTTCAGTGAGTGCCTGTTGCCTCTTGGGCAGTCACTGTGTGTGCTTGGGTGTGCTCAGCAGGGACAGGGCTGAGCCCACAGGCAGCTCTGCACAGCAGTACAACAGGGAGCTGAGCACCTTCCCCAGAGCAGTAGAACAAAAGCTTTGGCAAAGCAGATCTGGGCTTTCCTTCTCTCTTAAGCATTCAAGAGAACTTTGTTTACAAACACTCTGACTATATCCAGCATTTAGCCTGTCTGTGCCTGTGTTTTTTTAAAAAGAGTGAAATCCTCTTTGTTGTAAAACCCGCAGTCGGTTATAGGAGGTACTGAGATATAAAACCAAGGGCTCTCCACAATGAGCAAATATATCTTAGCAACAAGGGTGGAGTGGTGGGAAAGGAAAAGGAGAATACTAGTATCTGGCAATTAACTTCCTAGTCACAGATGTGAAGGTGATAAAAGTGATAAAAGCATTACTGCATTGCCAACGCTCTTCCTTGTTCTCTGAGCTGCATATCGTGCTGCTCATGAGAGCAAAAGCGGCACAGCCCACGCCAGGGTGGTGTAGGAGTCCTGGGAGCTGCTCACAGCAGGACAGCCCGTGGTTCCCCAGTGGTTCCCCAGTGGTTCCCCAGTGGTTCCCAGTGTCCCAGTCTCTGGAGCGTGTGTTGGGGTGCACTGAGCTGGGTCCAGGACAGCACATCTGTGACACCTCGGTGTTGGCAGAGCTCACTGCAGGCCCCAGAGTCACCCCACATCACCAGAGCCCCGGACACAAGGCTGAGCTCTGGAATGGGGGAGACCTATGGGCTCCTCTTGCTCTGAGCAGGTGGACTCTGATTATTCCCTGGGCCCAGAGCCAGAAGGTATTTGTGTCCTGTGCAGATGCAAACTGTGCATGCTATCTGGACTGAGAGTGTGTTTACGGTCTGGAAACAGGAGGAAAACAACCTGCTGTATCTGAGATGAGTGAATATGATGGTAAATCTACCTCCCACAGTAGCAGGGATGTAATTTTGTGGATTTACAAGAGACCTGTTGTTCATGCTTTTACATGAAGCCAGTGCAAATGGCAAGCTGTCAGTCTGGCATTGATATTGCTGTAACTGGAGGTTCATCAGCCTTGAGCTGAGCTGAGTGTGGGAATCTCTTTGCATCCACACTCCCCCCACGTCTACACCTTGCACTGAGAAAGAACTCACTGTTCATCCTGGTTTTTGCTGGGCTAGTTCTTGACCATGTTATTGTGACATGCAGTGGAGCACATCTGTGTAATGTGTTATGTGTAGGTGAATAAAGTAACTGTGTGAAAAGTGTGTGAGCAAAAATCAAAACAGTGTGTGAACTTCATCTCTTTGTGAGAAAATGTAATGCCATTGAAATCTAAATTATGTCCAGAAATACTGACTTTAGGATGTAACTTAATGTAGGATTCAGCCCACTACACTTTAATGTTGGTTTCTGTCTTGGTCTGTGACTCTGTTATTTCCAGAACTTACACACATATTGTTGACTGCAAGAAGTGATTCAGATCCTTCACAATCAGTCGTGTCACTGTTGATCTTGTGCAAAAATCCTTGTGGGGTCTGAATATCTGGTTGGTTGTGATCCCAAGGGGATACTTCTGTGTCCCCATCTGTCTTATAAATAATTGGTAATTATTGGTTGAACTGGTGCTCTTCTCTCCACAGTGCAGCACGAGCTCAGCAGAGCCTGCTCTAGCCTAAGAACGGGCCAAGTCAAAACAACCAAGATGACGAACGAACCCATCAAAGAGATCCTGGGCACCCCAAAGCACCCCGATTCTGTACCCCCAGAGAAGAGTAACAACAATGACTGTGTGATAACCACCATTCCTCTGGTCAGTGAGTGCCAGCTGACGGCAGCCACGGGGGGAGCAGAGCTCTCCTGCTACCGCTGCACCATTCCCTTCGGCGTGGTCATCCTGATCGCCGGCGTCGTGGTCACTGCCGTGGCGTACATCTTCAACTCCCATGGATCCATCATCTCTGTCTTCGGGCTGGTCCTCTTGTCCTCGGGACTCGTTCTGCTGGCTTCCAGCGCCGTGTGCTGGAAGATCAGGCAGCACAAGAAGAAAGCAAAGAGGCGGGAGAGCCAGACAGCGCTCGTGGCGAACCAGCGAACCTTGTTCGGTTAAAGGCAGCCAAGAGAAGGCTGGACAGAAGGCAGAACCTTTGTAAGTCAACTTGCCTATTTATCAGTAGGAAAGATTGCAGGTTTTAATTTAACTGTGGAAACAAACTGAAATGAAAATGGAAGGGATTAAGAAATACTTGTAGCAACTCTGCAAGTGCTCTCAATATATTTCGTACTGCAGACTTGGTAGTGATTCTTTCCAAGACAGAGGAAAACCCATTTTTCCTTCACAGAAAACTGTGTCACATAACTGCAACCATCCTAACTGTGTTCTCCAACATGCTGATCGTGTTGGAAAGGGAATGTGTGGGAACTGAGAAAATAATTTGAATTGACTTGAAATGCCAGAGGTCTCCTTAAAACACTGACATTTGACCAAGGGAGAAGTCATAGCATTTGAAGTGACTACAAGCTTATGGCCAGAGTATCTGGGACTTAAACTGTAGCTAAAAAAAAATAAATTTAAAAAAAGCAATAAGAACACATTGAAAATTTCTCAATAAGCTGATTTTTATATTTTATGTAACTTACCCCTCCCAATACTTGTGGTACTTTCCCCCTTTTTTAAACTAACTAATATTGATTTTGTTTCACTATTGAATAGAAATCAGTAGAAATGTGTAATGATGTTGTTTAACCTAAATAACAAGGTATGATCATAGCTTAAAACATGAGACTTTTTTGTAAATTAAAGTGGTCAGGTTTAGCACTTTTGATTATTTTGCTATAAAATAAAAAAATAAATTTCATTAAAATAATAACCACTGCTGTTTGTCCTTTAGAAAATATTTCTTTATTGCTATCAAGATAGCTTGTATCTTCAACTCTGGCTACTTTATATTTCTATTTTTGTAGCACAACCCCTGTGACAATAACTGTGAGCACATGTACTGCTGATCTCTTACAAAAACCTCTGCAGCCTGTGGACTTTGGTTTGATAGTCCAACCCACTGAAGCTTGATTAACAGCTCTGTTATTGAAAAATCATAGCAGACAGTTCTGCAGACACTCTCTGTCACAGTCAGTTTGAGACATAACTATTAATAATAACTTGTGGAAGCAAAGCTATGTGCAGTGTTTGCTGACTGAGCTTTGGGATGACAAATCTTCATGAAAAGCAGGTGCCAGGTGTCCCCCGCTTGTGGCTGAGGTGTTGATTCTGTAACTTCGTGTTGCAGAGGTCTTCCAGCTTTTCTCAGTTAATGGATCATTGAGAGACTTGTCCCAAATTGAAGCAAACCAGAACATGATTTCTCCTTCTTGAAGGACATGTGGTGCTGAGATAAGTCACAGGTTTCCACCCCGATGTGTATGAGAAGGCAGAGGGGCTGCATGGAGCCCTCTTTCTATTTTACTCTTTTATTTTCCACCTCACTTTCTCCAGACTCAAAAGGGCTGGGTGTGATTTTTGCTTTCTACTACCAAGGTGAGACAGGCCTGTGTCTTCTCTTTGCCCTCAGAGCCTCTGGCAGCCAGGACAGTTTTGGTGATGCTGCTGCAGAGCCCACTGCCAAAGAGGTGCTGCAGGGGGTTCCTTCTGCAGCTCATCCTGGATCCCTGTACTTCTCCTGCTGAAACCACCCAGGAATTCTGGCTTAGGTGCCACCATTTCCTCTGCCCTCCATGGTTTGAGATTGTTACATCCATAACTTATCCCTGGATTTGCAAGCTGCACCTTGTGTTTTAAATAGAGCGAGCTATATGTGCAGGAGGGGATGTTTGGGGTCAGTATTTGCGTTGCCACACTCCATGGTTACCAGACGCTATAATAAAATCACTTGCATCAGAGGAAAGCTGACAACACATTTTAGCACTTCCATAGCCCTCACTTAATCACGGCAGGAAGCTTTCCTGCTGCTAGGAGAACATGTTGCGTCACCAGAACATCTGACACCGGTGTCTAGTGTCAATCACTTTGCTTAAGGTCATTAAAAATATTAGGGTGTCCCCTTACGATGTACAGGTTTTGCATGAGTGACAATTCATGGGAAACACATAGCATGATAAATAATGGAACAGGTGGACTAAAGTGGTGTCTTTCCTGTTTAAAATGAGAGAGGTGATTGACATCAGCAAAGCTGGAGAAGCTAAATAGAGCTGTTCATCTTTTTCCCTCCCTGGGAACAATAGTTTTTCTGACTTCTTCTTTCCCCTCCCCATTTCTTTTTTCGTCAGTGGAATTTTGGGGGCTGCTGAGGAGAGAACTGCGGGGGCTGTGGAGATGCAGTGATTTCCACTAAGTGTATGGCAACTTGGCTCCATGGTTCCTAGGCTGAGCCTAGAGCAGGAGCTGCCCACTGCCCTCTCCAGAAGCCTTCCCACACATGGCTCCTCCTTTGGCCATCACTGTGGTACAGCTGAGCTTGCTGTGAAAGGAAAGTAGAGGTACAAGGTGAGGCTCAGCTCCAAGTCAAAAAAGAAAAGCCAAACTCAGTGGAATGGAGACAATGGGGGGTTTGGAGCAGTTTTTTTCAGGAAGGGTGAATAGGAGCGAGTAAGAATTGCTCTGCTACTACTAGAGATGATTTCCCTTTTCTTATCTCTGCCCTCTTTGACTTTTGCAGTGCTTAGGCAAGGACACAGCAGAGTTCCTGGATCACCCTCTGCCTTGCTAACTGTGGGCACCTGGGCATTACCCAGCCTGTGTGCAGAGACAGACACATTGCAGTGACCCTGGATGTGATCCCTGGCACAGCAAAGCTTCAGGCACACCGTGGTCTCCTCAAAACCACCTAACTGGATATGCTGGGAGGCCTCTGGGTGAGAGGGGCTGCTGAGCTCAGCAGCACTGTCTGTGTTCCTTAGAGATGAGGTACATGCACAAGCATCTTCATCCCAAGCAGCAAATGAAAGGCTGTGCACGAAGTCAGGCTTATTTGTCCTTCATTCAGAGGAGCAAATCAGTAATTTTTTTGGGGAGAATCCCAGCACCTGATCCTGGTGTCCTGCAGGAGCAAAGCAGAGGTTGTGAGCAGTTCAGGCAGAGATTTTTAGGCTACTGAAGATGTTTTCAAAGGTTTCATTGCAGAGTGTTCACATGGCCTTAGGAACTGATTTTTCCCCATCACTCATTTGCATTGAATTTGGGCCAGACTGAAGCAGTAGTAGCATCTTTTCTGACTGAGCAGCAATGACATCCAACCCATGTCTCACAGACTACGCTTTTTTCTTCTTGAAAATCTATTTATTTCAGATATTTTCATTATTATCCTCTCTCTACACACCCAGGAACAGCACATCCTTTTCAGCCCTTAAAGCCCAACCAGAATTTCTGCTTCAAATTTTGAACTCCGTGACCTAATCTGGATTGATTTGGGGTTTCATGCCTGGGTGCTGCAGTGCACCAAGTCTTTGCTGCAAAGCCAACTGGAACCCCTTGATTGCTGTTTGGTGTTTCTCATGGGAATCTGAGAAGCAGAAGGATGCAGCCCTGTGGAGATCAAAGTGACTTTCCTCTTCAGAAACACCTTCCCTTCTGGTGTGAAAAGGCTTTGAATGCCACAAATGGTGTTTCAGTTCTGGGAGAGGCTGGGTGGGAGCTGGTGCAAATTATTATTGTCACAATTACTTGTCTATCCCTTCCTGAAAGCCCTGGCAGCACTGCACAAGCAAAACTGCCCTCACAAGGATAGAAAATTATCTAATAGAGGAATTGCGCTGGTGCTCCGGGCAAATGTTACAGTGATCTTAAATAATAATTGCAAAACCTAAGCACAGGAAATTGTGTCTGTAACTACACCCTGTATTGCTATTGTACACAAAGACAGTTATAGCCTGGGACAGTATTTTAAAATAATAATCAGATTGGTATGACAATGCTTAGATTTTGTTCAAGTCAAAACGCCCAATTTACAACTCCCCAGTCATATCACGTGTTGTGTTTTGTACGTGACTCTGGCTCTAATACCATAATTTTCCAAGTTAAAAAAAAAAAAAAGAGAGAGAGAGAAAGAGAGAAAGGAAGGTTAGTTTCATGGACCTGTGTCAAGAATTAAGTTTCTCCGCCACGGACACTTGGGAGAGCTCCTGTTACCAAACACCAAATGTGTGTTGGTATCACTGCAGCTCCAGAGAACAGGAACCAGCTCCGAGTGTGGAACGAAGAGAGGCTCATCAGCATCCGGAAGAGCCAGGCCAGGAACAAGCTCTGGAATATCCCGTGTTCCTGCCTCAGCTTGGCTTCTCCAGACTCAAATCCAGGGTTACTGCTCCTCTGATATCCGAGGTGGAAGTTGGTGCATATTATTAGCAGGTATCACCTAATTTGTTTTTACAATGGGCTGCAAAATAAAAAGAGCAGAACAATATTGGCAGCCATCATTTTGCATAGATATTACCAGTACCTCTGAGCATTGGCAAATATATTTTTTGCTTTTATATTTCCAATACTTTTGTTGTCTGTAGCTAATATGATATTTTAGCTATATCAATGTAAATATTTGCCAGTCATGAAGGGCTTTTATATACTGAAGTACATTACAAAGCAAGAACTGCACTGTATGATGTGAGAACTATAAATTCTGGCAGAAATCTATGTTTAGACTAAATCTTACAGGCTAAACCATGTGGGAGAACAATGGTCTTAAACTGCAAAATCTACTTGAATTTTTGGCTTTTATTCAGGTTGTTGATGTCACTATTAACATGACACAGGACCTACTCCTTCCTCTTGTGAGCAGCCAGTTGGAGTCCTATTGTCCTGACTCTGTGCATCCTAAAATTTGCATTTGTAGCAAACATGGCAATTTTGAAAAGCACTTCTTTTGCATTGATTGCTTTTCCTCTTAACTCTTCTTCTGTGTTTTCTATACTAATAGCAAAATTATTAAATTTTAAAAACAGAAAAAGAGGAAAGAAAGAGAAGAACATACAACTTCAGATGTTGGACACTGCACAGAGCAATGGAAGAATAGTAAATGTGCCTTGTTGATAGAGACTTTTAAAAATATGTAAGTCTTGTTTCTGATACATCCTGGTTTATCCTCAGTTTCATTCTTACAAAATGTTTGAAGTCCCCAGGTTAATATCGGTCTTAGATCCTCACCTCATATTTATTTTCTGTTTCCCAGGAAGCATTTAGCTCAGCAAAAAGCAGATTCTTTCACCATCTTTTGCAGCCTGACTGGCATCGAATGCCCACATGGGATTTGCAGAGACAGTGTCCCCATGGTTTTTTAAGTTAAAAGGCCAGTCTGCACTTGAAGGTGTAGGCACTGTGCAGAGGTAAAGATTTCTGTGCTGCAGCAAGAGATGCCAGCAAATAATCTATGAGAAAAACATAAATAACAGCAGAGCCGCCCTTCACCGCCTCTTCTCAGCCACGTTCCCTTTCCATCTGAAGGCCTGGGTTTGTGAATAGAGTTAACAGCTTTCCTGGAAAACTGGCCCATGACATGATTTCCTTGTGAACTCCATCCACCTGTCATGTTAGGGCTTGGTGCAACGCCAGGGCTGGCAGGAAATAATAGGCAGCAGGATGCTGGTGTGTGTCGATGGCCCTGACCCTCCCATTCCTGAACATGAATAAGCCTCGGGCTCACCGGGCGTCAGAGCCGCGGCTCCCGGGCCCTGGGACGGCAAGGGAGGGAGGCACAGCCACTAAAATAACATCCAGCCAGCAGAGCTGCAGCCCACAGCAACGTGGGAAGGGATGGTGTCACATTCTCACTGCCTGCTGCTCTTTGTTCTCTCCCCTGCACCCTCGCTGCACTGCCCAGAGAAATCTGCTGCTTCACACAGTAAAAAAGACAAGTAATGTGAATTAGCTGAGATTCCCCTGAACAGACTTATTTCCCTGGAATCCATGGGCTATGTTATGAATGACCATCTTTGTTGCCACTTCTGCTTTGCTTCTGTCTAGGTAATTTCATTCTTTGCCTACCAATGATGGTGCTTCAAAGAAGAACCTCTGCTAGCATACAAGCAAAGGACTTTTCACTCTGGATTGCACAAGACCTTGTAAAGAAACATCCTGATCTCTTAACGATTTCTCTATAAACAGTTTTCTCAAGAAAGTCTAATGACTGGGTCTGGAATAAAATTGTTTCCTAATCTGGAGGAAAAGCAGTACAGCAGAAGTTAAATGAAATGCAGGCTTGAAGCAAAGCATCCTGTCACCCCTTTCCCTTTCTTCCCCAAAGTGGGAAGTGAGTAATATAACTCACATGAAAGATCACAAAGATGGTCAAGTTATTGCTGATGTTTTAGCTCTTGCAAAACGAGTGACTAAATGCATATAGGACCAACACCTCATTAATCTTTTATAAGAAAATCCCAACAATTTAGAGAATAAGCTGTTCTTCCCCTGGCAAAACCCTAAAGTTCCTCCATCACAGCAGCTGGGCTGTGATAGGTGTGGTAGCCTCACCTGCCACAGCTCCAAGTGTTGTGAAAGACACAAACCATCCTTGCTGAGCTCAGCACTCACATCACAGTCACCACTTTGCTGTCTCCTGCCCCTCTGTGTGCTGACACCAGGGGGGCTCGGGTGGCTTTTCTGAGCAGCCACCTCTTCCTCACTGCAGCCTGGGCTGCTCCATGCCAAGCAGGACTAGAGGGACTACAGACACAGACACAAAAAAGTGCAGTTGGTCTATAAAGTAGCCAGAAGTGAAAGCATGAAGCCTGGAGCTCGGGGTGGGACAGAAAAATCAGGGAGAATCCCTATGCCCACGTGTGTTTTGCTCACACTAATGCTAAAGCAGAGATAAGTACTGCAGAGGAGGACTGAAGCATGTTGGCAACCAGCCTAGGAGGCTGCTCTTCCCTGGCTGTGTGGAGGGCTTTGTTTCCCTCTGCACGAGGCAGGGCACAGCCAGGAGCTCTGGGCTCCCCTCTGAGCATTGCCACCCCGGAGCCCTGGCTGCATCCCAGCCAGGAGGGGCTGATGCACTTCTGGCAGTGGCTTTGTGGGACTGCAGAGGAACTGGCCATTAGATCATTTCCCGTGGGCCACCAACCAGCGACTCAATCAGATGGTATCAACTTTCACTCTGGTCTTTGGTCAGAATGGTCAATAAAAACCATTCCCCTGGTGGTGGTAAAACCAATTATGCTTCTGTGGAAGAATTACTGCTCAACAGCCTTTGAAATACAACAGGCTCCTTCCAGTCAGAGCTACAAAATGTAAAAGTGACCCCAGAACTGGCCATTACTGAACAACAGGACTGCACAGGAACCAGACATTCCCCTGCCTGCAAAGTCATGTTCTACAACTTCCCTGGTTCCCTGGTTCCCAGGGTTCCCTGCTGCGTTTTTACAGGACCCAGACCTCTTAATCCACTTGCTTTTGGTGTATTTTCTGTGTTTCCAGCCACTGCTGAGCCCACCTTTGTTACAGGCCCTGAGCATCCCCTGTCTCTGAGTGATGGTGACGAGGCTGCCCAGGGCTGCTGGCACAGCTGCCTCCCCAAGGCCTTTGAGCAGCACCCAGGTCCTGAGAGCCGAGCAGGGACACAAATTTGGGATATTTTTGAGCGCCATCTACTGGAGTTTTATCTGTTTTCTAATTGCACAGTTTGAGTATTTATATTCACACACTGATTCAATAATTCAACACTCTGCGTTCAGATGTAGGAGGGATTTAAAGCTGCAAAGAATGAGAAAGGAAAACTTCAGCACCCTGGTGCTCCCCACTCAGAGTATCCCTCAGCCTCACAACAAGCACTTAGTTGTGCTCCTATGGTTCTGATAATCCTTCATTTCCTAGGATGACAGATGTATTCCAAATGCTGCAGTTACAGCTGGTCAGAAACTCCCAAGGGAATAGTCTTCCACTGGAAAACTACGATCTTGTTAAGTCAAAACATTTCACAGAAATGTAAATTTTATTGCTTATTCATTTTTACAGGAAGTTGTAATCATTGGATTACCACATTTAATTTTCAACTGCATTGTATTCAAAAAATCAGAAGGAGCAGGGTAACACGAAAGATTTTCATTTTGCTGAAATGAAATATGCACAAGTATGAAAGCTCTGTACCTAAATCCATGCACAGATAAACTCCTGAGGCTGAGATTTGCATCCTTATTTGGGAAGGTGAGAAAATGAGAACAACCTTGGAGATTTTCATGCAATGAAATTCCAGACTGTGAAGAGCTCTGATCACTGAATTTAATTTCTCAATTCTACTTGGTTTTGAGAGAAAATAGCCTGACTTGGGAAATTTTTTTCCCTCCATTTCTGTCCCACTGCTGATACCTTGCTAAACCCTAATTCTGCCGACGCACTCAGTTCAGCAAGACTGTTGGCAGTTCCAGTTTCCTGTAGCAAAGGCAAACCTTTTGTACTTTCTCCCTTTGGGCAGTTTTCTTTTTTTCCCAGTAATAGGAGTGTGCGAGGCCTTTCCAGCTGGGAAATGCATGTTGCAGGCGGCAGGGCCAAGTGCACAAAGAGAAAGGAGCCTCGGTACAAGTTACGACACCGACATCTGGCAGATAGATTTGACGTCTCTGTCACCTCCTCTGCTGGACAATGCTCTTATCCCCAGAGTGAAGGCTTTGTTAAACACTGGAACTCTGAAAATGTGACTGGCATCAGCTTTGCAGAGCACTTGGAGAGTTCTCATCTGGGCAGATCTGTCTTTGAAAGAAATGAACGCTGTGCCAGTCTCCCCAGCTGCACGTCCTCAATGAACATCAGGTTTTGGGGAGCCAACCTCTGCTGCAGAAAGCTGCAGTGTGGTCACAGGGCAACAGACCTTCAGCTGGGCTGAGGAATGATTTGCAGAGACTGAAGCACAGAATTGCTTGGGGGAGGAGCTGCAGCCACAGCTTGATCTCCAAATAACTTGCAAAAAGTGGCCAGTTTTGCCCAGAAGTTAGAGGGCTGCTCTTCATACTCCAGCCCTGTTCCCCTGATGCTGGCACACCACCTGTGGGGGGTGGCTGCTATTTCCATCTCATTCAGCCACTCTTTTTAGCTGCTTTTGGATGGGCTTTGTGCAGAGGGATCATTTCATCACAGGGACAAGACTGAGCAGGAGCTGTGTGAAGGAATCCTGCAAAGTGACTTTTCACTTTCTCCCCAGCTCAAAAGAGGCAGTGGGAGGGCTGCTCTCTGGGTATGACAGTGTTTGGGGATTTGTATTCAGTTTCTAGATCTTCCAGTCTTTGTGGGGTGTGCAGAACACAGCCCAGGTGGTGAGTTTTGATCTGCCTTGCTGGTGTGAGTGTGCTCACTGAGGTCAGCAGAGCCCTTCTGCATCCCCTGAACATCACAGACAGAAGGAACAACAGTGTAAATTATATTAAGAAGTCTAATTAGAGTTTTATTTTTCCAGCAAAGTTTAAATCCACCTTGAAACAAAGTTTTCCTTTTGGGCTAGTGGAGCAGTTCAGCTGAACATAAGAGATGCTATTAAGCAATTTTTGGCATGGAAGAGATTAAGTACCATGAAGTCAGAACCAAAAGCTTGCAGTTCAGCAACGCACATAGCATGAAATCACATTCCTGAACATGTGAATTGTGTCATGGTCAGGACCCACGGCCATCTGACAACTGCCTTGGGAAGTTTTATATTAAAGTCCAGTCAAGCATTACAAGCGTCCTAAAGTGATGATGGAATGAGAGATTAGAGAGGGACCTGTGGCAGCTGCTAATGGAAGGCCTTGAAGTGTAGAGAAACACCCCTTTTAATTCTAAAAGGAGTTTCATCTTCATAACAACTTTATGGAACTGAGAAAAGAAATCTATACCTATTCTCTAAAGCAAAATAGAAAACAGAATCTGGAATCAGATCTCTCCATGCTTCCTATAGGTTATACCCAAAGTACATAAGGATGGAAGGTTCATTTGCCACAAGCATGAAATGGCACTGGAGGGTGTTAAACCTACTCAGTGTCAAGGAATTCAAGTTTCAGGGTTTTTTCTTTCTGGTGAAAGACATTTGGTTTGGGGCCATCAATTAAGGCATCAAGAAATCCAGCAGAGCCACAGTCTGATTGCAATCTAATCACATTGCAGGGGAACTGCACAGTAATCACACCTGTCATTGCACAACACAAAAGGTTGCTGTGAGCTGTCAATCTTCCTATCATCAACAGGAAACTCAACTTCCATGCTGTTTACAAGCCTCTCTTAGGAACTTTTGGGCCTAAATCCTAAACAAACTTCCTCAATAATTGCCAGCAGAATAGCACAGCATGGGGACTTTATCACTGGAGGTCCATTATTCTTTAAATTGCCCTCTCATAGAGCTAGCCCCAGCGTCTTCAACACTTCTTTTGTTTGTTCCCATGCCAGAGGTTCTTGGTAGTATCACAAGGAGCTGCAGAAGCAGCCTTTCCAAAAACTAATATTTGAGTGCATCCAAAGAGCAGCAGTTAAGCTCAGTATCCAATCCCCTTATTCCCTGGCCTACGTATTTGATTTGGAAATCGTTGAATACATTTGTTGGGATAAGAGCCACAGAAGGGGCTGGACTTTGGGACTTTCTGCTGTTGTTGTGGATTAAGCAAAGAATCCAGAGGTGGGTAAGGCTGAGCTGGGTTCTGATGCTCTGCTAGACCAAACTTGAGCTAATGCACATCGCTCCTGAACCAATCCCTGTGTATATTCTTGTACCTCTGCCCTTCAGTGACAGCTCAGTGGCCAAGCAGAAGGGTGCAGTGAGGTGTCTTTCCAGCCACTGTGGTTTGTACAGGAAGGCTTCACAGCTCTTGGTCTCTCTGATGAATTTTTGCTGCAGGCCAGGGAAGGGATTTGCATGCAATGAGGATATTTTTTCTAAGTTAAACCAAAATACACTCTTATTTCAAAGAAGGTTTGGAGGACAGCCATATACATTTTGAAATCCCTGGACCAGAACTGAGCCATTAAACCAGATATTGCAAGATGCAGGGCTTTTTACAAGAAAGGGAGGGAATGGATCTCTTGTTCATTTTGGGCCCTAAGAGTAACGTTTCATTACTCTCTTTCCAAAACAAAAGTGGAACTAATTGATTGCTTAAAGTTGCTTATTCAGGAACATTCCAATAACATCTCACCTTTTGCTTTGGCTTCTGTAATAGCTTTTTCCTGAGCTCCTTACAGCAGTGTTCTGCCTTTTGCTGAGTTAACAACAAGCTCTCTAGAGTATTGATTCTGGAGGCTACAAGGAAACTGTAAAAGGGGACCTGGACACAAGACACAGCACGCTTGGGACCTCAGCCAGACTGCTGGCTATTTGTCAGTCTTAGATTTCATGTTGAAGACTACAGAAGCAGCACTCAGAATGCCCACTGTGCCCACTGTAAAGGTCCTTCTACAACTCCCCACGAGACAAATTCTGTTGGGCTTTTGTTTACATGCCTGTGTGTTAATGTGCACCTGTGCGTGTGTATACATACACACAAATCTCAACCTTTAATGTTCTTCCTTTAAGAAATCAAATAATTTTTAAAAGTAATTTGTAATAGGAAGCATAACTTTCTTTGCACTTTACAACTAGCAATTGATTGACTGTGGTGATTTCAGTTTCAGAAGCCAGTGTCCTTAACTGGTTTCTAATGAACCCAAGTGCATTATGCATATAATTTCAAGTCAGCCTGAACTCCCAGTAAGCTGAAGGCTCTTACTGATCCCTGTGGGATATACAGGTTTGTGAGACTGTGGTATCTTTTATTTTTTGTTGTCTGAAAGAGCTGTTTCTGTAATTGTTTAGTGAACTGAAAAAAAATATGGGTTGAGAAGGACTGAGAAGGAAAGCCACGAAAATGAAGGTGGGTTCTGTGGCTGGGCTGGTGTCTGTATCAAGTTTTGTTAATAGATCTGGAAGAATGTCACTGAGTATCTTGTTGCTGGGCCAAAGGAATTATTGGTTTTGTTGGTATTTATTAAGCTTCTTGGTGCACTTGGAGCTTGATTTTTAATTCAATTATCTACTGAAGAAGATAAAAGCGGATTAGAAAATATTCTTTACCTACAGTGTGATGTTTTCTTTTATAAAGATAAGCATACAGGGCACTTAGCTTTAATGCTAAGTATTTTTCCTATGGGATCCCTTATTTGCATAACAGGATTTAGTTTTACTGTTTACTATCAGAAAGCCCAAATTATTCTGGCTTTTCCAGGGAACTGGTACCTGTAATGCACTGTGCCCTGGGCTGAGGAAGCCAGTGTGTTACTTATAAAATCTCCAAATTATTCTGTATCTTTGAGGTGCTCTGGGAGGATTACATCCTCCACAGCCATACCTATACGTGGGAAAGAGAAATGTAACCAATTCCCCTGCTGACCTTTATCTTATTGTGTCTATTTAAAACAGGAAAAGCGTGCCCATTGGCTCAGCTAATACCTTAAATAACTAAAAGACACCCTGCTATTCCCAATTCCTGACTACTTCCTTGTTTGTTTCCCTCCTGGCTAGAGCAGCCTGTATATATATATTGATATATGTATGCAAATTTTCAGTGCCAGACAGGGCTTACCCAAGAAAACAAAACAGCCTGCAGCTCTTCCAAATCCCTGTCTGAGACTCCTCACCTGGGCTCTGTTAGATACTTTTATTTACCATATTGAGTTATTATCTTTTGATAAGACACTCTCTTGCTGCCTTTAATTTTAAGCTAGATAGAAGTATGTTTTACGTGTATTTTTTTAAATGTACATATATATAACCATTTTTGGACCAGCATTACATGCAGGACTTCAATGTAAACCTAGATTTATTAACCAAGTTGTGACCTTGAGCAGTGCTCTCAGTGTAAGGAAACTGGAAAGCAAAGGTAGTGGAGGTCTTGAGGGAAAATGTTGACTTTTAGGTCTGTCCACTTGAAGCAATGACCTATAGTG
Source organism: Passer domesticus (assembly GCF_036417665.1). Classification (NCBI taxonomy): domain Eukaryota; kingdom Metazoa; phylum Chordata; class Aves; order Passeriformes; family Passeridae; genus Passer; species Passer domesticus. The sequence continues at coordinate 5,855,768 of NC_087493.1, forward strand.
CCTTAATTGCTTACACCAACACACCTCCCACTTTCAAATGTACTTTAATGTACATATAAGACCTTTAAGGATTTAAAAATGAAAAAGAAAATCTTTTTTTCTAAAGCCCCGTAGGAACCTGGTGCTGTTTTGAGCATCAGAATCCTCAAGGCCTTCTGTGAAATCTGCAATTTGCAGTTTGCCTGAGGGATCTGGGTGAAGTGGTAAAATGAGCTGTGCCTGGAACAGCTGAACATCCTGATGTATGTCTGGAGTTTATTTCAAAATGCGTAAGTCAGATGGTCTTTTGACAATTCCTGGCACACCAGGGAGTAAACATGGTCACCTACAGGAACTGAACTGATAAGAGTCACATGCCAGTGGGTCTGGGAGTCACTGGCACAGCTCCTCAAAGCAGAGCTGGGGCAGATGCTGAGTGCAGGGTCAGGGAGCAGCACTCCCTGTGCTTCATTAGCTGCCTTTGGTGCTCGTCCATTTGGCTCCTGTGGAGATCCAGCTGCTTTCCAGGGGTGAGCAGCTGCCTGGAGAGATGGAAAGGCAGCTCCTCTGCAGCAGCGTGTGCAGCTGGTTGTTACTGCAAAGGGAAATGTTTGGGGTTTATTTACCAAGCGTGTTCGTGAGCAGACGAAAGGACAGCTCTGCAGTTGTTTGTGGTGAGGCTTGAGCCCTGTTTACTGAGGAGGGGAAGGCTGAGGAGGGACTTGGTTATCACACAGAGCAGGGCAGGAGGGATAGCTGCAGTGTTTGGTTTTGCCTTGGCTGATGGTTGTGGGGACTGTTGGAGGCTCCACAGGCTGCTGTTGTACCTGAGCTTGTCTGCCCCAGTGCGTGGGGACAAATGTTGTCTCCAGGATGCTTTGCCTCCTTTTACAAGGACAGCACCTGCAGGGAGTGCTGGGGAAGGGCAGATGCCAAGCAAAAGCAAAGTTTTTCCTATTTTCCACCTATAAAGAAGGTGAACCCAGCCCTTCATCCCTTCTGTTGCTGCAGCCTGGCATCTCCTCTCTCTCTGCCCTTTTACAGGACTTGTAAACCACCCCTTTAACTACCAGAGGCTGCAGAAGTGCTGGCCAACAGCAACCCCTGAGCCTTCTGAGCTGCTGGTTCACATGGCAGGGCCCAGGCTGGGTTTTGGCATGTCCCACAGTCTGGACCTCTCCTGAACATGGTGGCAAACAATGTGTGTGGCTTGCCAGGCAAACATGTGGTGGAATTGCCATTATGAAACACACAGTTTTGGGGAAGGAGCTTACTGGCCAGAGTGACTGTTTAGGAGTGAGTCAGTAGATCAGCCCAGATGTGAGGCCAGTGGGAAGGAGAATCCTTCCATTCTTGGGTAAAATCTCAGTGCAATTCCTGTTAGAACTACCAGAAACTTGCAAAGGGGCTTTACGTAGATGCAGTTCCTGTGCTCTAAGGAAAGGCTGGGGAAAAAGTGATTGTGGAGTTAAAAAATCATCTACCACCTTTATTACATGAAGGAAACATGGCAGGGGATGAAAGAAAGAGCTTTATTTGCTGTTGAAGATCTTAGATTCCATGTGTCAGACAACATCCAAAAATATGAAGTCACTTCCAAAAAACACAGCTGTTCTGTGGGAGCTATGATTTCCATATGCCTGGGCTGTCTGAGAACATCTTGGTGGCAGTCTCGGGACAGGAATGTCGTCATGAGCACTGCTGAACTTTAGAGAGGACTGGATTGTTTTCCTGGTAGTGCCTAGTGACACTATTTTGTAACGCTAGCCTTTCGGAAAAAAGATATTCCCTGAATTAGCACATTACGAGCTCATTTAATGAATGCTCTGCCTCTCGGAGAGATTAAACCCACTGGGCTATTGCTCCAAAGCTTTCATAGGTTTGATTCTCTTGGAAGTTACATTCTGTCTTAGGCCTCTGGAAAACTGAAGAAATTACTGGATGAAACCCTGGGAATGGCGTGCTCAGGCTCATTTTAGAGGGGTGTGTTACCCTCCCAAGGGATCATTGCTGTAGGAGTAACAATCTGCCTTTACTGCAGAGCTACTGCAAGTCATTAGGGTTTGGCATTGGCCTTACCTTCTCCTGTGTGTTTTTGTAGCTGCACAGTGGAATCTCACTCTGAGGTAGAAGGCAGTGTCCTCGTTCACTTGCAAGATAAATTCTGTAATCATAACTCTGATGTTTTCTATCGTTTGAAACAGGCCCGGTATTCAGGTTTCATTGCGGGGGGGAAAAAATCCCCTTTAACTTTTGCAGCAGAAGAGCAGTAGGATTTTTTGGTTAGAAACTTGGGTTAAAACAAATTTGTCAGCCACTGTTCTGAAAGATTGATCGATGTCTCCCAGATCCAGCTGCCTGTGAGGTCTGAGCAAACCCCAAAAGAGCCTAAGCACACTCTGTGTGTGGGAGAGGAGCCTCTGCTGCTGTGCAATCACTTATGTCAGCTGACGCGGGATATTCCAGCCTTGGGCAAATAAATATCCCCAAAATGAGAACCTAGTGAGGTGAAGAGGCAGCTCTGGGGAGGAAGGTGGTGAGCCTGCTGGGATGGAACACCCACGGCAGTGCCCGGGGCAGGAGCATGGCTGGGGCTCTCTGGTGTCAGTGTGGGTCGGGAGGTGTTGGAAGGGAAAAGAATGGCTCAGTGTTCTCGTGGGGATGGAGCCAGCCCAGCTAAGTATGGTTTGCTAAACTGCTGACAAGTCTGGATAAACAAAGTTTGTGTGGACAGGTCTGAAGCTTAGAAGAGGTCGTTGACTTCAGTCATGGCTCAGCAGAAGAAAAATCTGAGCTAGGGGTACTGGAAAGGTTGAAAGCTGGATACTCCCAGCTTGGGGGGATATTTGACATCTTTCCCTGCCTGCAGTGTCCATGAGGTCACAGCCCACACTGGGCTCTGTGCACTTCCCCTGGATTTATGTGGGCAGGCAGGTAACACAGAAAATAACATTGCTCAGTAATTTACAGTCACACCACCCAGCCACTCCTGAGTGATTTTTATAAGGCCTCTTCTGAGGGCAGGGCTTCAGAGGAAGATTTTTGGAGGCACTGTAGAATGCTCTTTGATTTGCATCTACATACTAAATATAAATGGTTTGTCTTCCAGAGCCATTAACAGCCATTTTAAACATTCCACTGGTGGGCCAGGTCAGTTTTCTGACTGTGTTTAATTTGTCTCCATCCTCCCTTGTTTAGATCCTGTGTTAGCAAGGCCACCAAGCTGCAGGGCTTATATCAATATTCATATTTTTCCCTTCATGCACACAATGGTGAACTTGAGCAAAAGTAGATCCAAGATCCTGGAAATTTCCTACAGAGTTCAAAGGACTTTGAAAATAGCTTATAAATTATCAATTTCAATTAGAAAAGTTATTTTATGCATGTAATCTGTGCAGTGCTAGGAACAACTTGCTTCACACAAATCCCTGAGCTGCTTCTGTTTTCTTGACTCCTCAAGCTGCTAGAGAACTTTCCAGCATGGGATTAGCTGCTCAGAGAACAGCTTGTATCTAAATATTTTTATTTTTTAATTGTGGATTTGCCCCATCAGATCCAGAAACTGCAATGATTCAGAAAGGTGTGGACAGGGTCGAGCTGGCCACTTGTGCTCTGCAGCCACGGAGTGCTGCGTGTTCAGTAGCAAGCCTTGGCTCACAAACTCCCCCAGCAGGAAGCTTATAATGAAAGAGTTATTGAGCAAGAAACAGAAAGATTTAAACTAAAGTCACTCCTGACTGAACAGCTGTCTTTGTTTTTAATTTGTGCTATCATGAAGGGATGGGGTAGTGGGGAGGAAGTTTTCCGTCCTCCTCGCTGAGGCCATCCCTGACCTTCAGGTGCTTAATCACAGCCTTTTACTGCTCCCTTCTAACACTTCCCCATCTGCAGCATCTCTCTTTTGAAAAGCAGAGGAGTGCCTTAAAATTGTGATTAATTGTGAATTTAATTGCCATCCCCTCCCCAAAGAAAGCTAACCACAGCCAAAGCAGAGAGGAAAAAATGACTGGCCCTGGGAAGGCTGGATCTTGGAGCTCAGTGCTGGGAGGCAGAGCTGGAACACAGAACAGAGAACTCCTCCTCACTTTCTTTCCTGATGAGAGTATATTTCTTGGAGGCAGAATGTGTGTGTCAGGATGGACAGGAAGGGTGGAAATCTGGTCCTGGAATTGTACTTGCCAGCTCTTACCATGGATTAATTGTGTTTGGCTTGCCCAGCAAGGACTCATTGCCTTGAGAGAATACAAATAGCATTTTGCAAGACTGGACTATCCCAGCTCCAGCTGTGATACTTCCTACCCAGCACTCCAGCAGAAATCTGTGCTCTACTCCCTTTTTGTTTCTTTTCTTTTTTGGAAGCACTAATGATTTTGCACTTGATGTATGCCTGGTGCCACTGTATCCATCCCTGACTTCTCTCATCTGCAACATGCCTGATGTTGGCTGATGAACTCCTTCCCCTCCAGGTGTGGCTGCATTTCCTGCCAGATCTGCCCGTGGTGTAAAGTTCATGAAAAGAAGCGTGGAGCTCTTTAACATGAAAGCCCCTGTGTTGGTGTTATGTGGATCATTAATGTGGCATCTCATACCAAGTGCTGCTGCACTTCTCATATTCACAGCATTGCCTTGAATTCCTGCCCTGCAGAAAGGTCAGCATTTCCCCAGCAAAAGTATCCCCACTGCTTGGCTGGGCAAAGGCTCAAAATCTCCAGGCAGTGTGGAAGGTCCTGCCCAAACCAGCTGCCTGCCCTGCCAGGGTGGGAAGGGCATCCTGGCTCTGCTGCCCCTTGCAGATGATGACAGTTCAAAGAGGAAAAGCAATTATTTCTATCTGGCATCAAAGCTACAATTCCTGGGCGATAACTGTGTCTTCTCCCCTCTGTACCCTGCACTACAAGCAGCTTCAGATGGAAAAACTAAAAATCCCACCAAAAATCCAACAGAGGATTTTCAGAGGGGTTTTCATGTTAGAAAAAGGAGAGGGAACTGTTCAGGCTTCAGGCTGGTAGAAATCCTTAATTTATCAAAAGAATAAGAAAAGCTGTTGCTCCCCTTTGTACCTGGGAATTGCTACAGGCTCCAAGCTTTCCCTGCTCCTGCACTGGCATCTCTGCCCTGTAACAGATCACCTGGGGCAGGGGTTTGGTCTCAGCAGCTCTCAGCTGGGAGCAGATTTATCAGTCCTCCTCATATCCGTGTGACTTTCAGAAAATCTCATTTGCATGAGCATCTTCTCCCAAAGAGCAAGCATTACCTTGCTTCTCTTGGCCCCTCTTCTTGGAGGAATGGTGTTTAAAATGTACCTTTTCTGTTCAGGAAGATTTTCCCTTCTTCCTTTTGTCTCTCAGCTTCCCATTCGGTGTCCTGACTGCAGCAGTGCATGCTTGGCATGTAGTGCCTGCTCTTCAAATCCTTAATGCACACAGGCATTCCTATGGGATGCAGCATTCACTTTGAATTTTGGAAGATGTGGAAGACACTTGAAAGTTAAACCCAGTAAGGGGGAGGTGTCTGTGCCACTCATATCTGATAAGAGATGATTCCTTGGCAGTTCCTGTGTCCCTGGAATTGCCTTCCACAGCTTCCTCAGGAGCAAACCAAAACCCAGGGACCAAAACCAGCAAGGAGGTCACAGCAAACATGGGCCATGGGGTCTCCAGGAGCTCAGGCTTTCCTGAAGGGAGAGGCTGAGGCCATGCTCTGTGTGACACCTGTGCTGCTGCCACACTTCAGCAAAGTGGCTTTAACCTCTGATCTGGGTAACTTTTGTTGTCTAGACTGGGGGTAGATACTGTCTGTTCTTGTCTCTTGAGGTCTTACAGTCTCCTGGGGCAGGTATGTCCCCTCTTAAAGCCTGTGCTCACTCCAGAGCCTCAAACCTTCTTGCCTGACTCCCCCAGCCCCTCCAGACTCCAGGCTGTTTCTATATAATAAATAAATCTCTTTTCTTTTGCCTCGAAAGGAAAAGGGCTGAGGGCTTCCTAAACCCAATTGGGCAAATTGTTTATTGTGCAGATTTCAATAAGGGTTTTGAAAAGGAAGTGGTCTGTAAGCCCTGATAAACATTGTGCAGTAGATAGCAGTGGGGAAGGGTTGTGGTTCCATCTGGATGTACACACAGCCCTGGGCCTCTCCTGGGTCCGTGAGAACAATGAATTATATATATCATGTGCTACAGGGCTGGCTGCTGGGCTGCTGACATCAAATCCCACAGCCACTGGTACCAGGGGCTGCTGGGGATGGGTTCTGGGCTGGCAGGACTCTGTCTGACCTGGCACAGCAAGGATGGCATCTCTGCTGGTCAGGGGACACACTCAGTGATGCTGTGGCTGGCTCTCCCCCAGCCTCATAAACTGTGTGAAAAAAGGTGAGCATTGGATGGGGAATAAACACAGCCAAACACTGGCCCCCCAGCCCAAGGTGGGTGTGTGTTTCTTGCCCTGTTTCTGTGCAGGCTCCCTCCTAACACTGCCAGAGCAGACTGGGGATCTTCGCTCACAGCTGACAAATCCTGAAGAAATTTTTTTCTCTTTTTTGCCTGGCCAAGAACTATTTACATAATTATGTGCTTGAAGAGTTGGGTTCCGAATAAAGACATGATTTCGGATATAAACATGCATTATCTTCAGAGCATTAAAAACTCCCACAAAGTAAATTTCTAACTCTAATAGCTTGAGTTACTGTGTGTTTAGAGAATAGTAATCAGTGGAGGCAAGATGGTACAAGTGAAGTTACAGCAGGAAAAGTTCAATATTAAAATTAAATATAATCTTTTCAACAAAAGATTGCCCTTTTTTCTCTTGTTAAGAAGGATCTTCAGACTTAGTTTAGTGGTTATATTCTAGGACTATTAGATGCTTATCTCAGCAATTGTTTTTCTACCAAAATTCTTTGTTTCTCATTAAAATGTAGGTAATCCCTTGCTTTAATTAGCATCTTAAAGGGAAAAAAAAAAAACCAAAACCAAAACCAAACCAACATTTAAAGCAAAAGAACAAAACTAGAACTGGTGTGGCCAGAGCAGAATCTCATCTGGAAAATATACGAGAACCTCATAGGATGTTGACTTGTATTGGCTCTGAAGTCCTTTATGTAATAGTTTCACTCTTGTATTGAAAATTATACATCATCTGTATTCCAGGGTTTTTTTCCCAAGTCTTTCTGAGGAAATTCCTGGATATTGGTCAATTTTTCTTGACAGATGAAGAGAAAATATTTAGTGTGCTAAGATCTTGCTGGGGTAGCTTAAACCATGAAGTGCCTGTTCCTGTTAACCCATATTAAAGTACTGCTGTGTGCAGCCCCACTAATCCCAGTGAAACAATGAGCAGAAATTCCTCCTGTGAGTAAAGCTGGAGTTGGGCACAAGAACTGCTTTTGGAGGAGGCTGAAGGTGTGTCTGGTGCAGCTGCAGAGGGTCACGGTGCAGATCACAATGAGCTAATAGGAAGCTCTGCAGTTTCTCTTGGTCCACATGAGAAGTGTTTTTCTAGGAGTGTCCCCTCCAGAGCTGGGGAGCAGCAGAGGCAGAATGCTTAACTTGCATTTTGGAGGCAGAGCTACAGCTCTCCTGGGGTAGGGCTGGGAGCGCTGCAATCAAGACTCCTGCCCTCAGTGTGATAGGAGAGGCGGAGGGGAAATGGTTTTCCAAGTCCCTCCTAGGAGCTCTGCATTTCCAAGTGAGGCAGGCCGGCTTGGCAGGCCCTGCTGCCGAGCGTGGGCTGGAACAGAAACCCCTCCTCAGCCTGTCCTGCAGACAGGAGGTACTGGGGGCCGCAGGAGCTGCTTCGGGGCGTGACTCTTTCTGCCTCACAGATCCAGGGTCCTGAGGATGCATTTGTGCATCAGGACACCTCAGTGGAGCCCCACAAAAGCAGCCACAGTCCAGAGATGGGGCAGCACCAGGGCCCAGCCACCACAGCGAGCAATGTCCTGTTAAATGTGAGCAGGAGCGTCCTCTTGTTCGAGGAGCTCACAGGAAAGGCTGGAAAGGTTGGGGAGGACATTTTACTGTCCCAAATGTACTCATGAGAAAACAGCAGGAGCGTCCTCTTGTTTGAGGAGCTCACAGGAAAGGTTGGAAAGGTTGGGGAGGACATTTTACTGTCCCAAATGTATTCATGAGAAAACAGGACTGAGACATCTTACTAGGGGTCAAAGGGATGATGGCCAAGTGGTGGTGTCCATGTCCCCTGAGTGCCAGCCCAGCCGTGTGGGCACGAGGCAGCAGCAGGAGGGAGCAGAGCTCTGCCAGGGCCTCGTCCTGAGCCCCAGGGGTGGCTGCAGCCCCGCACAGTGTTTGTTGTGGGGTTGCTACTGGAGTCTGTGGTCCAAGGGAGTTTCTCAGGCATGTTGGTGAGTCATCTGATACAGGAGGAGCCTGAGACAGGAGCTCCACGTTGCCCCTCACCCAGCAGTGCATCCTGCTATTTAAATCAACAGCAGCAGTGTCAATGTAGCTGTGACATTTTTTTCAAGATGGCTGAGGAGACCAGGAGCTGACAAATGATTCTTCCACTTCTCCTGGCTAATTTTGGATTAGCTGAATTTACAAACAGGTGCAGAAACATCCACAGGTCCCAAAATTCCTCCTGTGTATCTTTGGGGTTTCCAGCAGCCAAACCTGTGG